>NC_091156.1:1456624-1783262 GCF_040958095.1 Procambarus clarkii
TGAATCATAAAATAGCTTCTGACGCGCGCAGACGC
The DNA here is from genome assembly GCF_040958095.1 of Procambarus clarkii. Classification (NCBI taxonomy): domain Eukaryota; kingdom Metazoa; phylum Arthropoda; class Malacostraca; order Decapoda; family Cambaridae; genus Procambarus; species Procambarus clarkii. The sequence continues at coordinate 1,456,660 of NC_091156.1, forward strand.
ACACACACACAGACACACAGACACACACAGACACACACACACACACACACACACACACACACACACACACACACACACACACACACACACACACACACACACACACACACACACACACACAACAAACGGACAGTGCTCGGGGATCGTAGCCCTAAAGATTAAAGGTTCGATTCCCGACCGAGAAAGAATCAAATGAATGTTTCTTTCCCCTAATCCTAAGACATTCGCCTCATGTGAAAGAAACGCCATTTTTTTTAGAATGAGGTGTTCACCTAATTATCATGTTTTCCTAGGAGTAAATAGGTGATTGGTGAAAAATAAGTCACCCAAGAGGTGGCACGGGGATGAGTACCCTGTAAAGTAAATAGGTATCTGGAACTTAGACAGCTGCTACGGGCAACAACCCGAATATGTGTGTGTGTGTGTGTGTGTGTGTGTGTGTGTGTGTGTGTGTGTGTGTGTGTGTGTGTGTGTGTGTGTGTGTGTGTGTGTGTGTGTGTGTGTGTGTGTGTGTGTGTGTGTGTGTGTGTGTGTGATAGAAATACATGTATTACATATGATAAATTAAAATAGGTCAGGAGTCAGTGCATTAGACAACCGACAGTTCGGTAGGCGGGTTTCAAAGAGCTAACAGCACGATCTTGCAGGCACAAAGAGTGAATAACCCACATAATCTTGCATTATGTGTAATGAGTAATGTAAGAGGATGGAGTGACCCAGCATCTTCTCCTTACACTGGTTTAACTCCTTGAAGATCACTGGCAGCTGCAGCGGCTGCTGCAAAGTGCTCTTAAAAGCGAAACGTTGTTCACTGTGTTGCCAGAGTCCAAATCTGGCAACACAGATTGTAAAGATCAAGATGATCTGAAGACGGTGTAAATGTTTAAGTAATGCGAGGGGTCAAAATATATCGGTGAGGTCATTGGTTATTTCACGATCCAAGTTTTGTGGAAAGTGTAGTTGTTCAGAAGTTCAACGTGCTGTGAATAGCAGTGTGTTGGGATGTTCTAAGTTTGAGGATAGATCGAACTGTGAGGCCAAGCTGGGAGAGTAGGCGTGATGTATGGCGGTGGCGGCGATACTTATTGTAAGAAGAACAGGGATCTCAAAAGATTTTCTACTGGTCTATGGAACCAAAACTACTCCATTGTTGTGAATGTTGTTGTTACTATCAAAACGTTATCAAAACAAAATGTTGTTACGGAGCCAAAACCGTCAGTAGTTTCAAAGCGTTATATGACAAAGGGTGCTGGGTAGACGGAACACCACGAGCGTAGCTCTCATCCTGTAACTACACTTAGGTAATTACAAAAGCGGGTGCATGTAACTCTGCAAGCATAAAGAGCACGAGGCTTCTTAATACCCTCACTTGATATATTTTTGTTCAAATAACAAACCGGCGCCCAGTCTTCATGCCCAGGAGGCCTAGCCAGAGTCTACCTGGGCCACCTTCTCCTGAGGTGGGCCAAAGAGACAATGATTCGGGTTGCCGGAAGAATATTTACATATTTAATAACTTGCCTTTGGGAAATTACTCCCAACTTTCTGATTCATTTTGTCTTAAGTCAAAAGGAGTCGACAGACTTCGCCTTCGTATTTGTATTAGATCTCAGGATCACAGCAGCATTTCTCACGTTTGTACTTCCGAAGGCGGAAATATACGAACCGTCAGCCCCCTACTGAAGGAACACTACAGGTACACCAACAGGTGATGACGGAGCGGACGCCACAATACTCAGCATCACTCTGTGCATCCATCTCGTCCATCAGGCAGCATCATGCTGAGGCGTATGCTGTTAGTGTGTTATTTCCTTCTCGTTCAAAACTTACTCCAAAACTAAGGATACTATAACACTATCGTTTCCCAAACGTTCCAATCGAACTTCTATCAAACTATTTCAATATAATTCTGGAGCGCTTGCAGAGCACCCACATGCTGCAATATTATCAAACTCTATCTTAAAACGCTTCCGGTGTGAGTCAGAGGTTATATATTAGTGCCAATTTCACTCAAAACATTTCCGGGTCAACCAAATCACCAATTAGTTGCCGAGGACTTTGCAATAACATACTCCTCTCAGATCATCCACCTCCCACCGCACGTTAAACAGAAATAAAAGAAGAAACCCTTTACGCAATCCCTCCAGTCGCCCACATGGCACGCCGGAGACATGAATGTGCAGTTGGTCGTCGCGTAACTCTAGATGACTGCGAGAATCCGTGGAGGCTTTCCTCTCAGATTATTGGCCTGTGTATCAGTTGCCGCCACGCTCACAGGGAGAGGGCCCGCCACAACCCGATAGTATGACCATTACACGCCAGAGTCCCAGGCTGCGATTGGCGAAGCTAAGAGGAGCCAGGGAAGACGAAGAGGAGAGAGAGAGAGAGAGAGTAGATACAGCGTATGCTGATGCTGCAAACTGCGAGTGCAGCGAATGCGTACAAGGAAAAATGATCATGCAGATGTTGCATGACAATCGACTTGAGAATGGTCCAGGACGGACTGAAACGTCGTCGTTCCTTCACCTTCTAGTGTGTGGTCTGGTCAACTTGCATGACCCTCTTGCCTGGGATCTAGTCAAGGGAAGCTCATCCCTCGTCTCCAATCAGCTGTTAGTGTTTCTGATTAATCTGTTCCTAATAATAAAACTCATTCCATCAATGTCAGAACAAGAAACTGGATGAAGCGCCCTACCTACATGTGCAATTTGTGTCAAAATAACGTAACATGTCACATGAAACGACACTAAATCTTTACACATGACTATAAACCCATTGTAGTGTCACTTAATGATGTGGTCGAGAAACAATTATACAAGTTCCTGTAGGAAGTGCAGGATCCATCGGAATGTAATGGATATGTAAGCCTTTGGGGACGCTCCAAGTAAACTTGATGTAAAGGGCAACAGCCTTTTACATCAAGTTATCAAAAGTTAACCCTTCCCCAAGCCGGGGAGTAAAAAACTCACTCTCTCTCTCTCTCTCTCTCTCTCTCTCTCTCTCTCTCTCTCTCTCTCTCTCTCTCTCTCTCTCTCTCTCTCTCTCTCTCTCTCTCTGTCTCTCTCTCTCTCTCTCTCTCTCTCTCTCTCTCTCTCTCTCTCTCTCTCTCTCTCTCTCTCTCTCTCTCTCTCTCTCTCTCTCTCTCTCTCTCTCTCTCTCTCTCTCTCTCTCTCTCCCTCTCTCCCTCTCTCTCATCTGTGTCCACCAATGCTTCGAGCTGTGTCCATTGCAACCTATAAGATTTCAATGCATACGTCAGCGCGCTTCTCGAACGAGATATTTCAGTTTGAAGACGAAATCTTCTCCGGGACCACAGCTCAAGGCTCTTGGGAATGATAGCTCTACGCGGGCAATATACAAACTGATAAAAAAAAAAAGAGTTCTGCAAGAGCAGAACTGGAACAGTTCCCACTGAAACAATGCGAGAGCAGTTATTATACAAGAAGAACAGATGTAGTTTACAATGGGATTAGAACAAATAACAATTACCTCAGAAGTTAAACAGAATTATTGCTAAAGGTGCTGTAGCACAATAATAGGCCCAAAATGAGAAGCAGAACGGGAACATTTCTAACAGGCTCACTGCTCATAGACAAGCAGAACAAGAACATTTCTAACAGGCTCACTGCTCATAGACAAGCAGAACAAGAACATTTCTAGAAGGTTCACTGCTCATAGACAAGCAGAACAAGAACATTTCTAACGGGTTCACTGCTCATAGACAAGCAGAACAAGAACATTTCTAACGGGTTCACTGCTCATAGACAAGCAGAACAAGAACACTTCTCACAGACTCACTCTTAAAAAAGCAAATCATCAAAAAGGGATACATCAAGGAAGAGGGAAACGCGATTTTGTCGTGACTTAGCTGGTAATGGTGGAGTGAGGGAGGGCATCGTCACCGCCGCTGTTGTGGAGGTGTACAGGTGACCAGAGCCAGGGGCCAGATTCGCGAAAGCACTTACGAACGTGTACATCTTTCCTCAGTCTTTGACGGCTTTGGTCACATTTATTAAACAGTTTACAAGCATGAAAACTTCCCATTCAACTGTTGTTATTGTTATAAACAGCCTCCTGGTGCTTCGGAGCTCATTAACTGTTTAATAATTGGAAACAAAACCGCCAAAGATTGAGAAAAGATGTACAGGTTCGTAAGTGTTTTCGTAAGTGCTTTCGTGAATCTGGCCCCAGGAGGTTGGGGGGACAGGAGAGGGACATGTTGACTGTGAGTGTGTCTGAGCACACACACACACGCAAGTCCTGCTGCTCGGGGGGATGCTGTAGCGTGCCCCTCACACATTTAAATACATGCGGCACTTTGTCGCTAGTGACGCAAGTCTGTACACCAGTTTATCTATGTCCCTACTGCTGTGTCCACATCGATGCCTTTTCTCTAATGTTGCCTTCGTCTTCTCTCCCAACCTCAACTTCCTTGTTGAGATGTTGCAGATGCAAACTGTGCAAGCTTCGCAACTTCCCTCCAGCCCACAGTTCATACAACCTTCACTCCATCCTACTGTTCATTCCTCCTCCAATCCCTTCCAAACGCTCGAGCCTATCAAACACTTGACTAACTAGTGAAAATACAAACGTCGATTATAAATGGTCACAAGGATAAAGGCAGAGAGGGAGAGACAGAGAAGGTGAGAGAGAGAGAACAAAATGAGAGAATCGGAGGAAGATGGATGTAGAGTAATGAACAGGTTATCTTGAGATGATTTCGGGGCTTTAGTGTCCCCGCGGCCCGGTCCTCGACCAGGCCTCCACCCCCAGGAAGCAGCCCGTGACAGCTGACTAACACCCAGGTACCTATTTTACTGCTAGGTAACAGGGGCATGGGGTGAAAGAAACTCTGCCCATTGTTTCTCGCCGGCGCCTGGGATCGAACCCAGGACCACAGGATCACAAGTCCCGCGTGCTGTCCGCTCGGCCGACCGGCTCCCTCAGGAAGGATGAGGAGGGAACAAGAGCAGGATGAAGGAGATAAAAAAAGTGTAAATAAAAGGATATAAAAGGAGAAGAACTTTAAAAGGAGAATCAAGGGAGAGGAGGAACTTGATTGATTGCTGTCGGATACTTTACGAGTGAGCAGAATCTGCGTGGATGAGAGTGGCGAGGGGTGAGGGTGGAGGAACGGTTACGGTGTGGGAAGGGTAAGATGTGGTACAGTGAAGCTGTGATACGGTGAAGGTGTGTGTGGTAAGGTTAGGGTGTGTTAGGGCTAGGGTAAGGGATAGAAAGGTGTAATAGGCACGAGAAGAGAATAAAGCTGGGAAGGGTTAGACAGGTCCAGCCATGATAACTGAAGCTAGGGTTAAGTAGAGCAGGAGATGAGGAAGTTGAGAGATACGGCAAAGAATGGTTCTAGAAAAGTAGGGATAGAGATATGCATATATATAGGGATATTCCTCTATCTAGAACGAAGAATGGAGATTGGGATGGCCGGGGAAGGATAGGAATACAGGTGAATGAGGAGTGTAGAGGTAAAGGAGAAATGTTAAAGGAATATAAAGTGGTGGTAGCGCTGATGGTGATAGTGGAGGTGATGATGGAGGTGTTGATTGTGGTGGTGGTAGTGACGATGGTGGTAGTAGTAATGTGGGATAAAGGTGGAACACAAAGTATTGATTTCTCGGGTGTAGCCGCGGAGGCATAATCAAGTAAAAAGGTTCATCAGCTGCCCGTCGACTGATCAGTCGGGGAAAGTGGCGACTCAGAATCGGCCCTTAGCCAGAGGACTTATTAAAACCCCCCTTTAGGGCGGGTGTGGGGTTCCTGGACCTCGCCTGAGCCACACACTTCCCCTCCCACACCACACACTTCCCCTCCGTCACCCCACACTTCCCCCCTCCTCACCCCCACTACCATGACGTGCCCTTGACCATAATTCTGATGGGGGTTCTGTGTACGATATCTCCAGTCTACCACGGCGCACATTGCCAGATGACTCCATACACTGGGTGCACAACCCGTGGTGTACTTAACTGAATGTACCGGGCGTGGGTACAACTCTCCTTCGCGATGGGTTAACACCATTGTGTACAAACGTCGATCAACACTTGATTTACGCCCGTTTTCTATCCTCTAGAAGGGGGTACTGACGAGTGTGGGCCGAGGTAAGCAACTGTTCACGTGTTATGGAGGGACAGGCAGAAGAGGGCAGAGGGAGGACAGGGGGGGAGGGAGCGGACGGAGGGCGGGCTGGTGGAAGAGGGCAGAAGGGAAAAGGAAGGAAGGAGTTATCAGGAGGGGAAAGCGCCAAGCCACTACGACTATATAGCACTTGGAAGGGGTCAGGATAAGGATTTGGGATGGGACGGAGTGGAAAGAATAGTGCCCAACCACTTGGATGGTCGGGGATTGAACGCCGACCTTGATCCGAACACGAGCCAAAATAGTAAACCACACGCCACCAGCAATGGAGAACTTGACACCTCAAAATATAGCAAAATATTTGAAATAGACAGCATAAGAAAAATGGCCTGCTTTACGGTATTTAATACATAACGCTATTTATTTGACAAGTATACTTGTACAGCCGGGAGCAATTCTGGGCACACAAGCAGCGTCGTGAAATATATTTGTGTATTCTGCTCTGGAGCAGGACGCGGAGGTGGCGTGGTCTCCGCCCCTCCACGCACTACAAGCACAGGGCTGTGAAAAACGACTTCACCGACTGCAAATATTCATAAATTTGAAGTTAAGTGAACGCCCCAAAAATATATCTCAAACTCCATATTGTCCGGAGGCGGAACTTGGATTGTCCCGCACTCCAAACTGAAATTCAAAAATCGCGATGACGGAAGTGAAGGTGAGGGAGGTAGAGACGGTGGTTGGACGGAGGGGGTGGTGGTGGTGGTGGTGATGATGGTGGTGGTTGTGGTGGTGGTGGTGGTGGTTGTGGTTGTGGTAGTGGTGGTGATGGTGGTGGTTGTGGTGGTGGTGGTGGTTGTGGTGGTGATGATAGTGGTGATGGTGGTAGTGGTGGTGGTGGTGATGATGGTGGTGATGGTGGTGGTGGTGGTGGTTGTGGTGGTGGTGATGGTGATGGTGGTGGTGGTGATGATGGTGGTGGTGATGATGGTGGTGGTGATGATGATGGTGGGGGGGAAACAAGGGGGACAGCTATACTGTATAATGAACATAAATTCCTCGCACGTGTTCAGAGAAAGTTGTCCAAGTTAATCCGATGAAGAGAGTTTAATCAAGTTATTGTTGCATAAACTAGACAGGCTAAGACTTCAGGGCTTCATGACTGACGTATACAAATGGTATAACAAAGGGTATAACAAATGGGATATTAATAAGGAGGTAAATATTTTAACACAAAACATTGGAAACAAAATGGATAAGATTGGATTCTTAAACGTCCTGGATACATCTCAATTTGGCAATAAGATAATTGATTTAAGACCAAATTACTGGATAACATAATAGACGTGAGATCGATGGATTGTTTTAAGCGTAGGTTAGACATGTATATGAATGAGTTTGGGATAGTAATAGAAGCTGCATCGCATATGCCAATAGACCTTCTGCAGTTCCCTTTATTCTAATAAGAATACGATTAGAAAGCATACAAGTTAAGCTTCTAGCCTAAATGAAATCATGATTATTAGTGAAGTTTAGATATTAGGATTAGCGAATACAGCTCAACCTCACGAACGCACAAGGGCGGGCGTACGTCGTTCGTGAGGTAAGAGACCATAAGGTGCAGACAGTTACGGATCCGCAGTTCTAAAATGTACACACACAGACACTATAAACAAATACAACTCTAAAATCTGAGTGAACCAACTGGGCTATGTCATCACACCAGTTGTTTAATGAATGAGGCGGGGACAAGGAGCTGTAGCACGTTCTCCACAACGCACATTGGCAAGTGGCTTTATTTGGCTACACAAACACTCGTGCACACATACCAACCCACCCTCACACCTTCACAAATATTTCTGACACACACACACACAAACATACATATACAAACCCCTTCCCCCAGGCTAAAAACGCACATACGATCCAACTCTTAACCCGTCCAAAAGCCCATTCACGCCCTAAAAACACCCTCTTCTCCCACCTCACACACACACAACCTTCCCTCACCTCTCAAATACAACCTTCCCTCCCTCCCAGCACCACCCCACACTTCTTACACACAACCTTACCCCACCTGCCCCATCCTTCCCTCCACCCCTCTCACACAAAACACCCTCTTAACAATTAAACTTAGCATTCCGGAGCCATTCCTGGGGATGGAGAATCGTAGAGGTGGGGAAAAGCGCCTTCTTAAGATCCAGCCATCAGCATTATTACCAACATCTTCAGAGTCATTGCAACCTTAGCCTCTTCTGGCAATGCTCGTAACATTATAGGCTTCTTTTCAATCTTTAAGTTGCGTATCTCATTTTATTACCGCCAAATGATATCGTTAACATTGATATTTTCGTGCGAATAAGTAAGCATTAGTGCTATCTTGCAATGCATTAAATTATTTGTTAGGTCAAACGTGAGCTTTTCGGGTTTTCAGTCATATTTTACTATTTCTGTTATACACGATAACTCTTTACTGCGCTATATGAAGCAAATATGGCATTTAAATACCTTAATTATACTCCTAGACTAATTGTGCTGCCTCACATATACCAGCCTTAAGCGCAAGTCACGACCTTGTTGATGGATATACTGTGTTGTATACCATACCCCTCCCCCCCCTCACACAGACTCAACCACCTCACACACTATGGACAGTCATCACACTAACTATTCACAATGAATGACAATGAGAGAGAGAGAGAGAGAGAGAGAGAGAGAGAGAGAGAGAGAGAGAGAGAGAGAGAGAGAGAGAGAGAGAGAGAGAGAGAGAGAGAGAGAGAGAGAGAGAGAGAGAGAGAGAGAGAGAGAGAGAGAGAGAGAGAGAGAGAGAGAGAGAGAGAGAGAGAGAGAGAGAGAGAGAGAGAGAGAGAGAGAGAGAATAAACTTTGAGAAAGCTCCGTGGCCACCTCGTCCTATATTTTTTATGGGTTATGTAAATTTTATGTGTGGAGTTATTTTCTTAGTCTACATAAGCAGTGTATAAAGCAGATGCAGTGATAGCTCTACCTCCAAGTGCTGAGGGAGTGCAACCGGCCTCCTACACCACTCTTCCACCCTCTCCCAACCTTTTCTGATCGACTTCTGACCTACTATATACCACACAAACAATGGATACAAACTGACCGACTTGAAATTTAGAAATGACTTTGACAAATTCTGGTTTGGGAATATGGTTATAGATTTATGGAAAAAATTACTGGGAAATATAATAGGTGACGGATCGCTGATAACGCTGACGAGCTTGTTGGTCGCCCAAATGGTATCACAGTGAACCCCTGGAAGCTTGGCAAACAGTTGGCATTTGACTACACGTGCGTATCAACCCTGGCTAACACCTACATTGACTTCAGTGTTACACAACCAGGTGGCGCTCCCACTCAGTGAATCAGCTAAATCCCGTAAGTACAGAGAACTGGATCACCACTACAATTTTGTCCCCATTGCTTCTGAGACGCTCGGCGCCTGGGGTGAGAGTGCTACCAGTTTTTTTAAAGAACTGGGTTCATGGTTAATTTAAACAAGATTCCCTAGAACTACCAGCTTCCTTTTCCAGCTCCTCAGAGTGGCGATACGGAGAGGGAAATGTACACTGGATTCATGGTTCTGCCAGCCATTTGAGGGGTTGCAAGAACTCGACAACTTACGATAATCATCTTTGAACCCTATATGTAACTCCTTTTTTTTGTAACAAAGTTTAAATAAAACAAATATATATATATATATATATATATATATATATATATATATATATATATATATATATATATATATATATATATATATATATATATATATATAAAAGAATGGGGGGGGGTGGTAGAAGAAGAAAATATTAAAAAGTTCAGTGAGAATCCGCAAGATCTTCTCTGAATACTTTTTATTTTCTTCTCCGAGGCTATGGGTCTCCACATTTGCACCAGAGGTGGTACCCTCACAAATTTATATATATATATATATATATATATATATATATATATATATATATATATATATATAGATATATATAGATATATATAGATATATATATATATATATATATATATATATATATATATATATATATATATATATATATATATATATATCCAGGGTTCCTGCCCGCCATCTGAGGAGCTGGAGGAACTCGACAACCTATGATAACCATCTTTGTAACCTATATGTAACTCCTTTTTTGTAACAAGGTTCAAATAAAGCAAATATATATGTGTACATACAAAAGAATGGGGATGGTAGGAGAAGATAATATTAGTGTTCAGTGAGAGACCACAAGGTCTCCTCTGAATACTTTTTATTTTCTTCTCCGAGGCTATGGGTCCCCACATTGGCACCAGAGGTGGTACCCTCACACATTTATATATATATATATATATATATATATATATATATATATATATATATATATATATATATATATATATATATATATATATATATATATATATATATATATATATATATATATATATATATATATATATATATATATATATATATATAATGAGGTACCAAGTGGTGCCAAGGTCGATCCCAAAAGGCTGTGCCATTTAAGTGTTTAGAGCTCCGAGCATACATGTCTGCTCTGAATGCTGGTAAGTGAAACGTGGATTGAGATTACCGTAGACTTTAGCCACCACGATAATGGACATAACATAAGGTTCTCTTCGTTTTACTCCGCTCCCTTAATACTTCCCATTTGGTTGCTCAGTTATGAGGAGAAAACATGCACTGCGAGTGTTTAAGAGCCTCTTAGTGTGTTTAATTGCTGGAGGTTTTATGTGAGACAGTCTCGAATCTAACTGGTCTAGGTGTTCTCTCTCAAGCGTGCAATGCAACTGCCCGATTGAAATGAGCCACAAAACCAATATATAATATAATAATATACCAAGTTGTCTAATAAGCCGAATTTTCCTGAAATATTATATTCTTCACATTTTGTTCTTATGGAATGACTAAGCTTTTCATTACATTACATGTGTATTGATTTGTTTTGGTTAAAAATAATAAAACAATTTGACTAGATCTATACTAACCTACCTAGCCTAACCTATCCTACCTAAGTTCTGTAAAATCATAGTTGCTTAGTGCTTTTGATTGATCAATTCCATTAGTTTCTTCAGTGTGTGTGTCTTGTACCCTAATGTATACGAATCCCGATTCGCCAGTAGGCCTCATAAATTATGCTATCACCCGTGTACACCAACAAAGGCTGGATGGGTCGTGTTCCCTTTCCTCGTACCTGAGAGGAAAAAGATGAAAAACCGTCATACATCTGCAATGTAAATGCCTTAACAAGCGAAATTTTGTTATAAAAACATAACTTGATAAAGTATTGGGGCCGTTTGATGGTATCGAACTCTCACACCTGGACTCTAACATTTTCTCATAGTACAACACGTTCTTGTGATTTCATTCTGTACCTGCAACTTATTTGCTAGCCGAATTCTAAATTCTTTCGTCTACTCCCCGTTCACTTTGTTTCAATCCCAGTTCTTAGTATGTTTTACAAACTGGCCAACTACTTACCCTTTCCATTATCAAGATCACACAAAGACTCAAATGTCTCAGTCGCTAATGTCCTGGTGTAATGTGAGGGGCTGAATGGGTGGTAATGAAAGAGAATGAGGAAGGGAGAAAGGAGAGGAATACATGAAGAAACTGACAAATAATGAGAGGATATGGGGAGACTAATAGATTTTTAGGAAGTTGAAGATGTGATACTTAGAGCATCGACACACACACATGAAATATGCCCAATAAATCATAATAAAAAAATAACTAATATTTGCTTTCTAGGCATTGTTGATGTTGCTGGTAGCAGCATCAGAGTATAATTTCAATAAAATAATAATGAGAAAAGCAGTAGGAGCAATGAAGAGGATTCGAAACGCCCCAGACCACTACAACACTATATGGTCAAAAGCAATGCAACTGGAATTCAACTGAATCCTCTTAGGGTCCCAATGGAAGCCTCAGGACCCCTAGAGGATTCAGGAGAATCCCAGGTAGCAATGCTGTTGACCATGTCGTGGCGTAGTGGTCTAGGGCGTGTGCTTTGGAGTACTAGGTGTGCGGGTTCGACTCCTCCTCATGGCTCCTACTGAGCTTCTCATTGATACATCACGTTGAAGTTATTTTATTTTGCAAAATTATAGTAATAATAATGATTCGTTATGTTCGAGGACAGATATATATATATATATATATATATATATATATATATATATATATATATATATATATATATATATATATATATATATATATATATTATGCTTATATCGAGTCCCCACCCCCCACAATGTAACCTCACGACAAGCTAACTCCTGAATACCGATTTACTGCTAGGTGAACAGCGGCATAAGGTGATAGGAAACGCGCCCAACCATTTCTGTCTCGCCCGGAATACGAACCCGGAAATCCGGATTAGGAGTCGAGAACGAGCCCGACTATAATAAAGATCGTGTGGCTACTGAGGGAGAAACGACAGCAAGCGCACTTGCTCCAGCCAGAGCAAGATTGGAGACGCCAGGCGAGAGGAAGGTGGACCAGGAACTCTTCTGCCACTCTCAAGGAACTCGTTCCACTCCCGAGGAACACTCGGCACTTTCAAACTCTCCTGGGAAGGTAATTATGAGGAGTATATAAGCACTACACCAGTGTGACTATATGGCACTTGGAAGGCATATGAGGATGTGGGATATGCGGACGGGGTCAGGCAACTGTCCCCCAATAACTCTAGTTACCATCGGGTATTGAACACTGACCTTACAGGAAGCGAGGCCGTCGCTGTACTGACCAGTTCAAGGAGGTAAACATTACCACTATCATCTAGTCGCCACCCATGCCACTCTTTGACACTGTTGAACACCTACAGCTGGAACCATTCTTGAAATGAAAGTGAAGAACACATATATATTTGCTTCTTAGCAGAAATATACAGTGTTGGTCATTAGGGACACGTGAAGAAACGTCTATTAAGAGATGAGCCAATCAGCTATGAGAGCCTGAGCCTGAGGGATGAGACTATCAGCTGCTGCATCACTGAATAGATTAGTCGCCAAGCGGTAACGGCAATCTCCGAGACTCCAAAATGTTTACTATCAACTAATCTTAGCGAGTACAGATTATTGAATACCAACGGAAAAGCTCGTTTTCTTGATTTGCCACTCTGGAAGAAATGCAACTGTTTTGACTAACAAGAAACATACGAACCCAACCTAACCTATCGACACCGATGCACAGAAAACGTCAATATTACGGTGCTTGAATATTTATTAATACCTTGTAGTTTTAACGCATTGATTAATTTCTTTAAATCTGTGGTGCATTAGATGTGAGGAGCGAGCCATTTACCAAGCGTGGGCCCGGAGAGGCATAAGAGTTCCCTCATTGACACGCATGGCAGGTGATTTTTATGAGGAATTTACAGCACGTCATAATACTCTTTATGCGGTCCTCTTCAGCATCATTCCCGGCAGTTTCGCGCCTCGTAAACGCTGTCAGCTTATGCTGCTTCTCTCCCTCCGTCTGATGAGGGGGTTTCTCCTCAAGATTTTACACTCTGAATCTTATTATATCAAGTCTCCTTCCCGCTGCTGTATTCTTTAACATAATCATCATCCCTCTCAATCTCCTCCCACTGGTGAGATCCAGAGAGGTCATGATGTTGAAATTTACTTCAGTATCATCAGCTCTGTTAACAAAATTTGAAAATAAAAGACGAAATAATTAATTTAATCATCAAGAAGACTTTTTGAGGCACAATGTAACGCTCAGACAAGCACAACTGAACAATTTATCATCTACAAGGCTCGAAACATTATGAATTCTAGACACCTGATAAGATAAGAACGTTTCCATAGCTATGGTTAAGTGAGCAACGTAGGCTAAACAAAAAGATGTTAGAAACCAGAAAATTTTAACGTTTGAATTATTGAACAAGCAGAATTATTTTAAATTTCCATAAACGAAGGGTGGAAGGGGGAAGAAGGAAGGAGGGTGAGAGTAAAAGTGTGGAGATGAGAAAGATGGAGAGACAAGGAAGAGAGGATAGCGGAAAGATAGAACGATGGAGGAAACTAGCGACTGGACGAGGACAGGGGAGATAAGGAAGGAAGGAATTATCAAGGGAAAGAGCCAAGCCATTACGACTATATAGCATTGGGAAGGAGTCAGGATAAGGATTTGGGATGGGACGGGGGGAAGGAATGGTGCCCCAACCACTTGGACGGTCGGGGATTGAACGCCGACCTGCATGAAGCGAGACCGTCGCTCTACCGTCCAGCCAAAGTCGTTGGGTAACGGGAGAGAGAGAGGAGAGGAAGAAGAAGGGCGGGACAGAGGTTCGGAAAAGAAGGCTGAGGGCTGGGGACGGCGAGCAGGGAAACCAGCGACGACCAACTTCCCAACTCAGGTGCCCGCTCGACGCCAACTACTGCATAGTTAAGTCCCAGCCCATACTTGGCAGCTGCCGTGATTCTCTTCTTCCGCTTTCAGATACGAGATGCTGTCAATAAACTGTAGGACGCAGGATGCACATTACATACGCTGCACGCTACAGGACGGAGAGTCGGTAGTCTACAGGAAATATGATGCCGTGTCCGTAAACACAGAATACATGGAGAGTGTAAACAAGAAGGTGCCGGAATCCCAATGGAAAGTATGTAAGCACATGGGGGAGTCGACTCGTATGGAATACCACAAATACGAACGCACAAGCTTAACTTGTAAATTTAGGCCACGCGAAGTATGTCAAAATTAACCATACAAACATTATCAATCAAATTCGAGCTATTAAGCAGAGACCACGAGATCGTCTTGATTACTTTGACCAGAAGTAATCAAGATGACCTAAAGATGATAAAGAAAGACCATCAAGATGATAAAGACCAACTGAACGCTGAAATTTTGCGCATTTATCCACATTATGGGTTATAAAATGCAGGACTCTGGATAAATTACCAAAATTAGTTGGACGCATTTTACATTCAAACAATTCCCTGCGCACTAAGCTCCGATTAGTAACAGGGGAATTCATACAAACACACGCACATACATGCGCACAGACACGCGTACAGGCGAGTGTGTACACAATGAAGTTCGTTTTCCCCCTCTTCAATTTATGCTAAATGTTCGTAGGTGCCGTCCATACAGCCAGATAAGAGGTTACCTGCACGAGACACGAGGTCTGAGCAGATGTTAGAAGCGTTAGTTTTAGTCGCCTGCACATGGCACC
Source organism: Procambarus clarkii (assembly GCF_040958095.1). Lineage (NCBI taxonomy): Eukaryota > Metazoa > Arthropoda > Malacostraca > Decapoda > Cambaridae > Procambarus > Procambarus clarkii. The sequence goes on from NC_091156.1 coordinate 1,471,988, forward strand.
TTACAGATAAAGCTGCTGCCTGGCGTATATACCTTGAGGTTATCTTGAGATGATTTCGGGGATTTAGTGTCCCCGCGGCCCGGTCCTCGACCAGGCTTCCACCCCCAAGAAGCAGCCCGTGACAGCTGACTAACACCCCAGTACCTATTTTACTGCTAGGTAACATGGCCACAATAATTTAATATGACATCTACAAAAGCATTTAAGGTTTGATTTGTTTAAGTAGGGAGGAAGAAGAGCAACATTGTGTACTTATGTACAAAGCTTAGAGAAGAAATAACGTGGCAGAAGTAAACTGATTCAGTTTAGAAGTAAACTGAATCAGGAACAACGTAAACTTTGTTCCTGACTCAGTAAGCTGAAGAGTTTACTAAACCTCGGCTGTGATTCCACACTTTACACTTCTGTGATGAATATATTAAAGAAAGTGTGAAATAAAAAAAACGAGCATCGCGTTCTCTTTAGTGGGAGAGAATTCTGTCCATCAACCCAGTGATATGCACTTGTTAACACTCTTAACAGCATGACGCAACACTAACAAAAGATTTAATCCCCTCAAGCTGATCCAGTCCTCCCTACCATCACATTCACTACCAACACCCACAACCACCCTCCTTCAACCTCACCCACATCCACCACAATACCCACTACCCCCGTCAGTCACCACCACCACCACCACTACCACCAAAACCACCACTACCACCACCACCACCAAAACCACCACCACCACCACCACCACCACTACCACCACCACCACCACAACCACCACCACCACTACCACCACCACCACCTCAAGGACCATCACCACAGGGATACATCTACATGCCTCACTTTTATTGCCAATAAAATGTCTCCGCCTTGTCTATATTATATAATAATTTTCTTTACAAACATGTACACATACATTCAAACATTAACTATTCACGAACACAAAATTAACGCAGAGATTAACACAGTAAGCATAGCATATATTTTATGTAATATATTTATCTCTATTTATTTATTGAATTAATTATATAAAATAAAGCACACCTTAATGCTAAATCCTGAGAAACAATTCTGATAAAAAAAATAATAATACCCCAACATCTCTAAGGCATAAAACACAACAATTAACCTCATCAGACAAACACGCAGTTTGCATCGCAGCGAACCCCCCACTAACTCCCCAATATGCATCCATATGGAGGAAAAAAATAGCCGAACACAAAGATTTTCTTTCAGTGTGTTGCAGCAGAGACCGGAGCAACTCGCATGCAAACTACCGTATCAGCGCGAGAGGCTGGCAACACTGCCACATGCGGAGAGCCATTTCTTTCCTCCATCCCTCCTCTCCCACGTCCTCTCCCTCCCTACTTCTCTCCCACCATCCCTCGCTCCCTCCCATGGTATCGACCGAGTTCCAACACCGTCGCCTCTATTATTACGACGCTTCTTCCGGCTTGATTCCTATAAACGGTGGCCGGAGATGCGGGGAGTCTTATTAAAAGCTGCTGAGGTTGGCATGCGGTTACCGAAGCTAGTGTGTGTGGGTATTTACTATTTGTATCTGCACAATTGAGCTATTAGCTCTTGGACCCCGCCTTTTTAACCAATTCATGCTTTATTTATTATTTATACTATATATATTTATCTCCAACACATGCACACACACCTAATGGGTGATGTGGTGGAGGCTGACTCCATACACAGTTACAAATGTAGATATGATAGAGCCCAATAGGATCAGGAATCTATACACCAGTTGATTGACGGTTGAGAGGCGGGACTAGAGCCAAAGCTCAACCCCCGCAAGGACAACTAGGTGAGTACAACTAGGTGAGTATATCCCCAGGAAGCAGCCCGTATCAGCTGTCTAACTCCCATGTACCTATTTACTGTTAGGTGAACAGGAGCACAAGGATGAAACAAAATCTGCCCATCTGTTTCCGCCTCCACCGGGGATTGAACCCGGACCTTAAGGACTACCACCCCAAAGCGCTGTCCACTCACTCGTGAGGCCCTCAATACAGGCGTGTGTGTGGGTGTGCGCGCGCGCGTGCGTGCCTGTGTGAGTGCGTGTGCGTGTGTGTGTTCTCACCTAGTTGTGCTTGCGAGGGTTGAGCTCTGGCTCTTTGGTCCCGCCTCTCAACTGTGTGTGTGTGTGACACATCTTTCCAAAGAAACGTTCCTGATATTCAAGATTTGTCATTTTTGTTTGCATGTTCAAAGCAATTTATGTTCAGTCTGCAATACGATGACCAAAACTGCTCTGGTCATGAGGTACGAGCTGCCTGCAGTCTTGCTGGGACTCGGAACTTTCGAACATTTAAGTAGAAGACGAGATGCGTACGTTCCAATACGTCGTCAAGACGGTATCAGGCCTCCCCGTCAAGACGGCATCAGGCCTGCCCGTCAAGAAGGCATCCGATCCGGCTGTCACGATCGCTTCAGACCACGTCGTCAAGACAGTACACACCTGGCCGTCAAGAGAGCGCACGAATTGGACGTCAATACCCCTACTTGACAGCCACACATACCACAATAACTCTCAACCTGTACAAAATTGCGGGCTGGGAGCATGCCCCCTTGTTATTCTTCATTGCAACAAAAAAAAAAATACTATTTTTCATCTTCTCCTTATCTCTTTCAATTCTCTTGCGTTATTCCATGATTCGCTTCCTTCTCCAGTCCTTCCAGATTCTTCCAGACATTCTTACTCTCCTGTTACTTTTTGTTCCACAACTCTTCCATATTTGATTTATCATCTTATGTCCTATTTGTTTCATTCGTTTTCTCACTTCGTAATTCTCTCAAGTTCCTCCTGTTTTCCTCCTAATGATTAACCTAAATGATTAAATGTAAAATGTATATTACTTTACTCCTCTTTTCTCTCCTCCGTTCCTGTACTGCTGACCTGTCCCGAGCTGACCCGTTCCCAAGCTGACCCGTTCCCAAGCTGACCCGTTCCCAAGCTGACCCGTTCCCAAGCTGACCCGTTCCCAAGCTGACCCGTTCCCGAGCTGACCCGTTTCCAAGCGGATCTGTCCACATTCTGACTCATTCACACGCTGACCTGTTCCAGAGTTGGCCTACCATATCACTGGATTTCAATTCGTTTAATTTCAACCACAGTCTCGGCCGGATTCGTTTTATCTTATCTATTCTAGGTTTGGTACAGTGTATTTTAGTAATTCCTACTTTGGTTTGGCTTCATTTGATTTGCTTATAGTCTAGCTAGATCTACTGCATTCGAATTTGATCTACTTTGGTTGAGTTGGACTTATTTTTGTGTGGTTTGTTGTCCGGTGGGACGAGCAAGATGAACCAAGAGGACGTACGGCTGGCAGCCCAAAGAGACGGTAAAGAAGAGTGAGCCTGGGAGAGGGGAGACGGGGATACAGCACACTTAACAGCCTGTGGCAGAGCCGGAGTTATGCTCCTCATAAACCAATGAAAGACTTGCAGCCTCCACCTTAACCCGGGGCAGCTCGCCGTACATGAAGCGTTTGATGGCATTTTAACCAGTGTGGAATTATTGTGGTTGTGGTGAGTGGATTGGTGTGCGTGTGGGGTTGTGGTGGGTGGGTTGTGTGTTGTGTGATGTGGTATTGGTTGGTGGATTGTTGTGTAGTTGTGGTGTGTGGTTTGGGGTGAGTGGATTGCTATGTAGTTGTGGTGTGTGGTTGAGTAGATTAGTGTGTTGTTGACAAGACCACACACTAGAAGGTGAAGGGACGACGACGTTTCGGTCCGTCCTGGACCATTCTCAAGTCGATTGACTTGAGAATGTGGTGTGTTGTTGTGGTGTGTGGTTCAGCCCGTTCTCCTAAGGTTTCCCAACGTCAAGAAAACGGTCAAATTAAAGTATCCCCTCCTAACCTACCAGAGGACCCAAAACAGAAAACAGAACAGTACGTCACATTCGGGAGCCGCTTCCATTTTCAAGTACGGCAATTTTTGGCCAATCGTAACGCATACGAGCGAAATGCGACGTTCTTTGTAAGAGGATAGATTGTCTACAATGGCTTGTGGATTGTGTGTGGTTTTGGTGAGTGGATTGTTGTGGTGCGCGGATATGGTGAGTGGGCTATTGTGTGGTTATGATGGCTAGTTCTGGCGTGTAGTTATAGTTTTGGGTTGTAGTCAACCCAATCCACAGTGCTCAACAACTATGATGATATAGACATACCAACAATCATAAAGCCTGCACAACCATGCAATAAGCCGTACCTACACATACGGGGAATAATTAAACAATTAAACAAAAATAAACATGTTTATGCTCGAGACAAAGCATAATACATAAAAGTACACAATATTATGTACTCTCAATAATTCATCAAAATCTTTCATATCAAAAATATTGCTTGAACAAAAGGTTGTTTCAAGAAAAAAATAGACAAGTTTCCTGCAAGAAATACCAGACCAACCGGGCTGTAGTGGATACCTGGGTCTGCGGGCTGCTCTAAGCAACAGCCTGTTGGACCAAACTCTCACAAGTCAAGGGTTGGTGAGTAGAAGAACTCCCAGAGCCCCATCCAGGTAAGAAATCACAAACCTAGTCATTATCAGAGTAGTAATCAATTCACATTAAAATATGTAACACAAATCCTGGTAATAGAAAAGTTATCTTTATAACTTGTATTATAAATAATACAGTTATCGACTGTGGTAAAACGAGGTAGCTGCATTCCGTAACAAATGCAACTGTTTTGCCTTACCAGACACATACGAACAAAGGTAATCCACCAATCCTTTAGACTCAAATGCGCAGAAAACGACAATCTGGTAATATTGTCGTTTTCTGCGCATTTATCTTGATATCCATTGCATCCAGACCTAGATGCAATGCCCATGAGGAACCGGGAGGACCCCGTCCCCCCTGATCATCACACTCGCCATACAAGCCATTAATATTAATACACACGTGTTAGTAATTGCCCAGAAGTCCTGTGAAGCCCAATAAAAGAAAACTGGTCAGCAAATACTACACCAAGTCCCAATCGACTTGGCTCGACCCGTCAAGTTGGTTCAGTCGACCCGCCACTCAGCGAAAGATCTAAACAACTTTTTAATAATAGATGTAAAAAATAATGTCTGATCAGGAAAAAATCATGACTGATTTCTTTTAATTCATGCTTGTATGAGAGGTAGTAAGGACGCGAGATATAAATATCACAGGTTCGATGTTCTATGCATTCAGAGTCAGAACAACGAACTTGTAACAAAGAGTATTTGACTTCGTTCTCGACTTACAATTGGGGATCCTGGGTTCGATTCCAAAAATAAGACTCCCAGCGGGACAGTGATTTCAATTGAAAATGTAGCAGAACGTGAAAAAGCAACCTAAAGCTTTAATATAAAGGTCACCCCCATGAGCGTGAGCTCCCTTTACAGAAAACGAACCTCTAGCTGGTATTATAGAGAACGTTATATAAACACGAGGGATAATTCTGCATAGTATCTCTTAAATGCTGAATTTTCAATTTTGTTAACATTGTTAGTGGTTTCAAGTGAAGAACAAAATATAAAAAATATATACAGTATTCACCTTTAATACTAAGAGTCTCAATGTGTTGCCAGCTAAGTAATGGCCACGTATGTGCCAATATGCCTTCTGTAGGTCACCATTTTAGTACTCCACAACGGAGACAGGAAGCCACGATGGCTCATATTATTCCTGAGGACTTTTACCATTTTTATTTTGAACTATCGAATGTGTAGTCTGTAAAGTAAAATTAATTGAGCAACAAGAGTCGCCTTGAGTCTGGACTAGTCTTCTGTAAACAATCTTCCAGGGGAAGATTCGCGGACGGGCTAGGGCAGATAGAGCCAGGGTAGTACAGGCATCAAAAGGCCTGTACAACCCTGGCTCTACCTGAGGCGGACTGTTGACGGGATCTTCATGCCCGTGCCGTCTCTTGAGTGGCTTAATCTTCATCACTCAATCTACCTGAAGCAGTGTATCTTCTGCCACTGTCGCTCGCCAGGGCGCGGCGTAGCAGTTACCCTGCCAAAGGTCAATCACCACCAAGCCTGACCTAAGGAGTTCTCCCGTCGGCGGGTAGCTTAAATAACACTCCGTGAAGTGAAGCCAAACCGATTCGTCTCCCTGAGCTATTGTTCGAGGAACTGAAGACATTACAGACCCCAATAGGGAATAGTCTGAAATAAAATCTGATTTGTTCAGTGATTTAAGTCTCAATACGATCAGCTGTAATGTTTAAAACATTAGAGTACCTATATCCATAGGTACCTATATCCCGGATACCTATATCCATAGGTACCTACATCCCGGGTACCTATATCCATAGGTACCCGGGAGCGCATTATTTATTTCATCAGCGCACATTTTCAAATCACGAAGCTAGCGTCGTAACCGGGCCCAAATTATAGCCAGCTGATGTCCTAAGCATAGCCCAATAATGCTCCCCTCTCGGCTCTTCTATTACTTAACTGGCAACACATTGAGACTCTTAAGTGTTGATGGTGAAATAAGACGTTAAAACTGAGTATCCTTCAAGGCCATCCCCCACGCTACAACACACAACTACGGGGATTAGACATTCCTATTTTTTTTTCCTTATGAAATAATAAAGCTTTTCATTAGATAATATATGAATTAATTTTCTTTAAATTGAGTTAAAACTAACGCAGAAATATAACCAAACCTAATCTACCCTACCTAACCTAAGCTAACATAACAAAGTCATGTTATTAATATAATATAATAATATTAATTCAAATAAACCAATTGGAAACTATTTTTGAAAATAACAAAAATCACTGTCTATTAGGCAAATCGGGCCTTGCATATTAGGCCGAGTAGTGCGTTCTGGATATTGGATATTAGGTACGATATATATATATATATATATATATATATATATATATATATATATATATATATATATATATATATATATATATATATATATATATATATATATATATATATATATATATATATATATATATATATGCAACACTCCTGCTTAGGCTTTGCCTAAGCAGGGCCCTGTCTATGAATCTGGAATTCCTTAAAATTCGATGGTTAGAGCTATGGAACAGGTATTCTGTGGTCTCCCCGATCCCTTGGTGCTCTAAGCAAGTGCTTCTATTAATTAATGATTTGTTCAGGATTGGTAGTAATTACAATAGTAACAACCGTCATTCCCAACCACCATGAACCACCATCATCACCATCATTACCACCAACAACCATCACTCGCCCATCATTGCTTCCCCATCAGCAGCGTCGTCACTATCAGCCTCCGGACGGGTCCACCTCATCTCCGTCTCCAGAGATCACATAATAAACACGCCCATTAGAGCTTAATTGTGTGCGGTTCGTTGGTTAATTACGATCTTGTCACAGCCAGCACCCACTCCCGTCTCCTCCCCGGCTCCGTCATCCAGGTATAACTCACCACTAATTGGATGCTCACTTTGTTGACATTGTTCTCCACGCTGAGTTGTGGCGCCACGCCTCAGGCTTCCTTGCCTCAACCAGTCCACTACTAAGGCTCTTAATACTAGCAATATTATATATATATATATATATATATATATATATATATATATATATATATATATATATATATATATATATATATATATATACAGAGAGAGAGAGAGAGAGAGAGAGAGAGAGAGAGAGAGAGAGAGAGAGAGAGAGAGAGAGAGAGAGAGAGAGAGAGAGAGAGACAGAGAGAGAGACAGACAGAGATAGACAGAGACAGAGAGACAGAGACAGAGAGACTGAGAGAAAGAGAGCTAGAGAGAGAGAGAGAGAGAGAGAGAGAGAGAGAGAGAGAGAGAGAGAGAGAGAGAGAGAGAGAGAGAGAGAGAGAGAGAGAGAGAGAGAGAGAGAGAGAGAGAGAGAGAGAGAGAGAGAGAGAGAGAGAGAGAGAGAGAGAGAGAGAGAGAGAGAAACCACCTCTGGTGCAATTGTAGGGACCCAAAGTCTGGAAGAAGAAAATAAAGAGTATTCAGAGCAGACCTTGTGAATTCTCACTGAACATTTTAATATTTCGTTCTCCTACCACCCATATTCTTTATTTTATTATTAATTGTATTACATTGTGTTACAGTTTACAGAAAACACACACACATATAACACTATTCGAAGACCTCACCCAACTCTTCGGAGGTAGAAGAGTTGTCTTCGGAATGGATATTTATATATTATTATTTGCATTAGTATTTTATTATTGTTATTATTATTGGAAAATAATATAATAATAATTAAACAAAGTAACGAGGGGAACACTAACCACCACACAACCCACAAACAAGTGGGCGACACATGAGTTGTATTTATTGCCACAAAATATAAAATTTTAAGTTTATTAATGTGGAGTAATCATTTCAGGCAATATTACGAACACAAACCAGTAACCCCTCTCAGTGGAGCGAAAGTCGAGTTCCCTGGCGAGTCAAAGAAAACGAACTAGTTGAAGGGCAAACTCTTATCTTCCACAATAATTCCGGAGGTAACATAAAAGGCCCACAACACCACCAACATAACACATTACACGGTCACCTACAAGGACACTTTATACACCTAAAGTTACTAAAACACAATCGATATTTTCTAAATGATTTATGATATTTTTCGTAATAAACTAAACGTCATCAGAAGGGCAAAACTACAATCAAATTTTCACAGTAATTACATTTTGAGCATATCAAATCAAATACAGATTCCATTACTTTACACAGTCCTATTTTCACCCGTACCAAATGTCTGTATAACGGTTAAATTCGCTCGCAGTCCTGTTGCCCTGACCTTAAGTAATTGTGGCAATAAATTAGCCCGAGGGGGAAAACCAATCAGCACGTAATATCCTAATTTGGCCCCCCTCCCTACACCCACTGTTGCCAGTATGTTTAATTATCAAGGTGACAGCTGCAGTGATAACCAGCTTAGTAACATTAAAACCTCACGTTCATAACATTATACTGATTAAACATAGACAAAAATATATACATATTATATATATATATAATGTCTAACCTACGTTTGAAACAATCCAGGTCCTTGCGATCCCACATCTATTTTATTACCCGGTAATTTGTTCCGTAAATCAACCATATTTTCCAAACCATTGCGTTATTCGAGGGATATAACCACATCAATACTCCTCAAGAGTCCCACAACACAGTGAGCCTCCACGTCCCCTCCTCCTGGACCTTCCCAAATCATGTTTGTTTTACTCACTTGCCTTACAGTGCTCAGTCTGACTCCCAATACGTCCTCCCACCATCACCTTCCCCGACACCCTCCTCCCCATCACTCCGAGTCTCTGAGGGTGATGGGGAAGAAGTCCTGGCTTTCCCCAAGTTCCATATTCCACTCTTTTCCCTCTCTCGATGTCCCACTTGTCTCCTCCTTCACGTCACATCCCTCTCTCCCTCCCTGCAGGTCACACCTCTCTCGCCTCTCCAAGCCACACCTGCCCCAGCCACCTCCCCGCTCTCTTCTCTCCCTTCGCAACACACAGCCTCGCCTCCTCTCAAGCAACAACGCCATGATGCAGGGAAATCCAAACTTAAACTTTACTGCCTCTCTTGGGTTGTTATAAAAGGCAAAAAAGGTGTTGGAGGAGGTTTATGGGCCACGATGTATTTCTTGTGATCCAGCTGCTTAAGTCCTGTAAGTCAGGCGGGTTAGACACCATGCGTCCTCCTCCTCCTCTTTCTACTCCTAATTATTCTCCTCTTTCTCTTCCTACTCCATATCATACCCCTCCTAATGACTCTCTTTCTCGTTCTCCTACTAATAGTTCTCCTCTTTTTTTTCCTCCTCATTTTCTTCAGTTACCTCCTTCTCCATCGCATCTATACGTTCTGTATCTTATTTTTTCTTTACGTGTGAGAGGAGAGAGTTGAAGAGGGACAAAGGGGGTTTTCTCTTTCGCCCTGAGCCCACATATTCCCTCTCCCTCTATCAAAATTCGCCACGCCACGTGTTTAATCTACACTTCTTTGGCAATTCTTCTTGAGAGGAGTTTGCGAAAACGAATGACTGAGCGAGCGGCTGAGAGAAAGTAGAGAAGGGACTAGAAAGGAGGAAGTTTGGTAGAAATGAAAACAAAATGAATTAAGGGAGGCATGAAATGCGAGTTACTAACATGAGTGTGGAAGTGGTGGTAAAGTCAAGGTGCCTACAGTTTCACTATAGTACAAGTGAACATCTGCCTTTCACCTCATCTCGACTGCTACTTGATCTTGAGGCATAAAAAGGAAAAAAGTATTTCGGGCTCACCATAGCCTGTGCTGCATGGACACTTCGTTCTGAGTAGCTAAATCTAAAACAACAACAACAAGAAGAAAGATCCCCAAACCATTAGGCATGGAAGAAGAGAGAAAGGAGTGAAGGAGGCATGGGAGGGAGGGAGGGAGGTTCAGAAGGCATGGAAGAAAGGAAGGAGGAATGGGAAGGAGACATGGGAGATGAGGGAAGGAGGCATGGAAGATGGCAGGTAAGACATTAGCTTAGTTACCAAACACATACACATCGTGTCAGCAAGGCGGTCAGCCCGCCTGTTATTATAACTCATACTATATTTCTCTTTTTCTATATTTTTTCCTTCACCTGCACCTCTCTGTCTTCTTTACTCCCACCGACCCACAAACAAAAGACATCAAGGGGTGGATGGAGATGAGGTCGGAGAAAAAAGGGGACGTGGCTTTTTGAGGCACTGTTGAAAGTGGTGGGAGAGATGTTCATGGTGACCTATAGGGCTGATAGGGAAATGGTCAGCGCAGCCTGCTCAAAACCTATTGATCCTACGTTGGATTTCGGGGCAGAACGAGACGTTTGGGCACATCTTTTTAAATGAAGGGCCACCTTAACCCCTGCATAGTTTTATCGGATGAACCAGAGCACTGCTGACGCCCCCTCGACGGGTCGAAACGTCGAAGGAAGAGCTGGAACATTTTGGAAAGCTTGCTCTAATAAGGTGGTTCTTTAGAGATTTATCTGTCATCCTCGCCCTTGCCAGTTCGTTAGCCTATGCTAAAGGCTAACAGTGGTAACCTTTGTGGAAAGATTGTCCACGCGGGGAGTTCTCCGTACATTTCTAAGCTGATGATAGATGAAGATTAAGCCACCCAAGAGGTGGTACGGGCATGAATAGCCCGTAAGGTTTCTAAGCCTGTTGTTATGCTGTTATAGATTCAGCTACTCGGAACAAGTTCCAAATAGCACGGGCTATGGTGAGCCCGTAGCTTACTTGGCACAGGAGCGGGGCAAGTAGCACGGGCTATGGTGAGCTCGTAGTGGACTTACCTGGCACAGGAGCGGTGCTGTGGTTTCTAAGCCGTTGTTGTTGTTGTTGTTCCAGATTTAGCTACTCTGAACGAAGTGTCCATGTAGCACGGGCTATGGTTCTAAGCCGTTCCCACAGGCCTCTTGTACTCTGTTGTAGGTGACCTGCGATTCTCTGTTCACCTAGCGTTAATAGGTTTCTGGGAGTTTAGTCAACAGTTGAAAGTTGCATCCTGTGGAATTGTTAGGGGGGAGCTCGATAAACCTAAAACACTTCCTGTTCTCCGATAATGGGTAATCAGTAAAGTGGAGACGGTTTGTTTACTTGGGCGTCGACGAGGTGGGGTTGGTTGTGTAGGTGGTGGTTGAGGTAGGGGTAGTGGTGGTGGTTGAGGTAGGGGTAGTGGTGGTGGTTGAGGTAGGGGTAGTGGTGGTGGTTGAGGTAGGGGTAGTGGTGGTGGTTGAGGTAGGGGTAGTGGTGGTGGTTGAGGTAGGGGTAGTGGTGGTGGTTGAGGTAGGGGTAGTGGTGGTGGTTGAGGTAGGGGTAGTGGTGGTGGTTGAGGTAGGGGTAGTGGTGGTGGTTGAGGTAGGGGTAGTGGTGGTGGTTGAGGTAGGGGTAGTGGTGGTGGTTGAGGTAGGGGTAGTGGTGGTGGTTGAGGTAGGGGTAGTGGTGGTGGATGAGGTAGGGGTGGTGGTGGATGAGTTGGAGGTTGTGGTGGTGGTGGCGGGAACGGAGATGCTGGAAAGAGCAGACTGGTCGAGGAACTCTACACCTTTCAAGTCCTCTTGCCTTACCTTCCTCTCGCGTCCTCGTCTCACACGCCCCACTGAAGCTTAGCGTGTTTCCACCATACCGCCCGAAATATGTATTTTGCATTCACGCTCTTACACAAAAAGCAACAGATCCAGAGAGGACACAAAGGGTAGATGTTAAGAGGCATGACAAGCTCTCTTAACATACCAGATCTGACGACATTCTATCAGCGTCAGATTTCAACATCATTACACACTGTAATACTCTTGTCAGCTCCAGTCATTTCAGACAGCGTCTAATATTTCCTGATGCTCCATTTTAGCCACAGTAGGCGCTGGCTATACTTTGGTCCCTTTTATTTATGTTATTTTAGCGTTATCTTTAATCATGTTAACCCCCCGTTTTCATGTCATTCTCATATTGTTACTCAAGGTCCTATTATCGTCTCGTCGCGTCCTTACCTGCAGTGTTACAACGCTCCTGCCCGTGTCGTAACCTAAGCTAACCACCTCAAACTTTTCTTTTAACTCTGGAAATTGGCTTTCTAACGATGTCACTCGATATCTGTTCGTAACGATGCCATTTGTTTTTCTCCCTCAGTAATTACCTTCAACTCTACATTTCCTTACCTTTCGTCCGTGTCCAAGACCATATATCATAAAGAAAAGACCGATATAATAAAAAAAACATATTTTCAATCAAAACACAATGAAATCCCAAGAAGGTGATGTTTCTATGAGGAAATATTGAGGCCATACGATGGGATCGAACCCGCATTCCTGGACTCCCTAGAGTCACGCACTACCAACAGAGCCATGATGTGCTCAACATTTTTGCCTACAACTAATTCTTTCCTATTTGTAAACCTTTCAGATGCTTTTATTTCAATGGCGTTGTTCGTCAGTTCGTTCCACTTGTTTACAACTCTTGCTGAAAAAATTATTCGCTATCTTAGGTCTAATATAGTATATTTATGTGCTATACTAGGCCTAGGAATGTTAAAGATTAGATATTCGTTTTTTTCGGCCGCTATAAAATGAATAGCACAAAACGTGAACTTTCGGGTAGATCCAGCAGTACATATTGGTGCGCTCGACCAAATAGTTGCTGAGTACTATCCTTTAGGAGGATTATTAAAAGACGAGCGAAAGAATCTTGACTCAAAGAGCAGTAAAACTTTAAAGACTCAACACCAAAGCTGCGAGATAACTGGAGTATTAGTGTGGTAGTAATTAAGCATACTCAGGCTTTGAGCGGTAGGTTACTGTGCACTATATACTTATCCTGTGAGCGGTTAGTTTGTTGTTAACGGTAGTTGGCGCGTAATGGGGTGCTTGGTCCGTGTGGTGCCCCCGCCTCGTGCGTGTGGTGGCCCGCCTCGTGCGTGTGGTGGCCCGCCTCGTGCGTGTGGTGGCCTGCCTCGTGCGTGTGGTGGCCCGCCTCGTGCGTGTGGTGGCCCGCCTGGTGCGTGTGGTGGCCCGCCTCGTGCGTGTGGTGGCCCGCCTGGTGCGTGTGGTGGCCAGTTCGCTGCGTGCAGCGGCCCACCAGGAGGGCTTCTTTGTCCGGGTTAGTTTTCCAGTCGCAAGGTAACCGGATGACGCCACGGAGAGGACAGGAGAAGGTTACCAGGTCCCACCCAGCCTCCCTCTCGTCTCCTCTCTCTGTATGATACTACCTCACCTGTTCTAATAGCAATATTGGAGTTTCCTGGGCCTGTCGCTTCAGATTTATCAAGGAAACAACCTTGATGGAACCCAAAAGATCTCCCGTTTTCCATTCGCTAGTACAGTGCCAGTCTCTCACGCTTTGTTTTCCATTTTCGACCTCTTCATCTTCCTGATCTTCCAAGTCCTCCTGATTATAAGATTTTATAATGAATATGAGTTTAATATTAAGTGTTGTTACATTTTGCAGACAATTCGTGGATGATTTGAATACAAAGTTGGAGGGAATATTATTGGCATTTCGATGGAGTTTTTTTTTTTAGGGCGGAGGGTGGGGCGGAAGGAATTTATGGGTATATTTTCCTAATTTCAAAACTTGTTTATGAGGCAATATATTTTTTGTTTGGTTTTTGGAGACTTTTTGAGTTTTCAAACACATTTCTGAGGGTGACTTAATAGGAAGTGTTTCTGTACGTTATTTACCACTACTTATTTTCCGGTGTTAGCTGAGAGGCTGACACCACCATCTGCGCCTCTGCCATCAACACTAACACCCAGTGATATATATATATATATATATATACTGAGAGGGGCGCATTCCGCTCCCCTCGGTGTATATACACAGAGTTTAAGGTATACTTCCTGGCTCTTTAGAAAGTTAATATGTAGGCCTTCATAATCCTCATGCGGGTGAAAGGCCACAAACCCAACACCTAACTAACACAACACTAACTCCTATAACACTTTCTCACCAACACTATCGTCACACCAACACAACCAACATAATTTTTAAGCAACACCTTATGTTAGAAGTTTGCCTCCTCCACCGCCAACAAAATATTAATGATGGGTGAATATAGGTGCGGGTTGCAGAGTGCATGGAGAGTACAGTACACAGGACCCAGCACGACACATTACTCCCACCCCGGCAACGATCTCTCAGCCACGTGCAATATGGACCCTCCGCCCGTGACGCCGCCTGCATTAATGACGCTGGAAAAATTTCAGCACCACGGAGACCTTCCCCAACTCCCTGTTAACAATAACATATACAGTACAAATATATACTTGATTCAACGAACTATATTGGACCAACGCCCAACTGTTGCAGTGAGAGACTCGTTGAACTGAGCTGCACCCAGGATACATTTTCCTCGCCTTATGGGCTAATTTCAGTTAGCAAAATTTTAATTTCAAGCCATAATATAATAGACAACTAGCAAATGAATATGTCTGCAAACAAATTTAACCAAATCTAGTTTATTTCTCACGTTCCCAGCCTTAAAACCTATTTTCTAATGGCAGCCAGACCATACCTGGGTGAACGAAAACCTTGCCAACTCAAAATGAAAATAAACCACAGAATTTGCTTTTAAATATCTTCAATAGCTTTTCTAAGACCCCCAACTATTTTTTGTGATGTTGAATCCGTCTACAATAATCAAATATATATATGTGTGTGTGTGTGTGTGTGTGTGTGTGTGTGTGTGTGTGTGTGTGTGTGTGTGTGTGTGTGTGTGTGTGTGTGTGTGTGTGTGTGTGTGTGTGTGTGTACTCACCTAATTGTACTCGCCTAGTTGTGCTTGCGGGGGTTGAGCTCTGGCTCTTTGGCCCCGCCTCATAACTGTTAATCAACTGATGTACAGGTTCCTGAGCCTATTGGGCGCTATTACATCTACACTTGAAACTGTGTATGGAGTCTGCCTTCACCACATCAATTCCTAATGCATTCCATTTGTCAACTACTCTGACAGAAGCAAATTCTAACGTCTCTGTGGCTCATCTGGGCATTCAATTTCCACCTATGTCCCCTAGTGCTTGTGCCCCTTGTGTTAAATAGTCTGTCTTTATCTGTCCTATCAATTCCTTTGAAAATCTTGAATGTGGTGATCATGTCTCCCCTAACTCTTCTTTCTTCCAGCGACCTGAAGTGGAAGAGGGGTACAAATAGCCTGAGTTACTCTATCCTTTTGAGATGTATCTTATTGTCTCAATAAACGTACATGAACTTGAACCTCACCTCTGTACCCGCCCCTAACATAACCTGAACGTCATTCGTTACCATTCACCCATCTCCCCCCTCACTAAAATAGCCACACCCACAATAACCCAAAGAATGATACGAATGTGTGTAGAGGGTTGCCGCCAGAGGTCCCCAGCAGCGCCAGGAGCCCAAGATGATAACTCCAGCCAAATGAAGAAATAACCGCCCATTAGCTGGAATAATAAGCCGGGAAATGCTCAAATATATGCATATGAGGAGATAGCACGGGGGAGTGGATGTTAAACTCGCATCTAGTTCTTCTTTACTCATTGCCAACGAGGCCTCGTCACCACACCGATAAGGGCCAGCACGATACTCGCTTTATTGTGCTTGCGAGGGTTGAGCTTCAGCTCTTTGGTCTCGCCAGTGATCATATATATATGAAGGAGAGAATACACATGTACGCGCGTCGTCACGCGCATGCATGTGTATTCTGTATATGTATTCTGTATATTCAATTTGTATATACATATACCTATTGAATATTCCCATATACATGTGTATATGGCCTCATGTGTATTCTAATTTATTTCCTATATTCCTTTGTTACCCTGCTTTGTTACGCCATTAGTTGTCCTTTTGCTATACCTTAGCTGTCGTTTAGCTATACAATAATTATACTAATGGTTTTATACTCATCCTATACACGTAGCCTTGCTCTCTAAATTTCACATGATCCAAATGTTTTGCAAATTGTATGAATGTCATTTTCAGGAACTGAATACCCATTACCTTTAAGAAAATTATGAAAACAACATTATGCAGGAAAATTAAAGTTAATCGATCGAAATTGATGGAAAATGAAACGGCTGTTTTCAACACCAATTAATGAGGCTGAGGAACAAGCGGGTCGGAAATATAATTTAACAGACCTGAGGAGTGTTTGTGTACAAAGCTCCAGGCTAAACACACTCTGCATGTTTGTGTACTCGCCTAGAGCTTACTTAACACGGTCGAGCGATAGCCTTAAGCTTCGCCTTAAGTGTGTGTCTTTAAAGCGAAATTAGTTTTTAGCTCTAGGATCCCGTCTTTCGAGGAGTAGGTGGCTCATTGCAATGACTCAAGACACATCATCCTATAAAATTAAATTTTGAAATTGTGAATGGAATTCGCTTTTACAACATACTCGTGGAATTCATTCCATTTTCCTCCAATTCTTTCGCTAAAAAACAGAAAAAGCTTTCAAACATATCTTTGGCTTTTTTATTTCTCAAGGTTTATTTTACGCTTTTAAACGCCCCAAACCAACTAAACGTCCAACAAAAATTACTCCAGCGACCAGGAGTGCCATGAATCAGCTGCTGAAACCTCTGACAGCTCCTCACTAACCACTGTCAGACGCTCTGACCAAACTACCAACCCTTTTGACCGAACCACAAGACCTCCCTTTGACCGAACTACCAGACTATCTGACCCAACTACCAGACATTACAATGCCCATAAAGTTCAGCCATAATTTCTCCAGAGAGAAATTTCTCAAGTTACGCAAAAGTTAACATCTCGTTCTACACCCAACCTGGAACTGGATAAGTGTAAGCCAGAGATACACAGCCAGGTGAGTGTAGAGGGATTTATATATCAAGTGTAACTCATACAAACAAATTTAGGAAATACATCTCCACGACAATTCTGTTGTACGCAGACAAAATAGATTTAGATATAAAGTGTATTTATACATTATATAAATAACCTGGACAACTTTAAGAACGGTCCGCCTCTCATGGTGCAGTGGCTGGTAGGTATTATAAAATATTGGGCAGTTGGAAGAAATTTGCTTATCTTGAAAATATAATATTGGTGAGTGCTCGTAATGTTAAGGGTAAAAAAAAAAATCATCCAAAATTTTCCATCAAAACTGCCGCGTTAAAAATAATCTGCTACCATAAAAAACTGTCGGAATTAAAAAATTTTGAGGTTGATAAAAAAAAAATTGATATGTTCGTAAAAAAACTGGTTGGTGTTCATAAAGAAAACGGTGGAAGGCGTTCACAAAGAAAACGGAAGAGGGGGGCGTTCATAAAAGTAAAACTTTTCGGTTAAAAAAAATAATAAATAAACACCGTTTATAATATAAAACAGGAGAGGGTTCATCTCAGTTTCTGGCTCGTCACCTGGAGAAGAGAAGGGAAGGGAAGGGAAAGGAAGGGAATTGAAGGGAAAGAAAGGGAAGGGAAGGGAAGGGAGGGTTTGGGGGTGGAGGGAGACGTAAGGAAAAAAAATCTTTTAATTACAAAGAAGAAAGAAGTGTTAATTAGCGAGCGTCGGCGGGGGCCCAGGTGGAACGAGTCGTATCGTCGCATAGATGCTCTCTTCTGCATGCACTCGCACGCACGCACACACGCACGCAGCCACTGTCAGGGGCTTCAATATAGTGAACACAAGACGGAACCCCCCGCCAGGGTTGCAAGATGGCTACCCCCGTGGCTCCCCCGGTGAGGAAGACCACAGGGCGAGCTTGTTGATCTTCCGTAGGCACTTGTCGTACCTCGTGTCGATGGCAGTGAAGTCAGAGCCTCCTCGCCGCCACCCTAATGACCTCCACACTCTACCTCTGTAAATTCAACCAGACAACAACAAAACAGTTTGCAATGGTCTCCTTGTGGCATACATATACATACAAATTTACGGTCATGTATGTATACTGAGTCATACATACTTCTACACATGCACTGACGCACACAAACTCTAATGAATTAATACCATCAATAAAAGTTGTCTATAAAAACTCCCCCTTTTGAGCGGTAGTTTATTGTGGTACAACACGCTCGTCTGATGCAACCGGTCCTCTTAAAAATAACGTCACTTTTCGCTGGTATGCGCGCTATGGCCAAATTTGGACGTAATTTTAAATTAAATCGACTCACAAAAGTGACGTACTGTTTCGTTTTCTGTTTGAGTCGTCCGTCCTACTCGGTAAGGTTAGAAGAGGAAACTTTCAACTAACGTTTTTCATAACGTTTTGAAACTTTATGAGAATTTCCTGCCCACCTAACCTATCAGAGGACCCTTAACTTACTGTTGTTGAAATAAAAATTCAAAATTTATTTTCATTTTTTTCATTTTCAAATTACGTCCACTTTCGGCCATACGGGCAAACGGCCAAAAGCTACGTTATTTTTAAGAGGACAGGTTGCAACAGGTGAGCGGTAGTTTATTGTGCATCCCATACTCATCCTGTGAGAGGTAGCGCAAAAGGAAAACGGAAGACACAAAAAGTCTTAATCAGACCTCATCAGATGTTTTTCTATACATTTTTTTTCTACAATTAGAGACAACTAGAAAGTGAGCACTACTTGCACCATGACCACTAAGGCACTATATTATGCGACATTTAAAGTAATTCCTTCTGGTAATACCTAACGTAATTATATCATTTTAATTATAATTATTTTTAATAATATAATTTTATTATTTAATTGAATACTACAGGTTGCACACACAACATGGTTTTCCCTGGAAGGAAACATCCTTACAAGACGTCTCTTGCTGTGTGATGACTGCCACCTGACCTCGTCTTTAACTGTTATTATCTTTTTACTAATGCCACCTTTACTATTATTGTCATTAAACCGTTTTTGTGTGTGTTATTAGCTTTACTGATAATATTTAACATATCACACAAGTGATATGACCCGCCTCGTACACCACCCAACTCCTACTACAAACTCCAAGGTCCTATCACAACCTCCTCATCCCCTACAACAACAACAACTTAACCCCCTACCACAACCCCCTACACCAACCTCCGTCACACTTGAACAAAAACGTAAACACTGACCTGCTGGCGACTCGGGCTAAACGAAACCAATATGACTATAGCTTTGAGGAGCTCTTGACCCGCGACACCCCATCAAGGAGGTGGTATTTTATCCTTAATGTGTGTAGTCTGAGATGCCGAACCTCGGAGGCTGAGGAGGCCTCCAGGTGCCGGAGGAGCTTATTTGGTAAGTTGCCGGGACCCTTACGGAAGGGTGGGGGAGGGGTGGAACTCAAGGATTAATGTGGTTGGGAGTCGGGGGACCCACAGAGGAACAGGACTCGGGGACCCACAGAGGGACGAGGACTCGGGGACCCTCAGAGGGACGAGGACTCTGGGACCCACAGAGGGACGAGGACTCGGGGACCCACAGAGGGACGAGGACTCGGGGACCCTCAGAGGGACGAGGACTCGGGGACCCACAGAGGAACAGGACTCGGGAACCCACAGAGGGACGAGGACTCGGGGACCCACAGAGGGACGAGGACTCGGGGACCCTCAGAGGGACGAGGACTCGGGGACCCACAGAGGAACAGGACTCGGGGACCCACAGAGGGACTAGGACTCGGGGACCCACAGAGGGACGAGGACTCGGGGACCCACAAAGGGACGAGGACTCGGGGACCCACAGAGGGACGAGGACTCGGGGACCCACAGAGGGACGAGGACTCGGGGACCCTCAGAGGGACGAGGTCTCGGGGACCCACAGAGGAACAGGACTCGGGGACCCACAGAGGGACGAGGACTCGGGGACCCACAGAGGGACGAGGACTCGGGGACCCACAAAGGGACGAGGACTCGGGGACCCACAGAGGGACGAGGACGAGGAGACCCTCAGAGGGACGAGGACTCGGGGACCCACAGAGGGACGAGGACTCGGGACCCACAGAGGGACGAGGACTCGGGACCCACAGAGGGACGAGGACTCGGGGACTCACAGAGGGACGAGGACTCGGGGGCTCACAGAGGGACGAGGACTCGGGGACCCACAGAACAGAGGGGATTCGAAGACCCTCAGTCCTATCCCAAATCCTTGTCTTCATCTCCTTTCCACGGGGCAATATTGTCTAATGGCTTAGCGCTTTTCCCTGATAATTACCTTACCTCTGGGACTTACGCGGGAAAAATCGGGGAATCCACACGTGAGGGAATTGGGACCCATTTAAGGGGAGGCAGACACGGAGCAACGGAAGGGGACTATCCCGTTGCTGCTGTCTACTATCTTGGCTACAAGATGGCGTTGCTGTTCCCGTACTTTCCTATAAGACACCATATTCGCCTTCAAAAAGACTGCAGGATAAGCGAGCGTCATATCCCAGGTAAGGTACAAAGCTTATCGATACCCTTATATCGCTCTCCTGGAGTCCGGTGGGATGGGGTTAGGTCGCTTGCTCATCTTTACAGGGAAGATTAAAGTTATAACATACTGTCAATTTCTCAATGATAACTGACGAAGTAATTGCGTCGTCACTCTGACACTCGAGAGAGAGGAATGGTGTACAAACCTTCCATCAGTTCTCAAGTAACGTCAGTACGATCGCTCTGGTGACACTACACAGCGACGTCATTTCACGACGAAAAAGTCTCCAGACCAAGAGAGAAGACAGAGGAGAGGTAGAAGAAAGAGGTGGACAGGAAAAGTATTCTTCCTGTCCACCTCTTTCCAGGAAGACATTCCATGGTCACACTGCCCGTCTTCCGAGGTCTTTTCATGTCACCCATACCATCAATTTTCTATACAACAAGCTGGAGGCCTCACGGCTCCCTAATATTTCTTCACCTGAGTACAAAAACCTTCTTTCGGCAGTTTTTTCACAATTTATACAATATCTTCGAATTCCTCAAATTCAGGGCAGGAACCGAGGATCCAGCAGAACTTTCCCTTCGGGATCGAGAAATTTGCTGCCCTTGGGGTCTCTGGTAGAGTTATTGAACCCACAACTCAATTCCTTCATAAAGCTCCTCCTGGCACATTTTTCCCAGGAGTCAGATGATATTGGGATCAAGATATTGGGATCAGTATCAAGATGATACTCTAATGATATTGAGACAAATGTGTATCGATGGCTCATTGCCTACATTTGTTGGATTTGACTGCTACCCTATAAGTTTAATTCACACAATATCAAGACACAAATATTACAAAGAGCAGTATCTGAGCTCAAAATTCTTAACTAAGGGTCACCAATTCGCCACTGCCAACCCAGCAAGTGATTCTATCAAAGAACTGGAACTTGGAGATTCACTAAGGACTATATCAAGGCTTGGTAAGCTGTGAGACCTAAACAAGTATATCGTACATCCGTGAGCATCCGAGTCACAGAACAAATATAATTCAGAGACACATATGCTGACGTCTCTCACACGTACGGTAATATAATCTGTACTCCTCTGTATGTAACACGAATTATGTGAAGGTACATTTTATTATTGTTGTTATATATATATTACACACAACTAACATTATATATTGTTATATATTATATTATTGTTGTTGTTGAGCACAAAAGTCCTAATGTAGTTAGGTAACGTCATTATATATTTCACTGAAAAGTGTGTCGCGTTAATTCCACCCTCAGTTCGTGAATGTAATGTTGTAAATGAGCTAGACATTGAGTTCTGACGCCTTTAGAATCACCTATAGCACTAATTATTGAAAAGGTGCAGTGGTTATTAACAAATCCTAGAATTGAGGGAACTGAGCTACACAAAATAGACTGAGGGAACATGTTGCAGACATACAAACTACTTGGTGGCATTGATGAAACGGATTGAAATAAGATGTTTAGACTGAAAAGCGCCGGATGATGTTTCGATTGAAAATCAATGGGAGGATATATATGATAGCTAGACACACATGAGCCGTGAAGACGCGAGTAAACCACTTCTTCGGTGTAAGAACAGTCAGTAAGTGGATCGAACAAGAACCAGAGCGATCGAGAGTTATTGCTTTGAAACCCGATAGTTGAAAAGGCGGGGCCCAGGAGCCCCAGTTTGGCCCTTCAAAATTTTATTGAGCTTCTCTATGATCATGATCAAATTTGAGCACAGAAGCAAAAGAGGTTAAATGATAACCACACACTAGTCTGTAAAATAATATGGGGAGAAAGAGACGGGTAAGAGTTTTAACCCAAAAACAGGCAGAATTGGATGTTATTGCTGTAAATTGCAGAAAAATGGTGAAGAAATGATGACATGAAGTATATTTTCCCCACGAGTGATGGGAGGGTGTGGCAGGCTGATGGAGGTAGATGGGGCAGATAAGGGGGGGGGGGGTGTATGTGTGTGTGGCTGGTTGATGGGTTAGTGATATGGGGGGGTGGGGTGAAGATTAGATTATGGTGAGGTGGGTCTCAGCTGGTGATTCAGGTGCTGGTAGACAGATGGTGGTTGGGGGTACTGGTAGGAAGGGGGGGTTGGGGTTCATTAACGATACTCCTCGTTTTTGTAATAGCGTGTACAATTTCATATAAATATTTTCGTAGCAGAGAGAGCGGTGCCAGGCACCCAGGAGAAAATATGGGGACAAGCCTCATATAAAACTTAATGAGGAACACATTTGGAGTTAGTTGGGCGGGGCGGCCCATGTGCCACATCCCCAGCACCCCCATGGTGGGGGCGAGTGCCGGAATAGAGCGGAGATACAGACTGGGGATAGAGGAGATGAATGGGTGGAGATGGGAATAGGAGGTGGATGATTAGAGACGGGTTAGGAGTGGAAAAGCGAAGCAGGACGCAACGTAGTGTGTGGACAGGGATACGATAACACGGAGAGATGAGTTAGGTGGAGAGGGATGTGTATTGTGATGGTCGGGTACACACCCACACACACACACACACCCCTCGTGTCTCAACAGGTCGGGTCAGCCTCCAACCCCCCAACACAACGGGGGAAAAACAATTGAAAATAAACATTTTCCAAGAAAATAAAAACAAACAAGTGGTACTGAGAGCCAGGGCGGACCGGCGCCAAACAGGCCGGTGAAGCACAGGACGCAGGCGCCATAACTCACACGGCGGAAGTCGACGTTTTGCCTGGGAAAGCACAATATTTACGACTCGATTAATTACCTTCAGTGAAGGACCCGTGACTAACAATCTCAAATAAATAAAGACTGCACGTCTGGCTTCTAATCTGGCTGAGTAATGTGGGGGATTGTTGGTCTTCCGCTCACACTGGTGTTCCTTCGCTCAGCCTGCCATAAAAAGACTGCTCTTTGAACTGAAATCCTTCCTGATTACCCTACGTTTGGATATGTTAGACTTATATATGAACAAGTTTTGGTAGATTTAAATAGGAGTCACCTCGTATGAACCAAAAGGAGCTGCCTCGTATGGGTCAACAGGAGCTGCCTCGTATGGGACAATAGGA
Source organism: Procambarus clarkii (assembly GCF_040958095.1). NCBI lineage: Eukaryota > Metazoa > Arthropoda > Malacostraca > Decapoda > Cambaridae > Procambarus > Procambarus clarkii. The sequence continues at coordinate 1,495,836 of NC_091156.1, forward strand.
GCTGCCTCGTATGGGTCAACAGGAGCTGCCTCGTATGGGACAATAGGAGCTGCCTCGTATGGGCCAACAGAAGCTGCGTCGAATGGGCCAACAGGAGCGGCCTCGTATGTGCCAACAGGAACTGCCTCGTATGGGCCAATAGGAGCTGCCTCTTATAGGCCAATAGGAGCTACCTCGTATGGGACAACATTAAGCTAACGTTGAACTGACGTAACTCTTGTATATTGTGCCCACTGGGCAAGGGGAGTATCTTTGTGCCTCTTCACAACCGAGCCACAACCAGGCGTGGTCTCGACGCTGTTAGTGAAGGTAATCTATACCACCTCCCCCATCATGTGCCGCTCGCCTGAGTACCATACATGGACTATATCCCTGATGGCCAAAGCTTGTTTTTATGCCTTTGTTGCCAGGATTTTGGCTGAAGTAATCCATGGCTTGAGAAATACTTCGACTATATCCTGCCTGTACTGTAAATACATCCAAATATACATCCAAACGTCAACAACTTAAACTATCCTGAGGGGGTAGGATGGGTTGGTGTAGTGGTGATTGTACTGATGGTGGTGGTGGTAGTGGTGGTGATTGTACTGATGGTGGTGGTGGTAGTGGTGGTGATTGTACTGATGGTGGTGGTGGTTCTATTGATGGTAGCTTTTGCAGTGGGTGTAGGTGGTCAAAGGTTAACACAGGCTGCCATTTGATGAACTGACGTCAGATGAGTGACGAGGGCAGGTCCGTGGGATCTTCACTAGTGAGGGCGGGAGTGGACAATACTCCCGCATACCTAAAAAGGTTAATTGGTAGGCGCTGCCCCCACCCCCCCCACCCAACCCCCACCCCACCCATCAATCATACACCAAATCAATTTTCGCCGTCCAGGCAATGCTGATGGCGATAAATTATGCATGTTGAAGGATTACCGAGCAATTAGGATGCGAGTAATGTTGTTTAGAGCATCTATTTTTCAGGTGTGGCCATCATGGGTCGGGTGGCTCCTCCCTGCCAGCACTACGGTTAATTAGTATCATTATGGAACAAGCAGGAACCGTACTGTAATTAATTACTGTGACTGTCACTCGTGCGGAAACACGACACAAGAAATGACCTCCCGACTATCATTTTTCCCAAAAGCATTTCGGTTCTGCTGTTACTGCACTCATTATAATATTAAAATGGTAATGGGTACAGAGCACAAGTCCCAACACCGTTATCTTGAGATGATTTCGGGGCTTTAGTGTCCCCGCGGCCCGGTCCTCGACCAGGCCTGCACCCCCAGGAAACGGCCCGTGACAGCTGACTAACACCCAGGTACCTATTTACTGCTAGGTAACAGGGGCATAGGGTGAAAGAAACTCTGCCCATTGTTTCTCGCCGGCGCCTGGGATCGAACCCAGGACCACAGGATCACAAGTCCAGTGTACTGTCCGCTCGGCCGACCGGCTCACAAAGTATAGAGAGAATAGGGAACCGTGCCTACAACATACACAACAACCTCATATGTATGGCATGAAAGGGAAGTGATGACGTTTCTGGCCGTCCTGGACCCAAGTCAAGTCGTCGTGCTTGATCATATCCCCACTTAACACGGGGTGCAGGATGGACCGAAACGTCGTTTTCTTTTTAACAGTCCGTTTATTCGATTTGCCACGCCGTAAAAAAAAAACGGAGGACGTTTAAAAACGGAGGATTTGATTAAAAGGACGCCCGAACGGTCATCTTAGCACCAAATGCCTTATCCAGCAGCGTGTTATTAAGACACAGAGAACAGGGAACTGGTGATGTCCGTTGTACGTACAACACTAAACGCAACTAAACCTAATCATACCTAACCCAACCAAGCCAATCCTCGAATAGAACTTATAGCAACTATTTGGCAAAACGTTTAAAAATGAACTGTTTGACCCCGAAAAATTCACATTTTGTATTGCTGAATTATCTCAAAGAACCTAACCTTTTCAAAGCTTAACTAAGCATTCCTTCTTTATCTAAACCTTTATTTTCCAATCGCTATCTTAGGTCTAGGATAGTGCCTGCATATGCTGTACTAGGACTAGCAATGTGTTAGTTTGGTCCCTGGTTTTTTTTTAGTACCCTGTACAAAATTATTAGTAACTTATACATTGTTTAATGCAAGTCTATTTCTGAACGTTCGATCGAATACCTGCTGTAACTACAATCACTTTACCGGGACTCTTCCACATTATTGTTGTGTTTCATGTTGTGTATCGGTCCGCCTAGCGAGTATGCGTCCACTGCAAGCACTGTACACAGAAAACAATAATGCGTCCACTGCAAGCACTGTACACAGAAAATAATAATGCGTCCGCTGCAAGCACCGTACGTCTGGTACAGTGCTTGCAGCGGACGCATGAAAAATACATCGAAAACAATAAAAAGTATGTCCAGTGGGCACAATATGCAATTCTACGCCGAATCCATCCCATCAACGATAATTCAACGTGAAATAGCGTTGATAAAAACCAACGCCACTCGTGGATAATGTGCTCACTTGTGGCACGTTAATTCAATGTGGATTAACGTTATTCTTGGATAATGTATCCACTGGGTAATTCCTATTTTTAACTTAATCATTCCTCCTCCGCTTCAACCACCACCACCGCAATCATCACCAGCACAATCACCACCAGCACAATCATCACCACCACAATCATCACCACCACAATCATCACCACCACAATCACCAACCTTTCCAATCTCCAAACAAACAAACCTTTCTGCAACTCTTCCTGTCACACCACTCTCTCACGCCTGTGTGCACCTCAAATTTCCTGGTGTTGAGAGTCTTGCTTTCTCGCCCAGCGTCCGGCGTCCCCCCACTCAGGTCCCCCCCCCAGCGTCCGGCGTCCCCCCACTCAGGTCCCCCCCAGCGTCCGGCGTCCGCCCACTCAGGTCCGCTCAGCGTCCGGTGTCCCCCCACTCAGGTCCGCCCAGCGTCCGGCGTCCCCCCACTCAGGTCCCCCCAGCGTCCGGCGTCCCCCCACTCAGGTCCGCCCAGCGTCCGGCGTCCCCCCACTCAACCCCGTGCTGTGGGGAGTGGTAGTAAGGTTGCACAGACACATACAACCTCCAGAAGGTAGAACTACTTGTAGTTCAGCAAGTCTATGTGGTAATGAACCAGCCCCGTTCTCTGAATGTTCTCAACCTCAAGACTTTTTCGTACTAAAGTGACCTATCCTAGAAGACGCCACGAACAGAAAACGGGACATTAGGTCAATTTCCCGATCGTCGCCATTTTTTTGTACGACTGTCATCAAGAACCGTATACGTCAAAATACGCCGTGCTATACAGAGGACAGGGTGAATGAACAACAGCTCGAGTTACGTTACGTGGGTAGGATTTACACCTGTCAACTCAGATCTACATTAACAGGTGTTGTAACATCTGGAGATACACTGTAGATATAATGAGATAGATAGGTCACTGTGGATATTATATCAGTGTATATTAGACTGACAATACTATGCTCAACTAGCACTAATTAAACCCTCTCTTTCCTCCCTCCCCTCACAGCCCTAATTAGTAAAGAATGAACCTCTATGATTACTGTGGTTTATGCATGGTGTTCACACCTTAGGAATCATAAAGATCATCTCAAATATTAAGAAAAGATGTTAGTCTCTCAGTTAACAAGTTAGCCTTCCAAACGTCTCACTTATAAAAACAAACTCAGGCTGTAAATCATGAGAATATTGGCCATAAACGTCACCTCTGTCGTGTTGACATGCTCGTCGGCAGACATGAATCGTTCGCTGACAATAAATGTCAAGAAATATATTACATCGAGAGGGTCACCCCGCTTTTCGGTGAATATACACTGAGAGTACATTTTGTACTGTAGTATATTTGCTGCTTGGTGAGTGTGTGTGTGAGGTGATTTTTAGTAACCCTCCTGCGAGTGATTGGCCTATCACAACCTTATTCCTATCAGAACATCACAACCTAATTCCTATCAGAACATAAGATACAATCACCACTAAAAAGTTCCCGTCACAACTTAGTGTAAATCTAGGGACTGTTTATATATAAACCAGTCCCTAGTTAATGGGGCTGTTTGCTTAACAGTTTAAGAACTATTAAATAAACAGCCCCATATTCCTGACCGCACCGAGACATTATCCAACTATCAAGTTCAAGTTCAAGTATGTTTATTGTGACAAGAAAATACATCTCAAAATACAACACTCAAATAGAGTAATCCAACTATCATTATCCTGATACTTGGACATTATCCAACTATCCTTCACATCGGCGGGTCATTAAAAATATACAATAGACAAACTGACATTTCAAAACTATAATTGGGTATGATCGGAACAGCGAGCGACAGAAGGCAGCTAAGCGAAGCTGGCCCAAAATCGTTTTAGCCGACATAGTGCTTGTAATTTGTATCAATCTTATCCGGACAGCAGGGAAGCGACCGCGGCCGGTCACCGCAACCCTTACTGACGGCCGCTATGAATATTAAATGGATTTGCGTGACAGCTTCTGTTCTTTATAAGAAATATGTACAGTAGACCTTAGTGATTTATTGTAGCATTTATATAATGGTATATTTTGCATCATTTACTTATACAGTCGTACACTGAATTGAATACCAAGTGCTACTTACTACTTACGTTGCTTATCAGGTGCTACTTACCTAATTGCTCATACCCAATGAATACCCATTGCTCCTTACACGGGGCTACTTACCCATTGCTCCTTACACGGGGTTACTTACCCATTGTTCCTTACACGGGGCTACTTACCCATTGCTCCTTACACTGGGTTACTTACCCATTGCTCCTTACACGGGGCTACTTACCCATTGCTCCTTACACGGGGTTACTTACCCATTGCTCCTTACACGGGGCTACTTACCCATTGCTCCTTACACGGGGCTACTTACCCATTGATCCTTACACGGGGCTACTTACCCATTGATCCTTACACGGGGCTACTTACCCATTGCTCCTTATACGGGGCTACTTACCCATTGCTCCTTACACGGGGCTACTTACCCATTGCTCCTTACACGGGGCTACTTACCCAATGATACCCGTTGTTACTGTCCGTTGTTTACCCGGTGCTACTTGCCTCGTGCTACTTACCCGGCTGTCATTTTAGACGCCCCCCTGAGCTTGAACTCCAGTATACCTAGAAAATAAAATTGCTCGCTTAATTGGAGAGAAATTGTGACAAAAATTATGCAAAAAGATTCATTACAATATTTTTTAAATAATTAAAACATCCAGCATCCGTGCCGGAGCAAGCAGTGCCCTGGGGACTGTTTGACTTTTTGTAGGGGGGAGGTGAAAAGTAATTGACGGGTGGAGAGGGAGCTGCCAGATTGGATGAAGAGGGAGTCAGCAGAGGGAAGGCAGGTGAAGGGTGGTGAGGAGGGTGATGGGGGAGCTAAATCTTTTGGAGAAGGAGTATAAAAGGTGAGGAGGGAGAGGACAAGGAGAGTGAAAACAAAAGAATAGGAAAGTAGGAGAATTGTTAAACGAAAGTTTTATGGGATGAAAGTGGCCCAAGATGGTACTGAAAAGGACATTTATGAAGGATATGCCAGAACGCCAGAAGGCCTTCTGGCATATCCAAGGCCAGAAGAGAGTGAGGTCAGATCTACTTAAAACAGAGAGAGTACAAGATAAGGCATCACGGGCCTTAATAACCCTCCTGCAATTCTTTAGCCTTAGACCCAACATCAAGCCAAGAACCAATGTTACCACAGGATGAACAGCAAGCCACATCACCATTACACTCTCCGAAGCCTCCAGCGGGACCTCGCCTCGGGAATAGTATGATACACTGTAGTTCACATGCCAGAACGGGGATTATATTAGAAAAAAAGAGTATGATAATTCTTTCGCAAACTTCCAAGAAAACGGGAGGCTGATGGTGGGAAAAGTTATTAATAATAATGCTCTAGGTAGGGTAATAATCGATATAAGCTTGAAAATGACTTATAATAAGTTTTTCCGTAAGGAAAAACTTGCGAGATGGTTATGGCTCAGGAAAGTCACGCTTTTATAGCAGTAAAGTTTTCCTTCGAATATGTTCCATTTTCTCTCGACTTTTCAATTTTTCTCCCAAACATTTTCCATCTTTGCTTAATACATTTTCTTCACACTTATTATATTAATCATACACACAGCGTTTAAAGTCTCTATCGGATTAATTATTAGTGACTATTTTATAGTGACTTATTACTTATTATTATCATGTTATTCTGGTTATTGTTTTATATCGCTTATTATTATGTTATTTTGGTTATTTTTATCATATGTTATTGGTATTATTATCATATGTTACTACTGTTATTATCATCTGTCACTACTCCATCTACGTTACTATGTTACACCCCATCCTCCTGTTTTGGTAGTACTTATAGTAACGATGAAGACCATAGTATATATACCGACGTACAACGAAATTAGAAAGTAGATATCTGAACTATTCAGTTGGACAAACTGGAATCAATTTTTTTTACTTATATTGCTTTAATAAACTAACCTAACCTAACCTAACCTTCCTAGGCCTAATACACGATATCTAAGGCCTAAAATAGCACATTTGTGTGCTATAATAGGCCTTGGAATATTTAGGTTATTTTTTAACTTCATTTATTTTAACAGAATTCTTTACTAACCCTAAAAGCTACTTACGAATTCGTGACTATTGACAGCCGTCACAATAGGATTATCTAAACAAGAGAATGGGTTGGAAAATCCACTATGACTGTGAGGAGCTGTACCATCGCTGACCTGATAAAAGTCGTACAACCAGATTTCTACTGAAATCACATTCTTCTTGTGATTTCAGTAGACATCTTCGGCTGGCATTGCCTTGATTGCGGGTTCGCGTCGCAACAAAGCCTCAGTGGATTTTATCATTAATATAAATCGCGTCAGTGTGATTTTCTGTGGTTATTATTATTATTATTATAATAATTGTGGTAATTATTGCAATTATTTTAATTATTATCCTGCAGTTATTCTTCCAGCTTTTTATTTTATTTTCCAGCCTGTGCTGCAACCTAGCTTCCTGTTTGCATGCGTGCGTCCGTCCGTCCGTTCGTCCGTCCGTCCGTTCGTCCATCCGTCCGTCCGTCCGTTCGTCCGTCCGTCCGTTCGTCCATCCGTCCGTCCGTCCGTTCGTCCATCCGTCCGTCCGTTCGTCCGTCCGTCCGTTCGTCCGTCCGTTCGTCCATCCGTCCGTCCGTTCGTCCGTCCGTTCGTCCGTCCGTCCGTTCGTCCGTCCGTCCGTTCGTCCATCCGTCCGTCCGTTCGTCCGTCCGTCCGTCCGTCCGTCCATCCGTCCGTCCGTTCGTCCGTCCGTTCGTCCGTCCGTCCATTCGTCCGTTCGTCCGTCCGTCTGTCCGTCCGTTCGTCCATCCGTCCGTCCGTCCGTCCGTCCGTCCGTCCGTCAATCAGACACCTGGGAAATAACGTGCTCGAGCACCTACAGGAGCGTCGCCAGCATCTCTCACCCAGAGGACTCACGCGCTTTTAAAATTGGAAATTTGCATATCATTATTCACTTTACCGATATTCATTCGTCTTCCTATTCATTACTGTTTAGAAACTGAGAAGATGCTCTTTTCAATTGATAATCTATCTAAAATAAAATGTGTCTGTTCACAGTAGGAGGCCATGGCTTTTGTCTTGTTCACGATAACACGATAAGTGTTCTTATCGTGTTATTGGTGATATTCTAGGAGAGAGAGAGGGGGGAGTTAAAGCATGATAGGAGAGGGGAGAGGAAGATAGGAGAGAGCGAGGAGCAAAAGAAGGGAGAAAGGAACAAGAGGGAAGCGAAAGGGGGAGCGAACAAGGGGAAGAGAAGGGGGGAGGGAAGGAGGTAGGGAGAGAGAGAGAGAAGACGGCGTTGGAAGTGGGGTGAGAGAGGGGTGACGGAGGAGGGGAGAAAAAGAGGGAATAATTGGAGAGAGAGCAAAGAGGGAAAGAGAGAGGAGTGGAGTGAGAGGGAAGAGAGAACCAGGCCCCCCCACCGAGTCTCTCATCTAGTAGAGTATATATATATATAATATCTCATTATGGTCTTGACAGTATTGATGGTTAAAGTTTCTCAATCTTCAATGTAATCTCTGGACGAAAACACCCAATTTATTACTCTGTTTTATACAGGAGGCCTTTAACCCGTGCCACCTTGCCCATCACTCGAAGCCAGTTCCCGCCAACACACACGTTTTTCTTTAGCCTGTGAATCAGGAAACACCACCAGACCAACTTTATATATGAATATTGAGAAGATTCTGTTCGTTTCTTGCGTATAGTGACAGGGTATTGTCATAAGAAGGCTGTATGTACGGAGAATGTATGACTTCTACGAAGGTTTCTGGATGAGTAGGCATCAACAGGAGTAATGTTTCTTAAAGGTTTTACTGTTGACCAGCGAGACAGTAACGAGTGATTTGGGCTCATCTTCGTAAAAAGGCAACATATCTCGTACTTCAATTGCTACACAATTGTACTTTATCCGGATGAATGCTCTGGACCTCTTTGTCCAGAGCATTCGGGCCGTGGTATACAGGAGGGATGGTCCAGATGGCACCGTTTGCAAGTACTGTGCCAGTATGTACTGTGCACTACCCACCCACTCTCCTCCTACCATGTTTTACGATGCAGAGACCAGAAGCCTCACCTGAGTCTGCCGTTACGCCTCCTGGTCCCCTCTCTCTCTCTCCCTCTCCCCCCCCCCCCTGTCGCTAGCACTCCCTCTCAGAAACCCATTAATTCACTCTCCCATCTCTTCAATAACCCAACCAGACCATCTTTCATCCCTCTCGGAGATGTATTTCTGGATCTTGCTCTCACCGGAACGCCAGACGTGTGTGTTTTTTCAGTGTTCCTTCGCCTCTTGGTTCTTTTCACCATCATCATCATTCTCCTAGTCTTCTTTTCCTCTTCTCTTCGGCTTCTTTTCATCAGCCATTCTTGCACTACATATCTCTCCCTCTCTAGCTTCCCAGCACCCTTCTCCCCTCCTCTAGATATCTCCGCCACTTGAGCGTTACCTTACCTTCTAATCTTTCTCCTCCTCGCTCTTCCCTCCACCCTACCCTTCATCCTTCCCCTCCACTCTTCCCTCCACTTTCCCGCAACCCTACTCTCCACCCATCGTCACCACCAATACAAATTAATAAAATAAAAAACTTCTTTCATAAATGGTTCTTGTGTACTAACATATGTCAAATATGTTTATTGTTTGTGATGTGTGTCTATGTATGTATTAACACGTTGTACTGAACGGGGTGAGAATAGCTTGAGCTACCTCATCCCTTTGTGTGTATTTTACCTCAATAAACTTATTTCAATTTCAATTTCAACATATGTCAATACATTATTTACGTAAGAGTTCATAACAATAGCTAAACATGTAATCATTATAAATATGTGCTGAATAAACTAGATTTAGAAATCTAGTTTATCTTAAAAATCTTAAAATCTTTGTTCATTACAGTTGTAGCTGGAGTGAACAGGTGAACAACCATATAAACTAATAGTTTCCAATTTGAGCAATGAAACTTGTATTGCCAAAACATATAGCAAAAAATCAGAATGATGAGAAGACAATTTGAGGGATTAACATTAACTAACTATCCCATAAAAGTATAGATATTTGCACAGCCATCACATCAACGAATTTATGGACTATCCTGGATCATAATCACTCAGAACACAACCGTACAGGAGCTAGAGTAATGATAGACTCAGACTTCTGCATGTTCCCGTCCCTTCAAACTCACAGGCTCACAGATTAACAGAATCACAACTTAACAGACTCACAAAATACACACACACACACACACACACACACACACACACACACACACACACACACACACACACACACACACACACACACACACACACACACACACACAGGAGTCATTGCTGTAAACAACCGATAGCTGGAAAGGCGGGATCCAAGAGTCAGTGCTCGATCCTGCAAGCACATATAGGTGAGTACATATAGGTGAGTACACACACACACACACACACACACACACACACACACACACACACACACACACACACGGATGGTGACCGAGAGCAATGAAGCCGACTGGGAACGGGTGGTTGACTTCACAAGATATGTATATTTGGTAAACTTGTCGCTTTTTTTTGAGCCCCCGGGAGGCCGAGATCAAAGTGGTGAAGTCGGCCTCTCGCCCGCCTCGCCCTCGCCTTCCGGGCGAAGCGGCCATGTGTGCATATGACTTTTGTCTTCGTATTAGCGATAACGTCTCCAGAAAACTTTTTAGTAGCACTTGTTGTTATAGGAGGAAGTTCTCCGGTTGAGTCAGCAAATAGGGGCTGAAGCTATCACAAGAAGTAGGCTTCCAGGCTTCCCTTAGTGTGTGTACTCACCTAACTGTACGCACATAATTTTGCTTGTGGGGGATGAGCTTGGGCTCTTTGGTCCCGCCTCTCAACAGTCAATCAACTGGTGTACAGGTTCCTGAGCCTATTGGGTTCTATCATATCTACATTTGAGCCTGTGTATGGAGTCAGCCTCCACCTCATCACTTCCTAATGAATTTAATTTATTAACGTGTGTATTAATTATATAATTGCGAGTGATAAATTACGTGTATTAGATCCCAACCATTCAACCCTTAATTGACCTGTGACTATCCCAAAAGATCTTGGGCTCTGTCGATCATAGCTACAATTGAAAATGTGCACTGAGTCCATTTTATCTTTTTAGTGAATTCCAGTTGTTCATTATTTTGACACTGAACCATTATTTTTAACGCACAATGCTTCCACTTGACCAGACCACACGCTAGAAAATGAAGGGACGACGACGTTTCGGTGCGTCCTGGACCATTCTCAAGTAGATTGCCTTGAGAATCACTTGTCTTGTCTTGTCACAATCGACTTGAGGATTGTCCAGGATGGACCGAAACGTCGTCGTCCTTTTATTTTCTAGTGTGTGGTCTGGTCAACATACTTCAGCCACGTTATTGTGACTCATCGCCTGCAATGCTTCCGCTCTTTCTCTTAGTATTCAAATAGAGATTCAATCACGTCCCACCACCCTAGTTGTGTCCAATTTCACCAAGTGTCTTTTCCATCTCCGGTTATCTGAAAGTCCAACAGTTTTGCCTGGTTTGATTTTATTCCCTTCAATTCAGGAACTTCTCTCTCTCTCTCTTGCTCTGTGAAAATCTCCTGGAATATTAAGTTGAGTTATTCACCGTGAATGACAGAAATGTGTGAAGGAGTTTTTTTCTTGCCTGCAAGAATAGCATTCACCATGAGCCATACACCCAAGGCCTAAAGTAGCTTTTCAAATGAGAGGTCCAACGATAAGCAAACACTCAATATAATGTATAAAAACAAATTATACAAAAATGGCAAAGATGTTCTACGGAGCCACACAAACCCAAGGCAGCGTTGCCACACACCCAAGCCGCAATGTAAGAGGCCCTGGAAAGAGGAGGTTAGTCTCTTAAATTTCCCTTAAAAGACCATGGGAACGCTATAATTTTTTTTAGGGCGAAGAATTCCTCTCGTAAACTTGTTACAGGGCGCCTGAACCCCTTAGTTAGACCTCGGGGGAGATCGTGTGTGCGAAATAAATATTCCCCCGAGACCTTTGAGCATCTAACCCCACAACTCAGCGTCAACTATAAACACCTTGGATTAGCTCTTTCCCTCCCGTTACGGGCTATTCATGCCCGTGCCACCTCTTTGGTGTCTTAATCTTTATCACCATCATATCTTCCCGTCCCGGTCTTATCACATCGCCTCATAACATCTCAACACCTGAACCGGAAACAGCAGCGAGGGGCACAGGTGTACAGGCAGGTAAGAGAAGCTTCCGTAAGGCTGTTGCAGCAAGCGGGAGCAAGCGGAGAGAGGGGGACAGCTGAGCTGTCTGTACCCATTGGTTTCCCAGATGCGCTTCTCCGGCTCTAGTAGAGCAGCACCAGCCCCGGCGCTCCACACCTCCAACGTTTACCCAAAAGTGTCAACAACCGGCTGGCCGTCGTAATGGGCGTTGGCTGCCAGACGTTAATTGCTGAGAGCTGACGTGCAGCGGAGAAAGGTCAGGGAATGGGAAGGGAGGAGCGGATGGAAAGGGTGAGAAGAAGGGATTGGAAGGGAAGGAGAAAGAGAATGGGAGGGTAGTGAATGAGAGGTAGAGGGGAGGGAATTGGGATGGCGAGACGTAGAAGAGTGGGAGGGAATAAGGCTAGAAAATTAGAGTGACGGGGACAGAGTGAGGATGAGAAAAAAGCGGGAATGGGTTAGAAAATGTGAACTTCAGTCAATTCACGTTGCTGACTGAGGCCCGAGAGGGCTGGGATGGGGGGGTGGAGAAGGCGGCTGTCTTTGATTTGTAAACACTCTACGCCTGTTAAGTTTTACATGTAAATAGACTGTTTGAAGAGTGACGCGTGTAAACACTACCTGGCGAGTGATGCGTAAACACGCATGCCGACGATGAGTCACAATAACGTGGCTGAAGATATGATGACCCAAACCACACATCAGAAGATGGAGAAACGACGAGTCTGTAGACCATTATCAAGTCGTGTCCTCACACACGACTTGATAATGGACCACACACTAGAAGGTGAAGGGACGACGACGTTTCGGTCCGTCCTGGACCATTCTCAGGACGGACCTGGACCTAGATGAAGGTCCAGGACGGACCGGAACGTCGTCGTTCCTCCATCTTCTGATGTGTGGTTTGGTGATCGTAAACACCAACAAACAAGGGGACCTAAACACGCACCAAACGAAGAACGACACGTGTCAGCACTACACAAATGAGGATGTAATGTAAACAATAAATTCCGGGAGAGTTTCTGGTCCGTAATAAACATACACCTCGCGAGAGAGTAATCTACCAGCAGTGTATATCGAGCGAGAGATTAATCTACTAGCAATGAACACCTGGCCAGAGAGTAATCTACCACCTGGCGACACAAAATATATATATACCATTACCTAGACGACGTGGGGGGGGGGGGGGCGCTTCTCCCTCGAGCACAATGAGGGGCAACTTTTCAAAGGCCCCCAACGCTAAGTGTTTGCCAAAAGGATTTCAATATCAAGTTATTCACGGGGAAGGATCTCCGATACGGACGATCCATTAGACCTATGCTACCTCCCCTCCCCCCCCCCCCCCCTAACCCCTAATCCCCTCCTCCCTTAGAAAACCCGCATATGGCCAATACTATACTTGTACAATACGCGTGGACGACTCGCTAGGACAACAAATCACGTTTCAAAAAATAAAGAAAATGGATAATAAAGGGTAAACTCGTCTATCCAAGAATAATATATCGTAAGGGGACACGGAGGTCCTTGTGTCCCGACAGTGCTCGCTCCTCATTTTCCTCCCATATTTTGTATCATATTGTTTCTATATTCGTTCACAATTACAGTAAAATACTACAGTAATATACAAATATTCATTATTATTTTTTTTTTTTAGATATATACAAGAGTTGTTACGTTATTGTACAGCCACTAGTACGCGTAGCGTTTCGGGCAAGTCCTTAATCCTATGGTCCCTGGAATACGATCCCCTGCCGCGAAGAATCGTTTTTTCATCCAAGTACACATTTTACTGTTGCGTTAAACAGAGGCTACAGTTAAGGAATTGCGCCCAGTAAATCCTCCCCGACCAGGATACGAACCCATGACATAGCGCTCGCGGAACGCCAGGCGAGTGTCTTACCACTACACCACGGAGACTGTAATTATTAGTATCGGTATCGATGGTATCGATCGGTATTATTATCAGTATCGATGGTATTGGAACAGCAGCAGGAGCAGTAATAGCAGCAACAGTACCAGCAGCATTCTCAATCTGTAGCAGTTACGGTAGCAATGGTAGCTGTAGTGGCCCCAGTAGCAGTAGTAACAACAGTAGCAACTGCGATAGCCTCAACAGTAGCAGCAGTAGTAACAGAAGTTGCGAGCGGTGGTAGCGTCAGCACCGCCAGCAGGAGCAGCACCAACCCAATACCAGGTTTCTAAACATGTTCTCGATAATTATATTTAAATTAAAAGTAAACATGATGAGTTAAGACTTTAAGGGTGAAAATATTTAAGGCTGAAGAGTGATAGAGAGTGACGATAAAAGAGCTAAATGTGTCGTATAAAGTAGTGTACATTAAGAGGGATAAGGGGTCACACTGGTGACACACTTCTACCTGTCTCACCTAGGACACTATTCTTGGCCCCTGAAAAATAACTGGCTTACATGAATAATGAGGTAAATGATATAAGATAAAATTAATAATGTACATATGCAACAACAACAGCTGTAGCAACAGCAGAAGTAGCAGCAACAGCAGAAGTAGCAGCAACAGCAGAAGTAGCAGCAACAGCAGCTGATCACCATTATCATTAAATGCAACCAGCAAAACAACACAGAAGGCCATTTGGACTCGACACCAAAGCTAGCAATAAACCACACGGCCGCACAAAATGTGCGGCGCTCGACCAGCCACCCGGCCCAGACCCAGACAGTGAGATGGAGTCATTTCCTCGGGGGAGCCAGCCAGAAAGCCAGCCGAGTTCACACATTGGAAATCCATTACCACTCAGACGATGCAGCGAGTATATGTGACATTAATCGTTTGTAAACATGGGGACTGCTTGATGGTGCTGGGATTGGGAAGTGGGGGAGGGAGGGGGGGAGGGGTAGCTGGGGAGGTAAAGAGGGGAAGGAAAAGAAAAAGGTCGAAGCCAAAAAAAAAGAAAAGGGAAAATGTAATGGGAAGAAAACGGAAGTAGGAAGGGAGGATTAGTGTAGGGGAGGACAGTCAAGACGATATGTGAAAGAGGTGATGAAAATACAAAAAAGATGGAGGGGGGGGGAAGAGGAAGGGATAAAAAAGAGAGGAAGATAGACAAGGTATGTAGAGGGAGGTAGGAAAAGAGAGGGAGGTGGGTGGAGGAAGGAGGAAAGAACTCCAGGATGGGGGAAGAGAGAATAGAAGACTAGAGATAAGGTAAAATTGAGACGACAAAAGATACGAAGAGTGGGTGAATTGAGGATTCTTTAGGAATAATAATTGAGGCGAAAATATTGAAAATAATGAATGAAGACGTAAGAAAGAAGGTTAAGCAACGCGGCAGGGTTGCAATTAGGTGAAGCAGGACAATTAGGTGAAGAGATTTAGAAAGAGAGCAACAAAATAAAAGTATAAAATATATTTCACACCAGTATACCACTGATTACACCACACTCTCCCCTGATTTGATCACGCCACACTCCTCCACTGACCTGATCACGCCACACTCCCTCCACTGATCTGATCACGCCACACTCCCTCCACTGATCTGATCACTACAACTGCGCCTCACCTGAACTTAGAACCCAATTAGCAAAAACCAAAAGGTGTAAACATCCGCCCTGAACTGCTGCCTCCCGCTAGTGCCGGGGAAAACAAAAAACCAACCCGCAAAGCGCATAATTTCCTTCCGCACAGCTGGCGAGAGAACATTCCCACTCCCCCTTCTCCCAAAGTCAGTCTTCCACTTCCTTAAGGTAAGAAGAACCTCGCCTTCTCCAAGGCAAGAGAGTAACCTCCCCTTCCCCAAGGCAAGAGAATAACCTCCCCTTTCCCAAGGCAAGAGCATAACCTCCCCCTTCCCTAAGGCAGGAGACGAACCTTTCCCCATCTTAGAAGAGAACCTCCCTTTCTTTTCCCCAACCGCCCCAACATCTTGGGCTTGACAACAAGAACAGGCCAGCTCCTTGTAGCCCCTGTCAGTCATTTTGGATGGGAGAGAAATGTTTATCGCCCCGCGAAAACAGTAAATAAACGTTGGCAAGTCTCCGGTAAACACTAAAGTGAGGGTCCGGGAGAGTGTGAGGGGTCAGGGAGGGTGTGAGGGTGTGGGAGGGTGTGAGGGTGTGGGAGGGGGTGTGAAGGGTCAGGGAGGCTGGGGAGGGGGTGCCGTCTCCTGATGTCTTACTCATTAGTCATAAGTAGTATTAATAAGTGTGATAGCATGAGTAATAGTATTGGAAAAATTAGTTATACAATAGCAGTATTAGTATTAGTAGGAATATAAATAGTAGTAAAAAGGACAGTTCGTTATTTATCTCAAAAACCTTTACATTTCTGAAGCTTCGTGGACTGTTACCGTTACTCTAGTTCTTGTTAAGCGTTTCACACTCTTTAAACCGTCACATAATGCTTTTCTTCTGACAATAATATAAATTTACAGTGATAACAATGTAAATTAAAAACAATGATTGCAGTACTAACTACAAACACTGATTACTGTATAAGTTAACACCGATTACTGTAGCACCGAGTTGCTGCAACAGCTCTGGTGATTCTTCTCCCACTATAACTATGCCTTTTGATAACCTGTTATTGTGTTACCCAATCAAATGCCTCCAGTTAACCCCGGCCTGTTTCTTCATTTAGCGAGCTTGATTCCTGCCCTCAGTTTATGACTATACCATCTAGCGATATGGGAAATGTTATATGACCTACTATATAGCCGTTCATATAGTCTAGGGAAGTTAAATAACTGTGGATGTACCTAAATGTTATTCCAGAAATATTAAAAACCCGACGGCTCATGCCTTCTGGCAACTTATACTACGAGAATTGAATACTGTCTGTAAACTTATTTCAATTTCAATTTCAATTGTACACATTTGTCGTCCTTTACTCCCGTCAGTCTGTTGAAGTTTGTAAGGTCGGATCTGCCTCACTGAACTCATACTCGTATTTCACAACAAAGATCTAACTTTTCAGATACGCTTCTGTATTCATTTTGTAATATCATCTCCACTTTACATGGCATGAAGGTTGTTACGACTAACTCCTTCAAGTGCTCTGTAAGCTTGGTCTCTGTGGCTATAAAATTGCTAGCACTTAATATTGAAAATGTTATCAAATGCTTCGCCTAAAATAGTTATTCCTGAGACAACCACAGCAGAAATAACAGAGACAAATAAATTAATAAAATTAGAATATATTTACAAAAAACAAGAGTAAACGAAGAAATCCATCCCACTCTGGATAATAAGCCGATACATAATAACAATTAGTCTCACAAACACTAGATGTAAGGTACTAATTTGAACCCTGAACCCCAAAGCAGGTATATTTGATTTCAGCGTATCAAGACACTTATTCACAACACAAATGATTTGTTTTCACCTTGTAAAACTAAAGGATCTTACCTGATAACAATTAATATTTCATAAAATCAAGTGAACACAGACTTCCCGTCGCCATGTTCGAAGATTTATCTCCCTTATAAAGGTGACTTTAAAACTCTTGCTCCACTCAGATTACTTTTATGTTCTTAAATACATATGTTACTCAGAATATTATTTTGGGACAATATAATATTCTGTCACTTAAATATGCGTTTATTTTTGTCACTTAAATATGTGTTTTGTAGTGAAAGCAGGTGAGGAAGGGTGTGTGTACTCACCTAGTTGTGCTTGCGGGGGTTGAGCTCTGGCTCTTTGGTCCCCGCCTCTTAACCGTCAATCAACTGGTGTAACAGATTCTTGGGCCCTACTGTACTCTATCAAATTGACATTTGAAACTGTGAATGGAGTTTGCCTCCCCCACATCACTGCTTAATGCATTCCATTTGTTAACTACTCTGACACTGAAAAAAATTATTTATAATGTCTCTGTGGCTTATTTGGGTACTAGGTATCCATCTGTGTCCTCTTGTTCGTGTTAGACCAGTACTAAAGAGTTTGTCTTTGCCCCCCCTGTCAATTCCCCGGAGAATTTTGTAGGTGGTTATCATGTCTCCCCCTTTTCTGTTTTTAAGGGACGTGAGGTTCAGCTCCCTTAGCCGTTCTTCGTGGCATACTTCTCAGTTCCGGGACTAGTCTGGTGGCATATATATACCTCTGAAACTTCTTTAGCTTTGCCTTGTATTTAACTCGGTATGAACTCCAGGCTGGAGCTGCATATTCCAGGATTGCTCTGACATAAGTGGTATACCAGACCAATCCTGAAATATGCAGCTCCTGGAATATATAGTATATATTCCAATCCTGGATTGTGTGTGTGTGTGTGTGTGTGTGTGTGTGTGTGTGTGTGTGTGTGTGTGTGTGTGTGTGTGTGTATGCGCGCGTGTGTGCGTGCACGGCATCGCGTATTCGCGTTTTAATAACAGAACTGAACTTATTTAATTGCAAAACACCTAAACTATTGCATACTGCAGCCATCACATCCACAATCGACCGTATAAATGGCACAAGTGTCCACTAAGCTTTTATATAAACTTGTGGACACTTATTAGAACTATTTCGACCAAATTCTAATGTCAGTCTTCTCATATACATTATCCAAAGTTAAATTGACGGCGGCTGTCGGCGGGTGTTTCTCTTTGATGTCGCCCTGTGCAAAGTTCATCAAAGTGAGCTCTCTCTCTCTCTCTCTCTCTCTCTCTCTCTCTCTCTCTCTCTCTCTCTCTCTCTCTCTCTCTCTCTCTCTCTCTCTCTCTCTCTCTCTCTCTCTCTCCTCTTTCTTCCAACCACAAAATAAGGACACAATTTACAATTCATTGGTACCAAAGGATCATATGAGTGAAACGGTTACTTTCTGGAAACTGAATTGCTATTGACGACCCGATAGGAAACAATGCTCAGAATGCGTTGCTTATAATTCAGCACATTGAGCCCCATTTGCTATCTGGGAACAGACCAATGACGACCCGTTGTTCTCCTAAGGAACATCTACTACTCAAACCAATCGGTTAGGTTTCCCTTTCCTACAGCCCTTCGCAATCAATAAAAAAATATTGCAAGTGATTAGTAATTTAGATAGTACACCGTCTCACCGGCTAGGGGCGATCTGTTTTATTTGTTCACTCTACGATATGCCTTACAAATTATGTAAAAAGCGGTCGAAATCCGTTTGGTGTTAAGCACTCGAGACCTATCGACCTCTGAAGGATTATTAAGGCCACCACAATGGCTTACTGACCAATCAGTACTTAAATACTGAAGATAATCCAGGACTAAAGTAAACTCTGTATGTATACTCCGAGCAATAGGAACACACCTTTCGGTGTATATAATCCCGAAATCCGTACTCACAAATTTTCCTATATTATCATAAGTAGGAAATACCGTCTGGGAGGAAGCAAGCTTCCCAGCAGGTGTACAGGAACACAAGACGCAGCATCTGTATGCACTTCTTCTACATTATTCACCACGTGGGTCAGCCCCGTAAAAAGCACCGCATGAATTTTATATACAAAATAAATTCCTAAAGCACCAAAAGCAGATTTGGAATACAAAAGAGTTGTCTCTGAATACTAATACGAGACATGAAAGAAAATATTTCACTGTGCAAAAGCAGAGAATCTTTGTTAAAATACTTGTTTAAAATGTAATAAATTAAATAGTATTTGAAAATATATAACTACGAAGGAAAGAAATGAACAAGAAATGACTTGAGCACCTTCTTGTTATTCAATATTCGGCGTGGACAGAGCAGCAAGGCAGAGAATCGATGTAACTGAGAGAGCCGGTGGTGTGAGACTCATACCAGTTGCTGACATTGGGGTTGCTAATAGAAAGTCACCCGCATTGGGAGCTTTTACTGCTGTGAGGCGAGTAATGTCTTATGATGATGTTGAAGCGACCAGGTACATTGTAGCTTCTTAGTCTATAATGGGGCCAATGTATATATGTATGTATGTATGTATGTATGTATGTATGTATGTATGTATGTATGTATGTATGTATGTATGTATGTATGTATGTATGTATGTATGTATATATGTATGTATGTATGTATGTATGTATGTATGTATGTATGTATGTATGTATGTATGTATGTATGTATGTATATATGCATGTATGTATGTATGTGCACATGCTTACCTGTGCGTGTGCAAGGAATCACAGAGAATATTATCGAAATTTGCTTGATCACTTTCGAGTTCTTCAACACACGTGTAAGCGGCGTGCAGTCTGAAGCCCCTCCCGTGCCTGCCGGCGTGCACGGCGAGCCAGCCTTAACACAAGGGTCAACCAGCAAGACGGGACCGTCCCTAAATCTATCGTTCCTGTCAAACAGTGGCCACTTGTGGAGCAGCCACGGCCCTGGAGAGAGGGAGGGGAAGGAGGAGAGGAGTGAGGATTTGATGAAGGAAAAGGAAAGGGAGAGAGAGGGAAGGAATTTGACGAAGAGGGGGAAAGAGAAGCTAAGTTCAGGAAAGTAAGCTATTGGGGGATGGAAGTATGCGACGGAAGACGGGTAGGGAAGTATAAAAAAATAAAAAGGAGGGTGGAGGGAGAGGAAGGAATCCTGATAAAGAAGTGGAAGAGCAAAAGCAGAATAAGACGAGGGGGTTTAACAGCAGTGGTAGAAGGTAAGACAGAACAATAGGAGTAAATGAGAGGGATGAGAAGTAGGCGGAGGAAAATGAGAATAGTGAGGCGGCAGAAGATTGTGAGGAGAAAGAGGCGAAACAAGATTTAGAGTAAGCGGAAGAAGACCGGAGGTGGAGCCGGAGAACATGTGGAGGAGGCAGAAGAAGCAGTAGATGGAAGTAGACGAGGAGGAGGAGGCGGAGGCGGAAGTAGACGAGAATAAATAGGGAGAGAAGAGAAGCGTGTAGGTGAGGGATGGCCTCCAGGGAGCACTAGCCACCGGACAGACCTATCCATCAGGACTACCTACCTGGGCGGCCCTCACCCCCACCTCCTAATTAGATAAAGACTCCGCCAGGGAGCACCTGGGTAAGTTATCCATTCACACAGCGACACCACATTTTGCTGCATTCTGCAGACATCATACATCAGACGCCAGACATCATTCATCAGATTCCAGACATCGCTTATCAGTGAATATGAGCAGCATCTTCAACGTCCTGTGTGGCAGTGAATATTGCATCAATCTCACTGCACAGTGTAGAATGAAAAAAAAACACTGCAATGAAATTAGGACAAATTTGCCAGTAAAAAGTCTATAATAATAAAATTCAACTTCGAGTTCTAAATTCAAGATACTGACTGGTTTCTTTAAAATAATAATCCCCTCCGTCCCATCCCAAATCCTTATCCTGACCCCTTCCCATCCCAAATCCTTATCCTGACCCCTTCCCAGTGCTATATACTCCTAATGGCTTGAACTATCTCCTGATAGTTCCCTTCCCTACGACCCTATGTGAGCATGGGACTTATATCTCTCTCCGAGTTCAACATGTGGGAATCTACCGAGTTGTAACGAGGTTTCTGAACATGTGTTCAGAACCTCTCAAATACAGGTATTTTGCCCACTTGTTGTTGACCAAATTAACCCATTGTGTTGGAGGCTCGGGCCAGCCAGTTGTGGAGTTGGAGAGACTGTAAACCCTTCAGTGTTGGAGAGCAGTGTTGTAGGGGGGGTCAGGCTGACCAGCAGTGCTGGAGGAACGGACCAACCAGTATAGTGACGCTGGAGAAAGGGGGGGGGGCATCCAATGATTGTGGTGGTGGGAGCAATCCCGGCGGAGCTGTGATGGAGGAGCCGCGAGGGAGCCATCGTGTAGTGTCGGGTCGTCCTGACGTGGACGCCAACACTGCTTTATTGAGGAGGTTAAGATGTTGCCTCACATACATCACTCACCCGACGCCACCTCTCCTGTGGTTGCTGCTCTTGCTCTGGATGTTGCTATTACTGTTGCTGCTGTGTTTTGCTACTGTTGCTGCTTTTTGCTACTGCACCACCTGCTCTTGTTACTGTTCTTGCTGCTATTGTTGTTGCCGTTGCTGCTACTGTTACTGCTGCTGTTACTGGTCTTCTTATTGCGGCTGCCATTGTTGCTGCTGCTGCTTCTACCGTTGTTGCTGGTGTTCCAGCGACAACGGTAGAAGTAGCTTACTGTATAGTCCTTCCCTCCACTACTCCCTTCCCTTCCATCCGTCTCTACTGTTTCCCACCCCTTCACCTTCCATCCAATCACTCCTGCTCTCTTCCGTCTCAAGTAACGACTTACATATTCTTTTTTGGAACCGAGATCACTTTACGTCAGGGACAAGCGTGTACCCCAGCCAACGTGGAATGTCTCTCTCTCTCTCTCTCTCTCTCTCTCTCTCTCTCTCTCTCTCTCTCTCTCTCTCTCTCTCTCTCTCTCTCTCTCTCTCTCTCTCTCTCTCTCTCTCTCTCTCTCTCTCTCTCTCTCTCTCTCTCTCTCTGAGAGAGTCCTCGGGCTGAGCGGCCCGAGGACGGGCTGAGCGGCCCGAGGACGGGCTGAGCGGTGCGAGGACGGGCTGAGCGACTCGAGGACGGGCTAAGCGGCCCAGGACGGGCTGAGAGGCCCGAGGACGGGCTGAGAGGCCCGAGGACGGGCAGAGCGGCACGAGAACAGGCTGAGCGGTGCGAGAACAGGCTGAGCGGTGCGAGAACAGACTGAGCGGCACGAGAACAGGCTGAGCGGTCAACCTTATAATCACTAACTGTGACATTTGGTTGAGTTTTCCGGTTAACGTTCACACTAGTCCGCGGAATACATCATTAGTCCCCAGATAGATTAAGCAACTGCCATTCAGGCATGAAATATGCAGCTAAATCTTCATCAATTCAGCCCAAATAGTTAATAAATCGCACTGATCTTTCCTGTGGAGATTAACCAACTTTTTCTGTGGCTGGAGGTAGTTATTAGCGTCAGACCAGACGAGGCGTTTACTAACATAACTGACTTAGCACCATAACCAAAAATTTGATAAAATGCAATCGACGTTTTGATACTTCCGAAATATGCCGTATCTTGAAAACAGAAACGCTTTCCGGGTGATATTTATTTTAAATTGCAGCTTAAACTATATACTTTCTTGTTATTATTGTTTAATAATAGTCAAAAGTCAGGCATTTTACATGAGAAAACGATGATTTTCTTTTGCCCGATTGCAGTTGCATAACCAGTGACACCATAACCAACTCTGTTAACATCACTAACACTGTAAAATAACATCACTATCATTTCCATGTATCTTTAAGTTTAAAATAGTAAAACAGTAAGAGAAGAAACCATTAATACACACATAGGAGCTATAGTCTCTATGTTGACCAAACCACACAATAGAAAGTAAAGGGACGACGACGTTTCGGTCCGTCCTGAACCATTCTCAAGTCGATTGTGAGAATGACAATCGACTTGAGAATGATCCAGGACGGACCGAAACGTCGTCGTCCCTTCACTTTCTAGTGTGTGGTTTTGTCAACATATTTCAGCCACGTTATTGTGACTCCTCGTCTGCTATAGTCACTAGTCGTGATCTAGCAAGCGATGTCATCATTCTGGTCCTGCTGTTGGGTCTCATCAACTGCAGCTTTACGCTAGACAAGAAAAAGCTTGTGTAAATATTGTGTGTGATGGGTTGATATACATGACAAGAGAATACATGAGTCTTTGAGCTGGTCCTGTTTAAGCTTTCAGGGACGGGGGGATACTTTAGAGGAAAAGACACTCCAGAAAGTGTATTCTTGTATTCTCACCTAAGTATTATTTCCCGAAAAAATGGAGGTTGCAGAAATACATTGGTTCAATTGACTAGATTTTGACTGCGGAGGCTCTTAGCCAGGTATGTTAGTAAACGTCTCAGATGAACAATAACCCGAGGCCAGGTGAACAATTTCTTTCCAAAGTAGCCTTAAACACACAGAACCATTTCCAATTTAGCTGCAAGAAGAAACAAGGTAAAAAAATAAGTTCCTTGGAGTTTAGTTTCGAAGTTCCAGGGGTCTATTGAAGTTCAGAGCTCATGGGTTGCAAAACCGCCCTCCTGCTCTTGCCTAGGACAAATCTCACTGAGTTTGCCTCAATCTCCTGCTCCTACCCTGGACCAAACGTCATCGATTTAACCCAAGCTTCCATCTTCTACTCCATCTCAAGATCAAACACCGAAAGCGATGAAGATTTAATCAGTCTTTACCCTTTAAGCAAAGATCGATGTGTGGGCAAAAGATGGGGAGGTCTTAAGTCTCCTTAAGGAAGGGGAACCCAGGTCGCCTCTCGGCACAAACTTTCCCATAACCTAGAAGTAATTAAAAAAGTTGATGCTGGCAGGTCTGTCGATATTTACCGTGCAGTTATATAGGATGTAGGGGGAGGGTGCGGCAAGGGTGGTGGTTCCCATCAACACACACAGTGACGGTGTGTGTCGGCAGCACTCAGCGACGGTGTGTGTCGGCAGCACTCAGCGACGGTGTGTGTCGGCAGCACTCAGCGACGGTGTGTGTCGGCAGCACTCAGCGACGGGGTGTGTCGGCAGCACTCAGCGACGGTGTGTGTCGGCAGCACTCAGCGACGGTGTGTGTCGGCAGCACTCAGCGACGGGATGTGTCGGCAGCACTCAGCGACGGGGTGTGTCGGCAGCACTCAGCGACGGTGTGTGTCGGCAGCTCTCAGCGACGGTGTGTGTCGGCAGCACTCAGCGACGGTGTGTGTCGGGAGCACTCAGCGACAGTGTGTCAGCAGTACTCTTCAGCAGCACGCAGCGAGGCGTGCCAAAGAGACCCATGGTTCAAGCATGCGTATTACCGAGGCATCTCGGGGCAATAACGAAAACCTCGAGACGGGATCACACTCGGAACATAATGGCATTATTAAATGTTGTATACAAATACAAATCACAATTCAAAAACTTCATTCGTAAATGTTTATACATTTATAACCGAGTTAGTTTACACAAAATTACTGTGCATTATTTACTTAATAATAATGTCACAATAACACCATAACACGTCATTGTAATTACATACTGTATAATCTAGACTTATATTTACAAGATTTATTCCTCGCTTATATTAAAATATATATATATATATATTACAGTTGTGTGTGGAGTAAAGAGGTGGTTGTAGCCGCAGAAAAAACTCCCATTACACCCTTCCCGGCTTGGTGCCTTCTTTTGATAATTAATTATTTACTCTCGTTACACGGAACTTAACACCTAGACACCATGAGCTGGCGCTGGAATTGAACTAATTTGTTACCTAGTTAGTCAGACGTCAAGAACATCTCCAGCAGGGAACAGGTTAAGATTGATGGATATCATCCTTGTGTCTTCTGTATTAATTAACATACTAAGGTGAGTAAAATACAATTAACCAAGGCAATCTATTCCCTGTAACCCGACACATGAACACTGATTTCAGTCGCTTGAGGAAACCAACGCTGTCAAACAAATACAAAACAAAAACGAGACAGACGGAATTACTCAAAGACCAGTAAATAAGATACGAACAGATACACAAAAACTGACAGATATTTAGAGAGACAGGAAAATGAGACAAGATAATTATGAGGAGAAAGCACCAAGCCAGTATGTACATATAACACATGGGAGGTATACGAGGACATATTAGGTGCTAGGACAGAGTAAAGAAAAGGCATTAAACCTTTTATTAAATCTTTTAAATACCTTTAAAAGGTATTTAAACGAAAAGATATTAAAAGGTATTATCGTCCACTTGGACAATCAAGGATCGAACGCCGACCTTTAAAAAGCAAGGGCGTCGCTCTACCGATCAGTCCAAGTGAATGGACGAAATACAGACAACAGATTCTCTAATTAACAATCAGACTATTACTGAAACTAGCATGCTTTCAGATCATCTGAAATATCTAGATAACTATCCAGGTGATGTGAGAATGGGTTTGGAGTCTCTTGGTAATCTCCTGGATAGTAAATCCCATAATAGGGTTGTATATGTACAGTGCATAAAGGTCGGTGATGAGCCTGTGAAGAACAGCAGTGTAGAGGGAGTGCACCTTGGCAGTACACTAGGCAGTGATGGTGAACCTGATAAATAATCAGGTATGTGAGGATGTACCTCAGTAGTACATCAGGGGATATAGGGGCTGGACGGTATTGGGGTGGGGTGCTTTACGTCGGGGACGGGGGTGTAAGTGATGGGGTTCGGGGGATAACGGGGCCCTAGGGAGCAGCAGGAGTAAGGTGGACACCCAACTCTTACTGCTTCACTACCAACCTCACCCAGGTCACCCGAAGCCACCCTCATCAATCTCTCTTCTGCCCATTCTCCACCAACACCTACTCCACCCGGTTTCCACCAGCCCGGTCGGAGCCGGTCGGCCGAGCGGACAGCACGCTGGACTTGTGATCCTGTGGTCCTGGGTTCGATCCCAGGCGCCGGCGAGAAACAATGGGCAGAGTTTCTTTCACCCTATGCCCCTGTTACCTAGCAGTAAAATAGGTACCTGGGTGTTAGTCAGCTGTCACGGGCTGCTTCCTGGGGGTGAAGGCCTGGTCGAGGACCGGGCCGCGGGGACACTAAAAAAAGCCCCGAAATCATCTCAAGATAACCATCTCAAGAAGCCCGGTCGCCACCAGCCCACCTTCCAGCAGCAAAACACCTGCTCTAGGGGTTAATTACATCCAGACTTCATATAATACGTATGCAGCTATATATGTGGTTTAATATACACTGTATATCCATTGTATGTGTGTACTCACCTATTTGTACCTGCAGGATCGAGCATTAGATTTTGGACCCGCTTTTGAGGGGAATCTTTGGGAAATTTTCAGAATCTTTGGAAAGATTTTGAAATCTTTTGTATTGTAGCTGTCTCGTAGTATAAAAGAACAGCTTCTGCCTCACACCCATAAGTCGGCGGGTCGAGTCTCCTGGTGCCCAAGTGAATATATATATATATATATATATATATATATATATATATATATATATATATATATATATATATATATATATATATATATATATATATATATATATATATATATATATATATATAATATCCTCCGGGGGTGAAAAGTGAAAAATACTAGATATATAGCATTAGTTGAAGAAAATAACAATTCAATATATTAACGAAAATATCCCACCAGAAAAGTGCAAAGTAGAGCCATAAGTAAAACATATAGTAAAAAAATCCCAGGACTCAGAACATTGAAACCATTTTACGAGACGTTATGAGACTGTGCGTGACCACGGTGGATAAACCTGTGGACCTGTTCTCCTCATGTTAGACCCCAGAAACTGTACCATAAATGGTTGATTTGTTTTACACGCTGTGTGCCTTCCCCCTTTGTGGTGCTTCCTGGTAATTATGGTGTGGGTCCCAGTAATATTATTGAGTCTAGGAATCAATGAAAATGTTGTTTTTGATGCCGTGGCTTATTCGACTCTTTCCCCCCTGTGGTTCCAATGGTGATTTGTAGGGAAGGGAACTAGTATTTAGTGTTACCATTAAATAATTCTGTCATAAATAATATATAGTTATGCTTAATGTGAATGTAAATAACCCGTATTTATTATATTTCAACAAAAAGCATAGTGACCCAATCCGCACTCACAAAAAGCAAGAAAACAGACGAAATTTCGCAACAGATTAGTTTCAGTAACCTCTTATCTTCAATAAATACTTTAATGAATATTAATAAATTATGAATTTTCTCATAATTTAATAGTTTAACAACCAGGTACCCATTCACTGCTGGGTGAACAGAGGCTTAAAGCTAAGGATTGGCGCCTAATCAATCCTCCCCGGCTACGATACGAATCCAGGCCAAATCTCTTGGGAAGCGCCGACCGAGTGTTTACATGGTTGTGTTAATACTTGACTGTCTGAATACACGATTGTCGTCAACACACGGTAGTCTGATATTAATATTTCAAATGCTTCATCCACAAGCCCACCATGTCCAATTCCTGCCCGCCCTCCCGCGCTAGTCCTACTGCCCCTCCCCCACAATATCCCTCCCTCTCCCTCACAATACCCCTCCCCCCTCCCCACCACCACATCAAACCCACCAATAAGAGCAGCTCAGAAGCTCCTCCTTGCAGTAGACAAACACCGGGAGTGACCACCGTCCACATATGAAGGTAAACCCTCTCCCAGAGCCCACTGCAGGTACACTCCAAGAATATCCTCAGCCAGCCTTGCCAGGACACTGAGGACGACCAGTCCAGGGATGTCCCTCCGACTCCCTGTTATGGAAGGTGTTCTTCACCTTGATCATCGTCATCATCAATGATGAAGGTGTTCATCATTATCTGTGCGTGTTCATCCGCTGCAGGAATGAGTGGGTTGGAAATATGAAGAAGAGAGGTTGACAAGAGAGAGGTTGACGGAGAGAGAGAGACTAACGAAGGGCGGGAGATTGACGGCGAGAGGTTATGAGGGATGTTAACGAAGGAAAGGTTATGAGTGGGGGTCGTGAGGTAGGAAGGTAGTGCGGGATGGAGGGTAAAATATGTAGATTAAAGGGAATAAGGATGAGTTCATTGGGACAGGTGTCGGAGTGATTTTGTGGGGAAAAGTGGTGAGAGAGATGAAACGTAGGGAAAGGTAGGTAGGTGTTAGGTAAGGGGGAGGTGTTAGGTAGTGGGGAGGTGTTAGGCAGTAGGAAGGTGCTAGGTAGTGGGAAGGTGTTAAGTAGGAGGTGTAAGGCTCTGTTACCACTGACTTCTTAAATTTCTCCGGAGCACGTTAGGCACGGCACCTAAAATTACCTCAGCTCAGGTTTAACTCGATGCCTGGGAATAAGGGTATGTTGAACCCATGTTTGGGGCCAAGGCCTGTAAAAGGCTTTCAGTGCAAATATACTTAATCATTTTTAATTCAAGGGGTCCCATGTCCTCAGGCCGAGCTGCGCCACATTCTTGCTCTTCTTTACATAGTCATTTGTGGTAATAACAACATAACTAATAATACCTTTACTAACATAACTAATAATACCTTTACTGAAGACTTATGTCCAACATCTAACCTTTCATTACATTAAATGCATCTTTGTTTGTACGCTTAGGATACAGACGTAGAAACCGCATGCTATTTGGCGGAACGAAAATAGACGGAAATGTACGCGTTTCAGATTAAAAAAAAAGTCTTCGATAGGTCAGGTGGAGGTTTGTACGCTAATAAACAATGAAACTTAGTTCACAGCGCTAACCATAGCCCGTACTTCTTGCCCCGCTCCTGTGCCAGGTAAGTTACGGGCTCACCATAGCCCGTGCTACTTGTAACTTGTTCCGAGTAGCTGAATCTATAACAACAACAACAGTTCACAGCATCGCTCCTGTGCCAGGTAAGTTCACTACGGGCTCACCATAGCCCGTGCTACTGGCCCCGCTCCTGTGCCAGGTAAGTTCACTACGGGCTCACCATAGCCCGTGCTACTGGCCCCGCTCCTGTGCCAGGTAAATTACGGGCTCACCATAGCCCGTGCTACTTGGAACTTGTTTCGAGTAGCTGAATCTGTAACAACATAGCTTAGTTCATTAATTATGCACCTTATACCCATCCTATTGGTGGTGATGGAAACCGATTAGTAAGGCACATAGTGGACTCAGGGACTGAAACACCAAAATTCATTTAGCTTATCAAGTTACAGTCTTGATAAGGTAATTACGTAGTTTAATGTATATATCAACAGCGGGTTCGATAACGACCAGAAGAATAATCTCTGAGCTAAGCAACTAAGAAACATATGCGGTGAGCTAGTGTCATAATCTGGTTTGCTTATCATGCATCTCCACTCCAGCTGCCTCTCCTCTTCCAGCTGCCGCTCCTCCTCCAGCTGCCTCTCCTCCTCCTCCAGCTGCCTCTCCTCCTCCAGCTGCCTCTGTCCTCACCCTGCTCCGGCAGCCACGCCCCCTGGCGACTGCCCTGATGAACACACCACCCAAGACCTCCCAAACAGTCGCCAGATATCACCCCAACACCACCGTTCCTTCGCCTCCACAATACTTACACAAGTGAAAAATGTTCAGCTTAAGGGCAAGAGGCCTTGAGCAAACTGTGGAGCAGTGAGAGCTGTTAGATATGTGTATGTATTCGCCTAATTACACTCGTCTAAATTTGCTTCCACATTCGAGTGTTAACTTATGTGTCGAGACATGTCAGCTCTCTCTCTCTCTCTCTCTCTCTCTCTCTCTCTCTCTCTCTCTCTCTCTCTCTCTCTCTCTCTCTCTCTCTCTCTCTCTCTCTCTCTCTCTCTCTCTCTCTCTCTCTCTCTCTCTCTCTCTCTCTCTCTCTCTCTCTCTCTCTCTCTCTCTCTCTCTCTCTCTCTCTCTCTCTCTCTCTCTCTCTCTCTCTCTCTCTCTCTCTCTCTCTCTCTCTCTCTCTCTCTCTCTCTCTCTCTCTCTCTCTCTCTCTCTCTCTCTCTCTCTCTCTCTCTCTCTCTCTCTCTCTCTCTCTCTCTCTCTCTCTCTCTCTCTCTCTCTCTCTCTCTCTCTCTCTCTCTCTCTCTCTCTCTCTCTCTCTCTCTCTCTCTCTCTCCCTCTCTCTCTCTCTCTCTCTCTCTCTCTCTCTCTCTCTCTCTCTCTCTCTCTCTCTCTCTCTCTCTCTCTCTCTCTCTCTCTCTCTCTCTCTCTCTCTCTCTCTCTCTCTCTCTCTCTCTCTTCCATCCTTCCAATGTCAGTAAACCTAAAAATTTCTCCATCACCCTCTCAACAACTTCCTCCCCCCCCCTCGTCCCAGGGAAAAATGTCTTCCTCGTTATCACGTCCCATAGCTTTATTGCCATCCCCATAAGCTCCCTCCCTCCCTCATTCTGTCCTGGGGCTTCCCCTCCCTCCCTCATTCTGTCCTGGGGCTTCCCCTCCCTCCCTCATTCTGTCCTGGGGCTTCCCCTCCCTCCATCCCTCTTGTACCCAACCGCCTCCTGCCCTCGTCCTCTTTATATCAATGTTCTACATTTCGCCCTTCACCCTGGCCAATCAGCCTACTCCTTCCTCCTCCTCCCTGATTCACTTCTCAAAAGCTTTTGGTTTTCCTTAAAATGTATTATTTCGTTCTTACCAAATTTACTCCTGAAAGAGAATAATTTGTACGATTTCACCTTGCCTTCTCTATTTGAATTTTATTTAATTTTGTCTTGCCCATCCACTCTCACCTTCTATCCAACATTTATCTCTGTCAATCCTCAATCATAATTCACAATCATCCATGACTTAGTGCACAAAGCGACTGGTACAAATCATCTCATCAATATGGGGAAGCATATCCACTAGCCCAACTCTCGGCCCAATCGCTGGATTTGGCTGACAACGTCAAAAATGAAAGCAGAGTCTGGTAGTAGGACCAACGACCTGCTAATGAACTGACATCCAGCCGGACAGGTGGACAGATGGCCGGACGGACTGATGGTGGACGAACAGGCTGGCAAATAGAGATGAATAATCAGACGAGTCCTGAGGCAAGGAAGACAACAAGGAGAGAAGCATGAAGCAACAAGGAGAGATGAAAGAGTAAACTAGGAAATCACAGTAACCTGATATATCCATAAGGAAAGCTTTGGAACAGAACGGGAATCGAATCAGCGTCCTGGGTACTCGCAGACCCGATACCAGCACGGTGCCCGCAGACTCCTAGTGGGTCTGAACGGATCCCAGCTTGTGTAATCTTTAGTATGTCGTGACCCATGAGTTAATGCGCCCGACTGAGGTTACCCAAGACGCTGGTTCAATCAGCCGGGCTGTGGTGGGTATGTGGCCCTGCGGGCCGCTTGGAGCGGCCCGCAGGGCCTGGTGGACCAAACCACCAGGTTTGGTCCACCAGACCTAGCCTGGTGGACCAAACTCTCACAAGTCGAGTCTGGCCTCGGGCCGAGCTTGGGGAGTAGAACTCCCAGAACCCCATCAAGCAGGCTCCCAGATCCCCATCCAAAGACTTAAATAATGAAAGATAAATCCTCGCCATGTTCACAATAGTGGAAGGAGAGGGGAAACAAACAGCTGCGGTGAGAAAATCCACTAGAACTATAAGTGGGGCTCGAACCTGTGTGCCTTGGTCGCGTCACCCGGATCCCGGTACGCTGGACAACCCAGCCAGGCATCACTCCGTTACCAAGCGACAACTCTTTAACACATACATATTCATGGGGCTCGCGGCTCGATGTGTATGAATGCTGATGACATGGATATTTAGTATTTAAATTGTGGTACTGCGAGCTCGTTTGAGGCGAAAGATGAGACGAATATTGAAAAATTGTGAAATAAGGATATGTGGCGAGGGAGTATATGTGGAAGGAGGGAGGGAGGGAGGGATGGATGTTGATGGAGATTGAGGGTGTGTACAGAGGAAAAGGAGGGAGTGTGTGGAGAGAGGGAGCGTGAGAGGAGGGAGGGAGAACAAGAGGGAGCTTGCGGAGACAGACGTTTGTTGTTGCTTCAGATTTAGCTACTGAGAACGTCGTGTCCATGTAGCACGGTTTATGGTGAGCCCGTAAGAGACAGGCGTACGGAGACAGGTGTATCCCGGTGACCTGTAAAGGTGCAGACCATTGTGAAGGTGCGGACGGATAAACGGACACACACACACGCGCGCAGACCGCGCAAATCATGTAAAAATAGTTGCATATATATGCGAGTATATATATATATATATATATATATATATATATATATATATATATATATATATATATATATATATATATATATATATATATATATATATATACATATATATATATATATATATATATATATATATATATATATATATATATATATATATATATCGTTAAAATTAACTTGGTACAAATATTTCCGTAAATCGCAGACACTTTATATAGTGGTGCACCTGTGTGTTCCTGTACCCTCCACTGCTGTGAGCGCCTCTGTACCTTTGGGAGCATATTTACATGTACACATACATATGCCACACATCCAATGCTTTTATATTCCACAAACAGATTCAATTTCAGTCGTACCGCTTGGGCACTTAGTGTAATGACGGTGTGCTGCCTCTACTCCTTTACTAATGTCTGCATACGAATGTGTGCATGAATAAGCGCGATGTAAAAAGAAAGAGACAGAAAGCAAGCTCATGCAACGTGAATAATGTGACTGATGCAAAAGCAGCGGAGGACAATCTATCCTAAGGGCGCGCAATAATTCTCGGGTCTCCCTTGATGTCGGCCTTTTGAGACGGCTTCAAAGGGCAATTCACAGTGGGAATTACGGGTTACACAAGACATGGTGCAGGTGGCGGTATTGGAGGCGGTGCTCACTCACACACACACACAAACACGACGCATATTCACGCACGTGCACGAGCGAGCACTCGCACATTGCTCGCACTTACATACGTTTGCACGCACAAATGACCACGTTCGAACAAATGCACACGCTTGGACGAATGCTGTACACACACACATTTATATTCACGGCTCAGTGGACACCATTCGGGATTCACAGTTCACGGGACCGTGTCCCATTCCAAAGGCAGACACAAATGGGCAAAGTTTCATTCATCTGATGCATCTGTCCACCTAGCAATAAATAGGTATCTAGGAGTCAAATAGCTGGTTCAGGCTGCCTCCCGAGAGAAATATATATGTAGTATATGTTGCAGGGAAAAATAGGTCGGGAGTGAGCACATTTGACAATCGTCGGTTAGAAGGGTGAGGATCCACGAACTAATAACTCAATCCTGCAGATACAAATAGGTAATGCAAATAGAAATCTCTCTCTCTCTCTCTCTCTCTCTCTCTCTCTCTCTCTCTCTCTCTCTCTCTCTCTCTCTCTCTCTCTCTCTCTCTCTCTCTCTCTCTCTCTCTTTCTCTCTCTCTCTCTCTTTCAGGTAACGTGGACAAGGAACAACAACACACGGGTAAAGGAGAGGGGGACAGGGATGATCATCAGGGAAAAAATACACTGAACGATATACAACCTTCAGCGTTTATCGAGACTGGAAGGAGTTGATAAAAAGCCTTCTTGATGCCCCAACACAGACACAGTATAAGAGAACCAAGGAGGCTGGAAACCCACCAGTGAATGGACCATTTATTGGAAAACCTTCTTTGCACAAATACTAAAGTGTCCACAAGCCGTGCCAGCAATGCAGGGAGTGGTAATTACAGCTGTCACCTCACAGGAAGCACCAAGGTGTAGTTTTTGGTCGTAGGAGTTAGGGAGCAATGAGTCTCATAACTCACTCTCCCATCCATCCCACTCTACCATTCCTCTCTCTCTTGCCAAGCTTGACTTGCCCATCTTGCCCAACTTGCCCACGGGACAGGCAAGTCGAACTAGTTTCTGAAGATGTATTTAAGAGGGGAACCAACCCACAAAGTGGGCTAGGCCGAACCCCCGACCATGACGAATGGCGATGAGATTAATTAACGCTTATCTACAACAGCCGAGTCATCGCCGCCACAATACCAACGTTAAAATTACACCTACAAGTAATGGCGAGGCGTCAGGCGAGGCGAGCTATGAGCCAGGAGACGAAATTTATGCTGCCATTTTGACAATTATATAATCATGCGGAGAGGGAAAAACGTTGGTACTAATGATTACACGAGCAGGGAAGGGTACACTGCCTGAAGAAAGCAACGCCCTCGCCACCCTCGTGGATACCGGGATATGGAGAGCTGGGTAGAGATGGATGGATACACACAGTGAGGAAATGTATCCCTTAATGTGGTACTCTCGCCACAAGAAGCAGTGATGGCTGATTAGTATCAACTCCCCCCAGCATCAACTCACTGCCCCGTCATTACAAGGTACCAAGAACCCGCAATAATCATCACTTGGCATTTGAGTTCCAAGTAATCAAAGATCCTCAATGACGTAGAATTACACCGCGTGTTATTTACCATGATAGCCTGACATTTGGAGGCATCAGAACCACTCTTAGGAAGGCAACGAAGAAACTAATACAGCGTCAGCGGCCCCGAGGCAGCAGGTGAAGACTCCAGTGTCGCCGCTGGCAGACGGCAGAATGTGGTGCAGATGAACCAGCTGCTTCCAGCCCTAGCACCAGCAGCAGCAGCAGCAGCAGCAGGATTATACACCTGCAGAAGTTTGAAGAGGAAAAAAGACTTCCGTCATTAAATACGTCCCGTACTTGGTCTTCAAGGTCGAGCCGGACCTGGTCAGGGTCGATGTGACTTCACGCCCGCATAGAATATTTTACCTAAACGGAAAAAACACCGCTAAAGGCATGCATCAGATGAGCTTTGTTTGACCCGCCTTGTCTGACGCTGCACCACTGCCACTCAAACCTATCAACAAACTAATAGACGCACATATATAATTTTATAAACATAATAACTTCTTTAACGTGATTTTAAATTTTTCCTTTTTACTTGTAATCAAACTTCCATATTACTATCGACAAAAAAAATTCTTATGTTTGTAACAATTGATTCATGATTTAAACACTAATCAAAATAAACATTTCCCTTCTAATTATCTACTATACCAGCTAATATACGTAGAGCTACGCCAGAACCAACGAGTTTCAAGAATAAGAGGAAATCATAAGAATATATTTCTAAAGAAAAGAAAATATGCGATAAATTGACCGTTTCAAATCAACCAAGATAGAGACAGTGAATGAAAATACATTAACATTTATACATTAACAATACATTTAACAATACATTAAGAAAGAGTTTAAGCAAACAGGAGTAAAAACAAAACAAAAAGTCATGAAATGAACCTTAAAAGATTCGACCAACCACGCTGTAACTGATGAAGAAAAAATAGAACAAGATATCAGTGACAATGAATACTTTACATGAGTGTTGACAACAGAGACACGAGACAACATGACCACATCCATACAGATGTGTGAAGCAGGTCTCCGGACATCCCTATCACATACAAACTAATCCCAAAGATCATCAATAAGGCACTGGACCATACAACTTCTCTTGTGGGAGAAATTCAGATCAACACAGTAAAGAAACTGGCCGACGACCGATGTTTACTATTGGAAATAGGAAGTAGAAGCAATATTGCAGCCTTGGACATTGATCTACACGAACTCTATATATGGTCTGATATCTGGCAACTGCATTTTATGCGATGAAAATTGAAAAAGACTTTACATGCAGGTCGACCATATCAATACGACTTTGCAGTATATTAACAAAAATCCTGGGAGTAATGATCCACCAGTCGTTTAAAGTTGCTAATAGGTAGGAGCTGCAGTTAGAAATGCCACCTAAACACTAGGAATAATCAAACGAACCACTGACTTGAAGGAAAATAAAGTGGTTATTCAGTAGTACAAATCTCCGGTGCTCCCTCATCTGGACTGTTATGTTGAAGCATGGTGACCTCACCTGAAAAAAAAGACAAATACCCTGGATAAAGTTAAGGGCAAAGGCCAAAATCATCTCGGAAGTCGGTCAACAATCATACCAGGAAAGGCCGAGAGCCTCAGGACTAACAACTCTGCGATCAAGGACTCGATGAAGATGATCTCATCAGCACCTTTAATATACTCAACAGATTCACAAGACATTACTTCAGACTGCTTCTTCAGAAGGCCCCCACGTGACGCGCACAAAGAACACAGCTTCAAGCTCAACCAGCCTCAGTGTAGCAGAGACAAAAGGAGATGCCTTTTATCAATAGGGTTATAAACCCATGGAATCGCTTTCAGGCTGAAACAGTAAACATTAAGACAACGCTGCAGTTAAAAAATACTGCCGGAAAAATTATCTGGAAGCTACTGGAGATGGTGGCCTTTATGTAAATTCAGATATATCCAGGACAATTTCCACAGCCACAACACTTTTTGGCAAACGTTACGTGAACTGGCGAGAGACTGTGCACCAAAGTGAGCTTTTCCATTTGCAAATCGGTTATAGAGAGATTTTTACCGGAACGCAGAAAAAATACAATGTTTTTTCCAGTATCTGTACATGTCTGTATTAAAAACTGTCTCGCTCTTCGTGACCCATCAAGTCCTCTCTCTCTCTCTCTCTCTCTCTCTCTCTCTCTCTCTCTCTCTCTCTCTCTCTCTCTCTCTCTCTCTCTCTCTCTCTCTCTCTCTCTCTCTCTCTCTCTCTCTCTCTCTCTCTCTCTCTCTCTCTCTCTCTCTCTCTCTCTCTCTCTCTCTCTCTCTCTCTCTCTCTCTCTCTCTCTCTCTCTCTCTCTCTCTCTCTCTCTCTCTCTCTCTCTCTCTCTCTCTCTCTCTCTCTCTCCCCACACACCGTCTCTGTGATTATTCCCTTCCATCTCTTGTATGCAAATCAGTGTCATCAGAATAAAAGGGTGGCGGCGAGACCCAGCAATACTTGACAGAACACCCGAGTCCTATGTAGCTGGAGTGTTACTTAACTCATATTGCAGTGTTGCTGATTATTTACACCACCTCACTCACTATACTGTGGTGTTGCTGACTCAGCACACTACCTCACACACTACACTGTGGTGTCGGTGTTTCATCAAGCCACCTGACACGGTTATATTGGCCCCTGAAGATATATGAGAGAGAGAGAGAGAGAGAGAGAGAGAGAGAGAGAGAGAGAGAGAGAGAGAGAGAGAGAGAGAGAGAGAGAGAGAGAGAGAGAGAGAGAGAGAGAGAGAGAGAGAAAGAGAGAGAGAGAGAGAGAGAGAGAGAGAGAGAGAGAGAGAGAGAGAGAGAGAGAGAGAGAGAGAGAGAGAGAGAGAGAGAGAGAGAGAGAGAGAGAGAGAGAGAGAGAGAGAGAGAGAGAGAGAGAGAGAGAGAGATATATGAGGGGGAGAAAGAGGGAAGCACAAACACGGACTCCTCCAGTCAGCGAGTTATTACACCGAGGTTTCATGTGGTAAGAGTTTTTTCAGACCCGTTCTGGTGACTTTTAACATTACTTGATGATGTTATTTCCGGTGGGATGCACGAGAGTCATCCGGGGAGCAGCGACGTGTCTGAGTGCTGACTACCTCGCTCTGCCCTCAAGTCCTCGTAGCGCTGGACGACGTCCCAGAAGTCCCTCTACGAGAAGTACCCCATCTAAAGCTTTGCTGACCACTGAAGCAGCGGCAGTCCAACATTTACCAGGACGTTTCAACAGCTGTCATTATTTCTCACATATAAACCTCGATTTCACAGGAGAGGATGAGAGTTTTTTTGTTTTGTTTTTACTGGTAGCGGAATTAGGTCGGTTGTTAACACTACGTGGTGATGCTAGTCCGTTCCCTGGTTCGCAGCTGCAGAAAGATTCAGTACATGGTTTAAACCGTGTCTAAATCATGTACTGAATAATATTTTTTAAGTGAAACTTAGAGAAGCTGTGTAATATCACGTTGCCAGTCCATGACGAGTGTATGCCACGGCGTCAAGGAGCGCGCCAGGAAGACTGTTGGACCAGCCGTCCAGGAACAGCTCAGTCAGACGGAACAACTTCCCAACTGGGCTTGTAAACCAGGAACTCTGTACGACACTATTTCCATCAAGCTTGTCCATCAACAACACAACGAGCAACCAAACTGAGCTCAAGATCTCTACGTGTTCAGGCGACTGGGCACTCGACGCCCGGGGCTTGAGTGGGCGCTCGCCTGCCCTGCCCAACCGTTCATTACACAGGCATTGAATATAACCTAATAAAATGATATATGTCAAACCTGCGCTTGAAACAATCCAGCTACCACAAGTCTACTGTTACCCGGTAAGTTTTTACTTATATCAATCACCATATTACCAAAGCAATATTTACAAAGTTTTTAAATCTAAACTTTACCTATCCAATTATTTAGCGTTCTTTTTTTGTGTGTTGATATATTTAACACCCACTTGATATCTGGAGTGACCCAGGACGCGAGTTCGATCCCAACCTCCTGCTCCAAAGATTTTTCTCCTAGACATATCGTGTAACTGTGATTTCATTATGTAATATTCCCCTTGTTATAATTTTTCATCCATATGTATTCTTCAATCAATATAATCCCCCCCTTAGTGTTCGCCCTCCTTGGTAAAATTAATTTATGGTTCAAGTATCTATGGGCTCACCATAGCCCGTGCTACTTCGAACATTTTGTTCCAGGTAGCGAATCTTTAACAACAATTTATGGCCACTATAGCACAGTGACCAAACAAGGAACCTAACAAGACAAGTTAAAGTGAGAGAATAACATTACATGTTATATTTGCTAATCTTTTGGGCATTTTAAATGTGTATCTAATTATGGTATTGACCTTTGCCAACCTCATGGACAAATGTACCGTAAATGAGAGACAAATGCAAAAAATATACATAATATGTAGACTATATCCTTACGGCAGTCCACAAATACCTGCTACAACTGTCTTACACGTGTAAGTCACAGAGAACAAACATGAAATATTGTGTGTACTGGCGCTGTAAGCGTCAATTACTTAGTATTTATTGCCCTTATATTTACATTTCTTTCCATAAATTAGGAGGGAGATGGCCAGGAGACACGCGACCCCCCCGGGTACTGCAGCAAGTACTGCTTCCACAGCACCCTCACTCACCCCACACTCACACGTCTCCAGCTGCCTCACACTGCACGCTCAACACTCACCCTTGCTCGTCTCCCTTTTACCTCACACTGCACGCCCCTCACTCACCCTAACATTCAACTTTAATACTCATAAGAAACTGCCCAGAGCATAACATCATTGCCAGCACAGGTACAGGGCAAGCATGGGTACAAGGCAAGCATGGGTACAAGGCAAGCATGGGTACAAGGCAAGCATGGGTACAAGGCAAGCATGGGTACAAGGCAAGCATGGTACAATACAAAAGATGGTACAATACAAAAGATGGTACAGTACTAGCATAGAATGAGATCAGGAGTAGGTATAGCGATTTCAATAACGAAACAACCGAATATAATATCCCTTAACATAAATATATCCCCGAAAAAAAAAATCCAAAACCCACATAACGACGTCGGCAGCACGGAATGATAGAGTCCAGGAGCTTTGCAATCATCCACAACACAAATCCCACACAACTCCCGAGCTGGAGTCGTCAACAAGCAAGATTACACGGTATAAACAACCACATTACCTCGAGAAGTCCACAAAGATGAGAGGACCGAATCCAAAATCCCCGCCTCCATGGCCACGACAAATGGCACCAAAGTTGTTGGTTTGGTCTGTTATTACCGTGTAGTTAAAAAAGTTTTAAATGTCCCTAGCGAGGGATTAGAATCTGGCCGTCCCTTCAGCTGCCGAGAGCGGGTATATAGTGCACACCTCTTTCCCCTGAGGACAGCAGATATTGCGGCCAGGACACACACACACACACACACACACACACACACACACACACACACACACACACACACACACACACACACACACACACACACACACACACACACACACATACACACACACACACACACACACACTCACACTCACACACACACACACACACACACACACACACACACACACACACACACACACGTTGAAGGTAGGTGGGACTATATTCACTGATATAACAAGGAAATGTGAGGAGCTCAACAGAAGATTCAAAGTGGTCTTTACAATAGAGGAAGAGGAGCCGGCTGAGTTAAGAAGAGGTCTGGTAACTCTCCTAATTATTCCCCCCCCCCCCTTCCTCTTTATACCTCCCTTCCTTTATTCTACCTCCCTCTCCCTCATAATGTCTCTCTTTCCTTATTCTATATCTCTACTTCCATTTTCTAAATCCCCCTTCCTTTTCCCTATCTCCCCTTACTCATTCTACCTCTCTCTCTACTTCTCCATCCTCCTCTACTTCTCCATCCTCCTCTGTTCCTCCTTCTCGTTCCTCCCTCCCTCTAGCCTTCACGGGTCCACTTCTGTCTGTATGCCGAGCGCTAATTGGAGGCCCGGGCGGCGTCGGGGTTGTTTTGCATCCTAACGACCCTACTGGCCTAGTGAATATGCATCCCCATGAGCCCCCCGCTAGATGAAATCCTGACGGCTGATTTGCCTGACTGTCATGTGCTGCGTGCTGTCAGCTCCTCCTGGGGAGAAGGGGAGGGGAGGGAAGGACTATAGGAAAATAATGGATGGAAGAGGGAGAAAGAAAGTGTAAAAAGCCTCCTCAGTGTAATAGTTGTAAGCCAGTGAATTAAGCCAGAAGAGTGGGTAGTTGAGGCTAACACAGAGGTGACACAGAGGTGACACAGAGGTTCAAGAGTCGATACCAAAGGCAACAGAGAGATGGGGACCACTACCCATCTAGTAGTAGAGGGAAATAGTCATAGCACTACAGCAGCAACAATGGATATACAGTATATAGTAGTAGTAGTAGAAGCAGCAGTAAACGTAGATACAATAGCAGCAGTAAACGTAGATTGAGTTGTAACGGTAACAGAGATACATAAAGTAGCATCAGTAGAGGTATACGTAGTTGTAACAGCAACAGAGGTAGATACAGTAGAGGCAATATAGGTAGATACAGTAGAGGCAATATAGGTAGACGCAGCAGCAGTACAAGTAGACGCAGCAGCAGTACAAGTAAACGCAGCAGCAGTACAAGTAGATGATACAGCAGTACAAGTAGATACATCAGCAGTACAAGTAGATACATCAGCAGTACAAGTAGATACAGCAGCAGTACAAGTAGATACAGCAGTAGTACAAGTAGATACAGCAGCAGTACAAGTAGATACAGCAGCAGTACAAGTAGATACAGCAGCAGTACAAGTAGATACAGCAGCAGTACAAGTAGATACATCAGCAGTCCAAGTAAATACAGCAGCAGTACAAGTAGATACAGCAGCAGTACAAGTAGATGATGCAGCAGTACAAGTAGATACATCAGCAGTACAAGTAGATACAGCAGCAGTACAAGTAACAACAACTAGAAGTAGTAGTAGTAGTACAGACGTATCTTTCGTCAACAGACGTGCA
Organism: Procambarus clarkii; assembly: GCF_040958095.1. NCBI lineage: Eukaryota > Metazoa > Arthropoda > Malacostraca > Decapoda > Cambaridae > Procambarus > Procambarus clarkii. Next base: position 1,537,422 of record NC_091156.1, read on the forward strand.
GGACTGAGCCTGGACAGTCTTACACGGGTCTTGAGGCTAGTCCGGACCTCAGTCCCCTCTTGAGCTCAAGATACTACTTGCTAGACGCAGCTGACAGCTGGTAAGATTTACACTGATCACCAAGAATCCCTCTTCCGCGACAATAATTCCTTAATGGTGGCATGTTTCCAATTAGAATTGTCCAAACTCATTTGTTGTCATATTGTAGCCAGCAGATTCGTCATATTATACAGATCACTCGTTCGGAGAGTTGTATTTCTAATTAGTTTTTCTAACAATGTGGAGTAACCTCTAATTAGCAAATGTAGGTCAAAAAATTTGTAAAAAAAAAAAACTATTTTTTTGTTTTTGTTTACAAAAGTTTGTTATTCCATAAAATATTAAACTAATTCTCTTTAAGTAGAAAATTACGAACCCAAGCAACCCACCTAACCTGTCGAGGAAGATGCATAGAAACCGTCAATACTGCAGTTCTTCAATTTTTGTTATCATGTAGCAACTACATGATACATAAAGCAAGCACAACTAGTTGAGTACACACACACGTGTGTGTTAGAAAGAAATATATGTAATAGATATAATAGAGGAAAAATATTGGTTAAAAAAAAATTGCGGGATCCAAGAACTAATATCTCTATTCTGCTTACACAAATAGTAAATACACACACAAACACACCAGAGGTATGAATAGGTTGGTCTTAAGTCACGCCTGGCTAACCGCATCATGTTTCAACACTGCACATGATTTATCTTGTTTTTTCCCTATGTCAATGTGGACGCGCTCTTCAGAAAATTCCTCAGTCGTAAGTCGCACGTTGCTTGAAATTTCGGTGGACTCACTGAGCCTCTGGTGCGACCAAAGGAGGGAAGGAAGGCCAAAAGAGGTTAAAGGGTGGACAGATATAACGGCAGATAACATTTCTAAACAGCGGAAATTTTTCTTTAACCCAAATGAACCACGACGCTTATTCTTACAGGATGAAATCATCTAAATTAGTTTGTCTCTTATCCTCTGGAGAGAAGGGGGGGGGGGAAGTTACACCTAGATATATTCACATTGTCGTACTTCAAAGGTTGGGATTTAGCTCACAAGCTAAATCCAGCTACTGGTAAATTAATTCAGTGATTCTGTCAATAAGATTTCCTAAATATTTTTAAGCTGCTTATTGAAATCGCCTCAAAAGTATATACTCGTATATCAGTTCATTTGCTTGCGACTCTCTTAAAAAAGCTGTTCCTTTGTGAATATTGCGCGTTGATCTAGTTATGTCTGCGGGGTATGACCTTCAGTGACTGGGTCGTGGCTCGTGTCGCTGAATAACCGGTGCAGCTGGTCCCTAAACCTTACCGGGTGTGCAAGGGCACGTCAGATATCATTTCTGCAGTCTGCTCATATGCATTACAACCTCCGTCGACGTACCCAGGGAAGTTGGAGGAGTAATGGAGAGCAGGACGTCTCATTACTGTCCCTCTGTGTCGGTGTTTCCTCGCGAGGGTAAGTGTAAACATGGCCTTAAGTTTGTACTTACATATTATTTATAGCTCACCCATTTGTTGCAATTTCGCGCTTGGTTGGGAATGAACAGTCATGGACGGATGTGAAGAGGAGTAAGCGGACATGAATGAGCGCAAGTGAGGTGAGTGTGGAGAGATGTGGACGGGCGAAGACAACACTTGTGCTGTTAACAAAACCCGAGGAATATACACCCCAGAGCACCAGACCTAATACAGACTTCCTGGCCCCCGGCAATGGGAATTAATATCCACAGTTCTACACCATCAGCAGTTCCAGGAGGGCTGGTCTGGGTCAAGCTCCCTCTGAACACACAGCTCATGTAACAGGGATATGACTTCGACAGGAATTAGATTGTTTGTCAGAAACCATCCCTTTTGTGACGGCTATTCCGATTTACCAGCAAGTATCCAACCCACCACAAGCTCTGTGGGATGTACACCACAGTCCAACCTGAGACCTGACTACAAAATTCAATTACGGCCGGAAAAGGAACTTACGACAGACTGCAGCCATTCCAGTAAATATCCCAAGACATTCCTGATTTCATTATTGGGAGATTGAGGGCGGGCAAACAACCCCAGAACTCGGCCAAGTTAAGAAATATTCTCGATATTGAGAATCAAGTATTAACTGCTGGGGTTTCTCTCAAGAGCGACCCCGAGTTGTTTCCCGAGTCAAGTACCGTCAAGTGTGAACCACTGACCTCTGCACGCCAGTACCGTCAAGTGTGAACCACTGACCTGTGCACGCCAGTACCGTCAAGTGTGAACCACTGACCTCTGCACGCCAGTCCCGTCAAGTGTGAACCACTGACCTCTGCACGCCAGTCCCGTCAAGTGTGAACCAGTGACCTCTGCACGCCAGTACCGTCAAGTGTGAACCACTGACCTCTGCACGCCATCAACGAGTCTCGTTTTTGTAGTTGAACAAAGTGTGAACCACTAGCAGTCCCCCCGTGGCGCAGTTGTAAAATACTCGTTCGGCGCTTCGCAAGCGCTTTGGCCTGGGTTCGTATCCTGGCCGGGGAGGATTTACTTGGCGCCAATCCTTAACTGTAGCCTTTGTTCACCCAGCAGTGAATGGGTGCCTGGTTGTTAAATAATTTGGCGGGTCGTATTCCGGGGAAAATTAGGATTAAGGACCTACCCGAAACACTGTGCGTGCTAGTGGCTGTACAAGAATGTAAGAACTTGTATTATATATATATATATATATATATATATATATATATATATATATATATATATATATATATATATTAGTATATTTTGGTAGCAGTCTTTCCTGTAGACATATTTTATTAAATATGACCGAAAAAGTAAGATTAATAATTCTAACACGAATTTTCTCAATCTTTCGTACATTATGCTTCACTGTTGGAGGTAAATCAAAAATCACTTCTCCAAAATTCATTTTTATTTCTAGTCTGACGCGACACGGGCGCGTTTCGTAAAACTTATTACATTTTCAAAGACTTCACAAATACACAACTGATTAGAACTTGCGTTTCCCTGATTTTATATCTACATTTGAGTGAGGTGGGAAGGGTGATGTGGCATTACATTTGAGTGAGGTGGGAAGGATGATGTGGCATTAGAGGATATTAATAGGGTATTAAAAGTATCAACACAAGACAGAACACGAAACAATGGATATTGAATAGAAGTGTTTGTAGAAAGCCTATTGGTCCATATTTCTTGATGCTTCTATATTGGAGCGGAGTCTTGAGGTGGGTAGAATATAGTTGTGCAATAATTGGCTGTTGATTGCTGGTGTTGACTTCTTGATGTGTAGTGCCTCGCAAACGTCAAGCCGCCTGCTATCGCTGTATCTATCGATGATTTCTGTGTTGTTTACTAGGATTTCTCTGGCGATGGTTTGGTTATGGGAAGAGATTATATGTTCCTTAATGGAGCCCTGTTGTTTATGCATCGTTAAACGCCTAGAAAGAGATGTTGTTGTCTTGCCTATATACTGGGTTTTTTGGAGCTTACAGTCCCCAAGTGGGCATTTGAAGGCATAGACGACGTTAGTCTCTTTTAAAGCGTTCTGTTTCGTGTCTGGAGAGTTTCTCATGAGTAGGCTGGCCGTTTTTCTGGTTTTATAGTAAATCGTCAGTTGTATCCTCTGATTTTTGTCTGTAGGGATAACGTTTCTATTAACAATATCTTTCAGGACCCTTTCCTCTGTTTTATGAGCTGTGGAAAAGAAGTTCCTGTAAAATAGTCTAATAGGGGGTATAGGTGTTGTGTTAGTTGTCTCTTCGGAGGTTGCATGGCTTTTCACTTTCCTTCTTATGATGTCTTCGATGAAACCATTGGAGAAGCCGTTATTGACTAGAACCTGCCTTACCCTACAGAGTTCTTCGTCGACTTGCTTCCATTCTGAGCTGTGGCTGAGAGCACGGTCGACGTATGCGTTAACAACACTCCTCTTGTACCTGTCAGGGCAGTCGCTGTTGGCATTTAGGCACATTCCTCTGTTTGTTTCCTTTGTGTAGACTGCAGTGTGGAAACCTCCGCCCTTTTCCATGACTGTTACATCTAGAAAAGGCAGCTTCCCATCCTTTTCCGTCTCGTAAGTGAAACGCAGCACGGAACTCTGCTCAAATGCCTCCTTCAGCTCCTGCAGATGTCTGACATCAGGTACCTGTGTAAAAATGTCGTCAACATACCTGCAGTATATGGCCGGTTTCAAGTTCATGTCGACTAAGACTTTTTGCTCGATGGTACCCATGTAGAAGTTTGCAAACAGGACACCTAGGGGAGAACCCATAGCGACCCCATCTACTTGCTTATACATATGCCCATCCGGGCTCAAGAAGGGTGCCTCTTTAGTACAAGCTTGGAGTAGTTTCCTCAGAATACTTTCTGGCATGTCAAGAGGAGTACAGGCTGGATCACGATACACTCTGTCGGCTATCATTCCGATTGTCTCGTCCACAGGTACGTTGGTAAACAGCGATTCTACGTCCAACGAGGCTCTTATCCCTGTGGCCCGTGCGCCCCGCAGTAAGTCCACAAATTCCTTTGGAGACTTCAGGCTGAAGGCGCAAGGAACATAAGGAGTCAGCAGGCCGTTGAGTCGCTTTGCCAATCTGTACGTGGGTGTGGGTATCTGGCTAATGATTGGCCGAAGTGGGTTTCCAGGCTTGTGCGTCTTGACATTTCCATACGCATATCCAGGTTTATATTCCCCAATGATCTTTGGCAAGTGGAGTCCGGATTTCTTGGCGTTCACAGTTTCGATCAGTTTGTTGACCTTTGCTTTTAATTCGGCTGTAGTGTCCTTCGTTACCCTTTGGAACTTAGTTTGGTCAGAGAGTATGATGTTCATTTTCGCCAGATATTCGTCTTTTTTAAGAATGACATATATTGGCGACTTGTCACCTCTCCTGACAACTATCTCCTTGTTCTCACGAAGGCTTTTAGCTGCCGCTCTAAGCTCGGGGGACAGTATGGTGCTTCTGTAGTTGCCTCGATTCTTTCCTCCTTCTGCAATAAGTTCTGCTTGTAAGGTATCTTTGGTAGTGACCTTCTTTTGTGTCTCGAGGTCGAATATGTCGTCCAACAGAATTTCCAACTCCACTTTCCGGGCCATTTCACTCGGTCTGGACATAACATGACAGTTTATGCCCAGATTTATTCCACGACCAAGAGATGGCTTCCTGAACCTTGCAGGAATTAACCTCACTGAGGACCAAGTCACTCTCCTAAATCTGGGCATAAACTGTCATGTTATGTCCAGACCGAGTGAAATGGCCCGGAAAGTGGAGTTGGAAATTCTGTTGGACGACATATTCGACCTCGAGACACAAAAGAAGGTCACTACCAAAGATACCTTACAAGCAGAACTTATTGCAGAAGGAGGAAAGAATCGAGGCAACTACAGAAGCACCATACTGTCCCCCGAGCTTAGAGCGGCAGCTAAAAGCCTTCGTGAGAACAAGGAGATAGTTGTCAGGAGAGGTGACAAGTCGCCAATATATGTCATTCTTAAAAAAGACGAATATCTGGCGAAAATGAACATCATACTCTCTGACCAAACTAAGTTCCAAAGGGTAACGAAGGACACTACAGCCGAATTAAAAGCAAAGGTCAACAAACTGATCGAAACTGTGAACGCCAAGAAATCCGGACTCCACCTGCCAAAGATCATTGGGGAATATAAACCTGGATATGCGTATGGAAATGTCAAGACGCACAAGCCTGGAAACCCACTTCGGCCAATCATTAGCCAGATACCCACACCCACGTACAGATTGGCAAAGCGACTCAACGGCCTGCTGACTCCTTATGTTCCTTGCGCCTTCAGCCTGAAGTCTCCAAAGGAATTTGTGGACTTACTGCGGGGCGCACGGGCCACAGGGATAAGAGCCTCGTTGGACGTAGAATCGCTGTTTACCAACGTACCTGTGGACGAGACAATCGGAATGATAGCCGACAGAGTGTATCGTGATCCAGCCTGTACTCCTCTTGACATGCCAGAAAGTATTCTGAGGAAACTACTCCAAGCTTGTACTAAAGAGGCACCCTTCTTGAGCCCGGATGGGCATATGTATAAGCAAGTAGATGGGGTCGCTATGGGTTCTCCCCTAGGTGTCCTGTTTGCAAACTTCTACATGGGTACCATCGAGCAAAAAGTCTTAGTCGACATGAACTTGAAACCGGCCATATACTGCAGGTATGTTGACGACATTTTTACACAGGTACCTGATGTCAGACATCTGCAGGAGCTGAAGGAGGCATTTGAGCAGAGTTCCGTGCTGCGTTTCACTTACGAGACGGAAAAGGATGGGAAGCTGCCTTTTCTAGATGTAACAGTCATGGAAAAGGGCGGAGGTTTCCTCACTGCAGTCTACACAAAGGAAACAAACAGAGGAATGTGCCTAAATGCCAACAGCGACTGCCCTGACAGGTACAAGAGGAGTGTTGTTAACGCATACGTCGACCGTGCTCTCAGCCACAGCTCAGAATGGAAGCAAGTCGACGAAGAACTCTGTAGGGTAAGGCAGGTTCTAGTCAATAACGGCTTCTCCAATGGTTTCATCGAAGACATCATAAGAAGGAAAGTGAAAAGCCATGCAACCTCCGAAGAGACAACTAACACAACACCTATACCCCCTATTAGACTATTTTACAGGAACTTCTTTTCCACAGCTCATAAAACAGAGGAAAGGGTCCTGAAAGATATTGTTAATAGAAACGTTATCCCTACAGACAAAAATCAGAGGATACAACTGACGATTTACTATAAAACCAGAAAAACGGCCAGCCTACTCATGAGAAACTCTCCAGACACGAAACAGAACGCTTTAAAAGAGACTAACGTCGTCTATGCCTTCAAATGCCCACTTGGGGACTGTAAGCTCCAAAAAACCCAGTATATAGGCAAGACAACAACATCTCTTTCTAGGCGTTTAACGATGCATAAACAACAGGGCTCCATTAAGGAACATATAATCTCTTCCCATAACCAAACCATCGCCAGAGAAATCCTAGTAAACAACACAGAAATCATCGATAGATACAGCGATAGCAGGCGGCTTGACGTTTGCGAGGCACTACACATCAAGAAGTCAACACCAGCAATCAACAGCCAATTATTGCACAACTATATTCTACCCACCTCAAGACTCCGCTCCAATATAGAAGCATCAAGAAATATGGACCAATAGGCTTTCTACAAACACTTCTATTCAATATCCATTGTTTCGTGTTCTGTCTTGTGTTGATACTTTTAATACCCTATTAATATCCTCTAATGCCACATCATCCTTCCCACCTCACTCAAATGTAATGCCACATCACCCTTCCCACCTCACTCAAATGTAGATATAAAATCAGGGAAACGCAAGTTCTAATCAGTTGTGTATTTGTGAAGTCTTTGAAAATGTAATAAGTTTTACGAAACGCGCCCGTGTCGCGTCAGACTAGAAATAAAAATGAATTTTGGAGAAGTGATTTTTGATTTACCTCCAACAGTGAAGCATAATGTACGAAAGATTGAGAAAATTCGTGTTAGAATTATTAATCTTACTTTTTCGGTCATATTTAATAAAATATATATATATATATATATATATACACGCTCTAATCATCTTCATACAACAAGTCTACGAAAAAAGCCGCTAAAAAAATACCAGCAGACCGAGAAAAGAAGATAATAAACATCGTACATCGGTGAAATACATTTTAATTTTGTTACCCTTTACTCCCTGCTGCCAGCGTCTGCTGGTCTCCTTTGGGAAGGCGCGCGTGGACGCCAACACAGGTTGGTACACAGGCAGGCAGGCAGAGAGGCAGGCAGGCAGAGAGGCAGGCAGGCAGGCAGGGAGGCAGGCAGGGAGGCAGGCAGGGAGGCAGGCATGCAGGCAGGGAGGCAGGCAGGCAGGGAGACAGGCAGGCAGGCAGGCAGGGAGGCAGGGAGGCAGGCAGGCAGGCAGGCAGGCAGGCAGGCAGGCAGGCAGACAGGCAGTCAGGTGCCTGTCTACGAGTGCACTACCTCATGTGACTGTCTTCAAGTGTATCACTTCAGGTGCCTGTCTACGAGTGCATCACCTCAGGTGGCTGTCTACGAGTGCATCACCTCAGGTGCCTGTCTACGATTGCACCGAGCCTCAGCTGCGCTACTTAACCTAATTAAAATCACTTGGAGTCCTCTGTCCATTTCAACAACTCGTCCTCCTCCGTGTTCACCGACCGGCTGAGGGACTTCAAGTAGCACTTGGCACCCGAGGTGGAGGATATCGTACCCATAAGCCAGACACCTGCCAATTACGCCGGCTATTGGCGAAGACGGGCGAGTGCTGGTGCAAATAGAACTAATTGGATCGAAACCCACCTATTGCACCCGGCCGGCCCAGGAAGCAAGCTTAGTAACACGGGAACAGCGGCCCCTCCTCAACACTCATCCTACCCAACACAAACCCAGCAATGTTCGGGATTTGCCTGTGACCGGTTTTGACAGTTTTTCACAGCCCAGCTAGAATCCAGGCTCTGATCCTGGTGACCATTTGATCCACAAGATTATTACAGCTTACGACCCGCAGGCTTGTGAGACTGAATTTGAGAAAGAACTGAATTGTAATCGACTTGCATAGTATGGTAAGCCACAGTACAGACGCAGACTATTTCGTCTGCTGCCTTCCACAGATGGAAGGTCTTTCTCGTTTGGATTCATTGGGGGAGTCTGGTTAGTGGTCTTGGGGCTGGATATCGTACAAAGAGACTATGGACCGGGAGCTGGAGTTCGAGACTACAAAGTCACCAGGAAATAAGTTCCGGAACTGAGGTTGAATCATGCGTAGGTATTAATCCCAACAGAGGCGTCACTGGGGGGAATTTACAAGTTCTGTACAACTGAAACATGTTCCAATAATTAAGAAGTTCATCTTATTTAACGTACTTCCCTCAGCCCCCGTCCCCCACGACACAGCTGCAGGTATCATCTGTGTGTACACGAGGAGCAAGGCGAGGACAATGCAGCATAAAATTATATTCGAAACATAACGGAAAATGAAGAAACGATAACGTTACGGTCCGTCCTGGACCATCATCAAGTCTTCAGCCACGTTACTGTGACTACAATGTCCTAACACTCCTTGAAGCTGCGAGTCGGGCTCCCAGATAAGGTCTCCAATTAAGCGACTTCTGTCCAACTCTTCTTTTAGGCGAGCTTGATTGGTGTTAGGTTTCAGACCTATTACCGCGGGAGGGGTTATTAAGGCCACACCGTAGCCTATTAACCAGTCAGAAAGTACACTTTAGTCCTGAACACGGAATAAGGTAAACCATCACTTTACATAAACCGAAAATTGAATACGCCTCCCTATGTAGATAGCCCTGTATCCTTACCCGAGTGAAACACCACGCAAATATATGTAGTTATTTGGCTACAGATAGAACGTATATTAACTTACCCACCTATCTCACCCTATCCCACCTACAAGGCGTCGCCAGGCCCCCCATCCTCGCTTCCCTCACCTGGAAGGCAATGATTGTAATATTATATTAAGAGAGCAACTGGAACTTATTGTTCTGAGTAGCGAATCTTAAACAACAACAACATGTCCATATATTGTGAACGTTAATGGAGACGTCGACGCGGACCGAAAAGGACTAAAACGAACATCAAGAACATTCAGTAACATTAAAAAAAAGCCGAAATTACAAATTAGAGGGAGGGAGGAAGGATATATATATATATATATATATATATATATATATATATATATATATATATATATATATATATATATATATATATATATTATATATATATATATATATATATATATATATAATATATATATATATATATATATATATATATATATATATATATATATATATATATTAATAAAACAGAAATACAGAAACAAATAACGCTCACCTGAGGCTGTTAACACGAGTGAAACACGACTGAAAATTGCACTTCCTGGCCAATATATTTTGACACAAAATATTGCAAAATAAGCAAATATGAACAGCAAAGGTTTAAAAATTTAATAAAAACTAAAATTTGTATTTGACCATTCTTGTGTTAGGGGGTAGGGAGAAGGATAGGTGGGGGGGGGATGGATATGTGAGAGAGGGATAGGTGGGGGATGTTGGAGATGGAATAGGTGAGGATTGTTTGGAGGTAGGGGGTTGTAGAGTGAGAGATAGGCATGGATTGTGAGGGATTAGTGAGGGTTGTGGCTGCAGAGATATGCAAATGTTGTGGTGAAGTACAAGTGGGGGTTCGAACCTGCGTCCGAGAGCATCCCAGACGCTGTCTTAATCGATTGAGCTACGACATGGTCAAAAGAGTTGAAACTCTTGTCTGACCATGTCGTAGCTCAGTCGATTAAGGCAGCGTCTGGGATGCTCTCGGATGCATGTTCGAATCCTCGTCACCGCCCTTGTGGATTTGTTCACAGGTGGGGGTTGTGGAGTACATATGGGGGTTATGGGGGAGTAGAGGTTCGAGGTGTGCAAGGGGAGGATAGGTGGGGGTTGTGGAAGGGGAGAATAGGTGGGGTTGTAAGGGGGAAGGGCAGATAGGGGGTTGTGGAATGAGAAGCTAGGTAGGAGTTAGGGAAGGATAGAGGGGGATAGTGTAAGTGGAGGAAAGTGGAAATGGAGGATAGGTGAGGGGTTGTGAAAGGGAGGGATAGGCGAGAACACTGGCGAGAGGATGACAAAAATGAATCGGAACAGGTACTTAATTGAGACCGTTTTACTGCCTGGATAGAAAGGGTCGGTGTATGGTAAATAGACGTATTTGGGATAGATAACCAATGTAGTGGGGATGCGTGAAGCATATAGGTGGATGGGTATGGGACGTAGGTGGGTGGATAAAGGAGGAACGAGCATGGATAAGGGATGCAGGTTGGTGAATGAGCAATGAAGATGGTGAGAGAGCGAAGAATGTCACAGTGGAGATGGGGTAACTGTTTAGTGATAGGGGAGGCCAGTAGGTGGGAGGAGATTGGGAAGGTGGATTGGGTGGGGTGGAAATGTGGAGAGTCAGTGGGTGGGTGGATATGTGGAAGGTCAGTAGCTGGGTGGAGACAGAACAGGTCAGTAGCTGGGTGAGACAGAACAGGTCAGTAGCTGGGTGGAGACAGAACAGGTCAGTAGCTGGGTGGAGACAGAACAGGTCAGTAGCTGGGTGGAGACAGAACAGGTCAGTAGCTGGGTGGAGACAGAACAGGTCAGTAGCTGGGTGGAGACAGAACAGGTCAGTAGCTGGGTGGAAACAAAACAGGTCAGTAGCTGGGTGGAGACAGAACAGCTCAGTAGCTGGGTGGAGACAGAACAGCTCAGTAGCTGGGTGGAGACAGAACAGGTCAGTAGCTGGGTGGAGGCGGGGAAAGTAGTATATAAGATGGGTGATGGAGTCTGTTCATGCGGATATAATCCCGTAATGAGGCAGGGATCGGTGGGGGTTGGTTGGGGGTTGCTGAGATGGGGGGGGAGGGGTTGAACGGAGGGATGTCGATGGGAGGGGAATCGATGGTAGGAACACATCGGTAGGGGACGATAGTAGGGAGGCTGGGGAGATGAATGGATGTGCGGACCAGCCAACCGGGACAAACTCCGCAGTAAATCCCCCTCTCCCACTCCCCCCCCCCCCCTCCCCTCCCCCCCCCCACCCCCCACAACATCCTCCGGTTAAGCTGCTCGGATTTCGGATACGCTTTACACGCCCTGAACACGATTTTTTATTTTATTTCTACTCAATTTATCCCAAAGGTCAGACGCATCTCAGCCTATCCTCCTAAAATGCAGCACCAACATGTACTGTTGGACCCACAAAAGTTCACCTTTTGTATTTTTGAATTTGCCAAATGACATTCTATTAAATCGGAAATGTAACTAAAATGACCAAACCTGTTCAAGCAATCCTTGGCCTAATACTCCCTCTTTTAGGTCTAATAGAGTACATACATTTGCTACACTAGGCATAGAAATGTTAAGTTTGTTTAGCATGTTTTTTTTCCGGAGTGTAAAATTAATAGTACAAAACATGGAACATTTGGGGGGTCTAATAGTGCGAACTGGTAAGCTCGACCAAATCCGTTCATATAAGGACTATCGTTTTAGGAGGACGGACTGTGCACCTCACAGCCAGCACAAGACGCACTGAACAGCACAGGACACAGGTGTCTAGAACTAGAGCTTAAAATATCCTCAAGCAAATCAGGTGAACTCTTATGTTGGATCTGAAACGCAAATAAAAAAATATATACTCAGAATATAATATCGAGGAGTATGCATTAACAACAAGAAACGTTTTGACAAGAGAATAAAGACAACATGCTCAAGACTTTCTACACCCAAGTAATGGGATCCAGCCTTGCCCCGACACTCGTCACTCTCTCAAAAGGAAAACTTTTATCAACTTTGATCTAAATAAAACTATTTATTTCTCTTTATAAAAACTATATAATTTATTAAATATAAAACTATTTATATTTATTTATACATATAGCTCTCAAGAGCATCACGAGGGCACCTAAATGTCCCAAAACGAAATATTTATGGTTGGAAGCCGGAAAAACTGTCGAATCACCAACAGCCAAAATCTTCAAAAAAGGAACATCTGATGCAGCATCCAAATAAAACTCACAGAAGACAATAAAGAGAAAGTCTCACACAAGATGGGTGGTGGAGTCTGTTCACCACCATGAAAGGCGAATGGCCATTCTACTTAGAAACCTCCAGTACAGTCACCTATACAATATTTTACAAAAAAAAACAAATGACCTGACAGCTCTTCCGCTCTACAAGTCACCACACCCGCGGGTGTTCCATGAATCAAGTAAGAACTGTAGTTCCAAAAACACCGCTAATCTGAATCGCTTTACTCGATACAACGAAACATAAAATCTAAAAAGTACAGACATTCTCCATAAGGGTGGCACTAGTATTGAGACACCTGGAATATATGAGAATATGCTAAACCAAGAAATCAGAAAAGAGAAGACTCAACCACAACATACCAGACAACACGTTTACCATCAACGGGACTACAGTGAAAAGACACAGGTGGATCTCGGGAGCGTTGATAAGTCAGGAGTGAAATTTTAGAGTTTTTCTCCTGACTGGCAGTGAGGATGCTTATTATTATTAACATCATATTGACAAAATTATTTACAATTTTGCCTGATCTGAGGATTTCGATTAAGTCTTATTAAAGTGAGGATAATGCTGGTATTCACTGTCACGCAAGACAGAGGGGTCGTACACAAGACAATAGGTCTAAACTGTAGGCGGAAGCACATATATATCATGGTTACAATCACTGTGCTAGCTAAGAGGCGGTGGAGGAGGGTAACCATCAACATCTTCCTCTACAGCTGCGACTGACCACAAGATGGTCAGGAGTCGCTGTGCCAAATAGCCGACAGCAGAAGACCAGGAGAAGGAGGAGCCCAATACCAGAAGATACATATGAGGGAGAACATATAGGTAAAAACACACGCATATACCATTGTACTAAAATACATGAATACAGAATTTGCATAACTTAAATATTCATTTATTACATATTTTTATTCATACATTTGCATCTATTTTTATCTATTTGATATCTATAAAAAAAAAATTATCTGTTTTTATATATTTTTATCTCTACTGGGAGAGGTAAGCAAAGAGAGAGAGAGAGAGAGAGAGAGAGAGAGAGAGAGAGAGAGAGAGAGAGAGAGAGAGAGAGAGAGAGAGAGAGAGAGAGAGAGAAAGAGAGAGAGAGAGAGAGCAAAAAAAGAGAAGGGAGGGGGTGTCGCATGAAGTGTCTCCTTATAAAGGTGTCAAAACCGTGTGATTTAATCTGTCATAAGTGTCAGAAGCAGGCAGGAGCCACGGTTCAATATACACTACCATGCCTCCCCCCCACCTTTCCCATCCCTCTTCATCTCCCCCCCTCTAACCCCCTTAAACCCGCCTCCCTACCTCACTCCGTCCCCCCTTCTCTTCCCACCCCTCTCCCCTTCACCCCTCTCAGCCCCACCCACATACACCTTCATAAAAACGGTCTTTATTTCCGTGTGGCGTCTCCGTCCACTGGGCATCACTTCGCCAAGCGTTAGCGATCTACCCCAGCATTGGCACTGGCGATAAAGTCGTCACAGCGGTCAGGAGCTAAATACCACTACGAGGAGGTGGAAGGGATAGGATGGGGGGAAAGGGAAGGATACCTATGGGAGGGGGTGAGGGGTAGGGGAGGAAGATAAAGAGTGGGTTAGGGAAGGGTACAGAGGGTAGGGGGGATAAGTAAGGGGGGAGAGGGCGTGGTGGAAGAGGGAGGTGGGGGACTGGGAATTGACTAATACTTTATGTAGGATGTCTTTGTACTGTTAGAAAACGTAAAAACCTTGCAATGATGACATGTTGAGGAGACTGGGCATGAGTGAGGAATGGGAGGGGTTAGAGGAACAGTAAGGGAGGGAGAAAGATGGAAGAGAAAATAGTGGGAAAGAAGAGTTACAAAACAGAGGATTGGAAAGAAGTGCTTACGAAAGAAGGAGGAGAGGGAATGAGAAAGAAGGAGGAGAGGGAATGAGAAAGAAGGAGGAGAGGGAATGAGAAAGAAGGAGGAGAGGGAATGAGAAAGAAGGAGGAGAGGGAATGAGAAAGAAGGAGGAGAGGGAATGAGAAAGAAGGAGGAGAGGGAATGAGAAAGAAGGAGGAGAGGGAATGAGAAAGAAGGAGGAGAGGGAATGAGAAAGAAGGAGGAGAGGGAATGAGAAAGAAGGAGGAGAGGGAATGAGAAAGAAGGAGGAGAGGGAATGAGAAAGAAGGAGAGGGAATGAGAAAGAAGGAGGAGAGGGAATGAGAAAGAAGGGGGGAGAGGAAATGTGAGAAAGAAAAACGACGGGAGGGGATGCTACCCCGGTCAGCTGGCAACCCACCAATAACATGCCGAAAATTCCAGTGGTGCGAAGTTTATCATTATCTTCCTAGCCGGTCACCAGGGTGGGTGATAGTGAGGACATTATGACGATGGTGAGAATGACGGTGAATGTGCCGTCATTATTACCAAATGTATTAATAATAAAGATCACAGGCGTAATTATTATACTAATAATTCAAAACGTCATCACTTAACTTTATAAAATGTATCACATCACAGACTAACTTGGGAGATAAAGATAAAGATTCTTCCAGAGCCATCAACTGCAACTTATTGTCACAGGCCTTCTTGAAGACGTGTAGTACACGACAGGAAAGGTAACTGGTGTACCTTGGGTGCTAGTTATGATACATCATATAAATGAAAACAAATTTACACAATCCTGAAACTCTGTTCCAGGATTAACAATGAAAAGTTAATCCTCCATGGTAATGGAGGATTAACTTTTAATGGATTAGGATTAACGCATTAATGGAGGAGGATGCGTGGCTCCTCCATGGTAATGGAGGAGCCACGCATCGTCGGGTGGAGGATGACTCAAGATCACCTGAGGTTTGATGAGGCGAACTAACTTTACTCTGAATTACATCAAAAGTTTTGAAGCGAGAGCTTCCCCCAGAAGCGTGAGGAGAGCTGAAGTAACTCAGACCTGATATATGTTGGTGATGCTAATGGTGAAGGTGATGGTGATGGTAATGGCGAAGGTGATGGTAATGGTGAAGGCGATGGGGAGGGCGATAAGGATGAAAAAGACGATAAAAAAGACGTTGATGAAAGACACCTCAGGCAATGTCGTCAATCAAGGCTGTCGTCACTAAGGGAAGAACGGATGCAGGAAGGGGCCGTAAGAATGGAGGGACGGACATAAGGATAAAGTGAGGGGCGCAAGGATATAGGCAGAAATATAAGGACGGACGTAAGGGCATATAGAGGGACGTAAGGACATATTGAGGAACGCAAGGACAGAGGGGAAGGAGGAAACTCTGGCAACGAACGCGTTAGGGAAGGAGGGCAATAACGTAGTTCTTTCTGACGCGAGTTTTTTATGCCTCGTATTATGCGAGTTTGACAGCCGCTCGGGGAGGCCTTATTACCATTTCAATGTCCTACCTCACATCTGTTTGTCCGGGGTGGGGAGGGAGTGGGAAAATAAGGGGAAGACTTAGAGATTGGGAGAGACACGGCTGGTGAATAGAAGAGACGGGAAAATGAAAAGAAGAATGAAGTTGACAAGTTTAAGTTGGTGTTACCTGATCAGCCAAATTGTGATGACCCACGTGATTGCCAAACGGACCAAGGAATTGGCAGGGAAGGAAGACCACAGGCCAGGATGAGACAGGAAAGCTCTTGAAATCAACAGTTTAGCCACATAAAGGACAGAGATGATGAGCCGGAGCCTAGAGAGACGGGGAAGGTGAACAACAGACTGATACTAAGTATTACAGATGGAAAAGGTGAAGATACACGGGAGAACGAACGTGGGATTGGTGGGAGGCACCTGGAGTAGATGGGAAGCCCCCAGGGTAGATGGGAGATAGGTGGGAGGCACCCGAGGGAGGAGGAATACACCCGAGGTATGTCTGACTGCGGCAGGAATATTGGCATGGCTATTTAGCATTAGTTCTTGTGACTGATCATTTGGGACACTTGGACTTTGAGGATTACAAAGGCTGTGTTGGAAATGATCGGCTGGTTAGGCGTGAACAGATTAGTTACGACTTATGAAAAAAAGATAGGTGGATCGTCACTATATGACTGGAACTGATGGATGGGATTAGGGGCTGGAACTAACTTTACAAGACTATCGGGGCTGGGGCTGGTGGACAGGAGGGGGAAATTATGGCAAACAAATTTGCCCAGCCCAAGAGCACAATCTTGTCAAAGAGAAAAACAAATAAGTCACACAGTAAATTACTTCACGAGGAGCCGGTCGGCCGAGCGGACAGCACACTGTACTTGTGATCCTGTGGTCCCGGGTTCGATCCCGGGCGCCGGCGAGAAACAATGGGCAGAGTTTCTTTCACCCTATGCCCTTGTTACCTAGCAGTAAAATAGGTACCTGGATGTTAGTCAGCCGTCACGGGCTGCTTCCTGGGGGTGGAGGCCTGGTCGAGGACCGGGCCGCGGGGACACTAAAAAGCCCCGAAATCATCTCAAGATAACCTCAAGATAACGGGCGGCTCTTATGAAGGACCGAATGTCAAAGGTGTTGGGAGGTGATAAAGTGGCAGGAAATAAGAACACTGAAAAATTAATTAAATGAATTATGTTTAGAACGTGAAATGGATTCACGTTCCGTCTCCGCCTCAGCATTTTGGAGGCGCTCTTAATCGCTGAGCTGTAGACAAGCACCAAGAGAAGGGTAGACTGTAACGGTAGATGACCAGGGGGCAGGATATATCAAGCATTTACGCAAGCACGTACGAAGCACATCTTTTCTCAATCATAGCAGCTTTGTTTACATTGATTAAACCATTTACGAGCTCCACAATTTCACAACCCAAGGTCATTATTTTCATAAACAATTTCGTAGTATTTCGGATCTCATAAATTGTTTTATTATTTTAATTACAGGTGAAGGGGCATTTTAATTACAGGTGAAGGGAGCATCCTAATTACAGGTGAAGACGGCATCCTAATTACAGGTGAAAACGGGATGCTAATTGCAGAAAAGGACATCCTAAATATAGGTGAAGGGGACATCCTAATTCTACATGAAATGATGTCCAAATTATAGATGAAGGAATGTGATAATTACAAGCGGAAGTCCTTATTACAAGCTGAAGTCCTAATTACAAGCGATGGTCATAATTTTTAATTCAGGTAAAGGGGAGATCTTAATTCAGCAAAGGGGTGTCCAAATTACAAATAATGGAGTGACCTAATTACAGATATGTGTCCTAATTATTGAGTTAATTTAAAGGCATAATTACATGGTGTAATTACAAGGGTGACTTACAGGTGTAATTATTTTTTGTTTGCTAGATCCACAGTGCAATTTACGCATATACACACTCACCTTTGACCTCCGAGTCTTTCATCTGAAGTTGTAATGGAAAGGAAAGTGTGTGTGTGTGTGTGTGTGTGTGTGTGTGTGTGTGTGTGTGTGTGTGTGTGTGTGTGTGTGTGTGTGTGTGTGTGTGTGTGTGTGTGTGTGTGTATTCACTTAGTTGTGCCTGCGGGGAGTTGAGCTCTAGCTTTTTCGGCCCCGCCTCTCCACTGTCAATCAATCAACTTTTTTTTCCACACACACGCACACACGCACACGCACACACACACACACACACACACAGGGGCCGGTGGCTGAGCGGACAGCACGCTGGACACGTGATCCTATGGTCCCGGGTTTGATTCCGGGCGCCGGCGAGAAACAATAGGCAGAGTTTTTTTTCACCCTGATGCCCCTGTTACCTAGCAGTAAATAGGTACCTGGGAGTTAGTCAGCTGTCGCGGGCTGCTTCCTGGTGGGGTGGAAAAAAAAAAAAATATATATATATATATATATATATATATATATATATATATATATATATATATATATATATATATATATATATATATAGTAGTTAGTAACAGTTGACAGTTGAGAGGCGGGCCGAAAGAGCAGAGCTTAACCCGCGCAAGTACAAGTAGGTGAATACACACACACATACACAGGAAGCAGCCATAACAGATGGCTAACTCCCAGGTACCTATTTACTGCTAGGTGAACAGGCGTATCAGGGTGAAAGAAACTCTATCCATGTGTTTCCGTCATCGCCGAGGATCGACCCCCGATGCGCGCGTGCAACCGAGCAAGCACGCAAGCATGTTAACATGCGGTAAAGGAACAGTTCAAACTCAACCTAACTTATTTTCTTGCTCAGCCTTCACGGTCCACCTCTGGAGCCACGGTCAGCTGCTACGGCCAGCCTCTGGAGCCACAGTCAGCCTCTGGAGCCACGGTCAGCTGCCACGGTCAGCCTCTGGAGCCACGGTCAGCTGCTACGGCCAGCCTCTGGAGCCACAGTCAGCCTCTGGAGCCACGGTCAGCCTCTGGAGGTCAGACTCTTCCTGCCGACTCTGCACAAATAACCCGCTTCTGAATTTCCGTGTTGATAGCAACGGCAGTGTGCTCTGGGCACCTGCCAGGGAGGAGGAAGAGGGAAGTTAGTGAGGCACGCCTCCTGGGGAACTCGTCTCGGAGCGAGAGCCTACCTGAATATCTAGTCAGTGCTCAGTATCGGCCAAGCATCCGAGATTAAGGGTGTCTAGATGCGATGCTTCTTCCGGCCTGTGGTCAAGTTCTGGCAGCGATCGCAGGTGCAGAGTTAATCTGAATGCCTGGAACGGCCCCTCCCTCGAACGTCTATTCCAGACACGGAAACGACTCAAGGAACGACTAATACAAATACTGAAAAGCCTATCTCAGTTCTCAAAGAACAGCCATTTCAGACACGGAAACGACCATCCCAAATCCCAAGTTCCAGGCCACTAAATAGACGACCACCTACGAGGTAGGTGTGGGTGGCGCCAGCACCCTGGGGGTCCTCACCCCTTGGGTCCTCACCCTGGGGACCCCACCATGGGGGCCTCACCCTGGGGGTCTCTCCCTGGGGTCCCTCACCCTTGCACCGCTCCACCAGGCAATCCTGGGCTTTGGAGAGCGACGGAACACAAAACAAAATGTGTATTTGTACGATTCTTCTTTCCCAAGTGAGATATATAATATTAAGTAATGGTAATGTCTTCTCACGGACATAATAACAAAGGATAAAAACCCACACTTGTGTATTTGTGAAATTTATATATAGAATTACACCAAGTCCTTCGCACTCTCCTGAGTGTTTTGTTAAGGTCTGAGTATGTGGTTAGGACGAGACTTGCGTATCAACGACTAACCACACACTAAGACCTTGACAAAGCACTCAGGAGAGTGCGAAGGACTTGGTGTAATTCTATATATAAATTTCACAAATACATGAGTGTGAGTTTTTATGCTATACATAATATTATTACTAACATGTATTAATACTAGAAAATACATATATACAAGCAAAATTTGAATATATAAAGTATTAACACTGACTGCAGGGACCAGGAGAGGCGGTCCCTGCTCGCCCCTCTCTGGCCATGCTCGACCCTCCAGGTCCCTGCTCGCCCCTCTCTGGCCATGCTCGACCCTCCAGGTCCCTGCTCGCCCCTCTCTGGCCATGCTCGACCCTCCTGGTCCCTGCTCGCCCCTCTCTGGCCATGCTCGACCCTCCAGGTCCCTGCTCGCCCCTCTCTGGCCATGCTCGCCCCTATCTGGCCATGCTCGTCCCTCCTGGTCCCTGCTCGCCCCCTCACCAGGCCCTACAACGCCCTCCTGGACCCTCCCGGCCTCTTCCCGCCCCTCCTCGTCACCTCACACAAAGGGGAGTAACGCCCCACCAATGCTGCGTCAAATAGACTCCTCAATTGGACAGCGGCCGTCGGCAGGTGACACAGATGACGCTCCTTGCTACTTTTTGAACTCTTAAATTAGTTCTCTTGGCACTTTTTGAATCAGAAATTGCTTCAGTTGCTACTTTTTTTTCCATCTGAAATTACTTATTTTTTGTTCCTTTTTGTTAGAGCCTATAATGAAGAGTTACTTGTTACTTTTCGCCTTTGAGCTGTAGTTAAATACATTTTTTTCCACTGGATATAAGTTTCTTGCTGATGCCTGTGAATGCAAGTTCACAGATGTTATTTTTTTTCATATTGACGCAACAGTTACGCACAACTTTCTGCCTCCCAGAGATGGTTCCTGTGTTCTCAAAGTCCTTTTTTTTTTACTTCGGGTGCTAACGCTATTAAATATTAATACATAGTTAATTCAATATTAAGTTTGTAAATTATAGTGTACTTTTGTTATCCCACAATCAGCGTTAATTCATGGTTGAACGATTCTACACACAAACGAGTTGTGGAACCCATGTACACACGGGGTGTGGTACACACAGACGCCCGGAGTGTAGTACACACAGACGCCAGGAGTGTGGTACACACAGACGCCAGGAGTGTAGTACACACAGACGCCAGGAGTGTGGTACACACAGACGCCAGGAGTGTAGTACACACAGACGCCCGGAGTGTAGTACACACAGACGCCAGGAGTGTGGTACACACAGACGCCAGGAGTGTAGTACACACAGACGCCCGGAGTGTAGTACACACAGACGCCAGGAGTGTGGTACACACAGACGCCAGGAGTGTAGTACACACAGACGCCAGGAGTGTGGTACACACAGACGCCAGGAGTGTGGTACACACAGACGCCAGGAGTGTGGTACACACAGAAGCCAGGAGTGTGGTACATACAGACGCCAGGAGTGTGGTACACACAGACGCCAGGAGTGTGGTACACACAGACGCCAGGAGTGTGGTACACACAGACGCCAGGAGTGTGGTACACACAGACGCCAGGAGTGTGGTACACACAGACGCCCGGAGTGTAGTACACACAGACGCCAGGAGTGTGGTACACACAGACGCCAGGAGTGTAGTACACACAGACGCCAGGAGTGTGGTACACACAGACGCCAGGAGTGTAGTACACACAGAAGCCAGGAGTGTGGTACATACAGACGCCAGGAGTGTGGTACACACAGACGCCAGGAGTGTGGTACAAAAAGGTAGAGAGGCAGGCGGGACAAGAGAGGGAAGCAGTACTCACGGGAGGCAGATGGTGAGGGTCAGTCTCTATTGTCAAGGGCTGCTGACCCCCCGTCACTTTCTCCCACCACCCCAGCAACTGTTGCACCCTCCACACTCCTCATTCTATTCTCGTACTCACCTACTTGTGCTTGCGGGGATTGAGCTTTGGCTCTTTGGTCCCGCCTCTCGACTTTCAATCAACTGGTGTACAGATTCCTGATTCCTCTATCATATCTACATTTGAAACTGTGTATGGAGTCAGCCTCCACCACATCACTGCCTAATGTATTCCATTTGTTAACTACTCTGACACTGAAAAAGTTCTTTCTCTTTCACACACACAAAAAGTGATGTGTGTGTGTGTGTTCGTTCAACTATTTTTATTCATTTAGTCTTGTTGCCCTTGAATTCAGGTTTTCAACCTGCAATTGACAGACAAACTTGATGCCAAAGCTCTTGTGTTATGTCGTATCTTATTATGGAATCTGTGAACAAAGTCTACCTCCATCACATTACTCATATGTTCATTTATATTTTTCCATACCCAGAAAATTAAAAAAGTTCTATCTTCACAGGTTACTTGTGCACCAAGTTTCCATGTGCGCTCCCCCACTTGCGTCCCAGATTGCTTATGCTTATGTTAGCCAACTTTGCATATCCTACTTTACGAGTTATCTGTGCCATGAGCAGTGAGAGTCCGTGTGGACTCGCCTTGCCACTAGGATGATTCTGCCCTATTGTGAATCCTTCAAACAGTGAAGTACCTTCAATTGTCATCCCGGCCTTTTAAATAATCTTCTGTGAGATAATGCATCAAGGGCTTTCTAGTTGTGAGATAATAAGAAATCTAATTTGCCTTCTCTGTACTCGTCTGATCATTAATTTGTCATAAAATTATATTGAATTCATAAAGTAGGGTTCGCCATCACTGAACGAATTCTGGAGTTTCGTTACAATTTAGAACCCTTCTCTCCAGCTGTTCCATTTTTTTTTTTTGGGGGGGGAGGAGGAGGGGGGGGGGGGGCCTTTCCATCACCTTACAAAGGACATCAAGTGTTGATGTAAAGGACATCAATCAATAATTTAGCACCGTCTGCATTTGTGTATACTGACACTATGTTGGGCGTTTTCCATCTATCTTGTTTCCAGTGACTTTAATGTCTTGGCAAGTGACCAGCAAGCCAGCAGAACACAGATCAACACCAGCGACCAGGGTCGACGCTACACAACACAGATCAACACCAGCGACCAGTGTCGACGCTACACAACACAGATCAACACCAGCGACCAGTGTCGACGCTACACAACACAGATCAACACCAGCGACCAGTGTCGACGCTACACAACACAGATCAACACCAGCGACCAGTGTCGACGCTACACAACACAGATCAACACCAGCGACCAGTGTCGACGCTACACAACACAGATCAACACCAGCGACCAGTGTCGACGCTACACAACACAGATCAACACCAGCGACCAGTGTCGACGCTACACAACACAGATCAACACCAGCGACCAGTGTCGACGCTACACAACACAGATCAACACCAGCGACCAGTGTCGACGCTACACAACACAGATCAACACCAGCGACCAGTGTCGACGCTACACAACACTGATTAATCCTTCACCATTGGCATCTTTGGTAATTTATACTAATAGTCTGGACGGCACAACAACAATAACAAACGGCGAATATTCCATGTTAATAAGAAGCGAGGCTGCGGCTGCGGGTGGTGCTGGAGGTGGTGTAAGGCAGTGGGAGCCGTCCCCTGGTGTGGTCTATCTCCTCGATCACCACTCACCATTTTTTGGGTTAACGGAAATATGGGACATGTCTTGTTGAATTTAGAAATGTCAATGATTGATGTTTGGGAGGGAGGGAGGCGAGGGAAGGTAGAAAGAGAGAATGTGTGTGTGTATGTGTGTGTGTGTGTGTGTGTGTGTGTGTGTGTGTGTGTGTGTGTGTGTGTGTGTGTGTGTGTGTGTGTGTGTGTGTGTGTGTGTGTGTGTGTGTGTGTGTGTGTGTGTGTGTGTGTGTGTGTGTTTGGTGAAAGAGATAAAAAGAGAGAGAGAGAGAGAGAGAGAAGGGGGGAGTGGGAGAGGGCAGAGCTGAGAGAGCTCGCACGCGCGGAGGGTATGTACTCACCTATTTGTGCCTGTAGGATTGAATTTAACTCTTTCACTTTGTCTTACACTGTATTTCAAGCGTCTGAAATACAGCAAATTTATAATTGTAGAGATTGAGAAATCTTTTAGTCGATAGTCGTTAAAACAATTTACGAGGTTGTCCACAACAATACTAACCATTTCTCGAGTTAAACTTCGTAGTGCTTTTTGAGCTCGTAAACTACGCAGTAAATAGTCAGCCGACAGCCGTCATGATTGAGACAAAAGGTACAGATCTCGACTGTAGACACGTCAGGGCTCAATGAATCCTGGTCTGACTGTTCCGCAAGACGAGATACCCCTTCTGGGATTACTTTATCTCCGGAGCGGCTTCCAAAGAGTTTCAATTTCAATTCCAATTCCATGTGCCCCGCGGCCCCGCGTCGCTACCTGCCCGCATCACCGTGAATATGAGACATAACATGGGGACCCATGATATAACTGGGGTGTTGGGCAGGCTTGAGTGTTCCTGTGGTGGGACATCACTTGGAGTGGGAGATGGAGAAGGAGGGGTATGAAGAGAGGGGGGGGGGCTGGAAGGATGAGGAGAGGGGGAAAGGAAGGAATGAAGAAGGGGGAAGGAAGAAAAAAGAGAGGTGGTAATGAGGGAATAGAGAAAGGTGGAAAGGAAGGAATAAAGAGGGGGAAGGAAAGGAATGAAAAGAGGGAAAGGAAAGAATGAAGAGGAAAAGGAAATAATGAAGAGAAATGGAAACAAGTGACGAGAAATAAAAAGGAAGGAATTGAGCGAGAGGGGAAGGCATGAAAGGGAAAAAGATAGACGAAGGGATAGTGAGAGAAGTGTCGGAGTATATGAGATGAAGAAAGAAAGTGAAGAATACTGCACTTGTAACTGCTTATGCAGCTTTTGCTGTAATGATATTGACTATTAACGATTGACATATCTCACTAGACATTGATTAACTGATTGATGAAGATTAAGCCACCCAAGAAGTGGCATGGGCATGAATAGCCCGTAAGGGGTAACATTTTTGTTCAGTAAATGTATACAGTGTGTGCTGAAGTCGCATGTAATCGTCAGGCAGCTATCGCGGGGTCTCTCTAGACCTCTGCCTTTGGTAATTACATCCCCCAGTGGGTTAGGTGTAGCTTCTCTGAGAGGGCCAGCCAGAGGCTTGGGGCCCAAGCAGGAATATGTATTCCTGCATAAAAAAAAAAAAATGTGTGGCTTTTCTTGTGACTGTTCTCGCTGTTATTGCTACTACTGTCATTGTGACAAGTTGTTGGTTGATATTGATAACCATGATGTTGACTTATATTGATAATACAATATTTATATATACCGAGTATGTGGTGATTAAAGATAATAATAAGTTATGAATCATAATTTAAACAAATTATAGGAAAAATTATGACGAGGACGAGGGTAAAGAAAATTATAATAAACACGATCATTATTTTTATTAACATTTAAAACCATTAAAAAAAAATACACAGCTGCTATTATTCCAGTCTTGGTGTCCGACTCTCTTCAAAATGGCAAATCCGTTCCCCCTAAAAGGTTAAAGTTAGGCCAAACAGCCACATTATGGCGACCAACCACTCTGCCCCCTCCCCGGAGCACGTAGTAATGCCCACCTCCATTACTGACGCAATTAAGTCTGCTCCATCAGCCCAGAGCATAAAAAACATCACTATACATATTGAATACGTTTATCATAATGAATAATAGATAAGATAAGAAGATAAACAAACGTCCCTACAGTTGTATCCGAGGTGGTATCCCTATATATATATATATATATATATATATATATTATATATATATATATATATATATATATATATATATATATATATATATATATATATTATATATATATATATATTATATATATATATATATTATATATATATATATATATATATATATATATATATATATATATATATATATATATATATATATATAATATATATATATATATATAAAATGAGAATAGATTTGTTAAAGACAAAGATGTTTCCATTAGGCCAATCAACTGGATGTGAAAAATCATGAATATTAGAACACAATGTATTTTATTCCTGACCTGATCTGACATCTGACAAATTGATGTTGAGCAATTTGTTTGGTCAAGTATTTTCCAGATTGACTAATGTATAGCTTATCACAACTCCTGCAAAGGTATCTTATAAACACATCCCCCCCCCCCTAAGGCATTAGATGAGTTAATTTTCGGCATTTTTATGACTGTGCTCTCATTAAAAAAGAACCCTACGATGAAAATCTTTAAAAGAGCAGGAAGGAGATATGGCTATGTTCTCAGTATTTGAAGGAACAATCATACATTTCAAAGACTGATTTGCTCTGGGACTAAGAATATGTAAGGTTTTCTTAACCTGCAGGCGATGAGTCACAATAACGTGGCTGAAGTATGTTGACCAGACCACACACTAGAAATTGAAGGGACGACGACGTTTCGGTCCGTCCTGGACCATTCTCAAGTCGATTGTGAATCGACTTGAGAATGGTCCAGGACGGACCGAAACGTCGTCGTCCCTTCATTTTCTTAACCTGCTTTAAAGCTGCATTCTATGACGGATTTGGTGTATCGCTACCTAGAGGCGATCGCAAAGATTTCTTACATTTCTTCATATAAAATAATCAAAACACACACCTAGAGCACCCAAAAATATTGAAGGAAAATGCTGAAATTTTCCCCTTAATGTGATGGTATGAATATACAAGTACATATAGAGAAACGCTCATTTCTTAACTATAGGAAAGCATGCTAACATGGTGTTGAGTTTGGTCGAGATGTCCTGATGAGCCACGATGTGTGTAATGGCTCTCTCTCCTTTTCCTAGACTGCTGTTCGATCTTCCATTATTCACTGTCATCACCATTATCGGAGGTAGCTCCGACGGCCATCATTACTGACTGTGGCTTTATTGTTATTTGGCATCATTATGTCGGGCGACAAGGAGGGTGAAGGGGAAGTTGACGGCGGGAGGTGGCAGCTGGCGTAAGGGGGAGGGGGGGGGGGGGGCTGGACAAGAGTCTGACCCCCCCCCACCCTCGTCATCCCTCATGCTGTCACTATCCTAGTCAGCCCTCACACTATCCTCGTCAGCCCTCACTATCCTCGTCAGCCCTCACTATCCTCGTCACTCCAGCTCACGTCAGCTCTCATACTATCCTCGTCAGTCCTCACACTATCCTCGTCAGCCCTCACACTATCCTCGTCAGCCCTCACACTATCCTCGTCAGCTCTCACACTATCCTCGTCACTCCGGCCCACGTCCCCAGCCTTCACACACTCCACGTATTTATTATTGACGTTGAAGGCAGAATTTCATATAAAGTTTTACGAATCACGAATTTTATGACGGTAATATTAACGGGCGGCGACAAAAAAAAAATTAATAATGAAACATTCGTCATTCGTGCAGCTATGCACCGTAGAGGCATGATACATTAAACTGTCCCTGTTGGGTATTAGTTGGTACTTGATCTTCCCCTCCCTATCTATCTACCCTGTGTAGCTTCCGGGGATCAACGGCCCCCGTGGCCCGGTCTGCAACCAGGGCTCCTAGTTGGTCGTACGTATGAATCACAACCTGGTTGATCAGGTATTCTATCACTGTGGTGGGTATATGACTATTGTCATGAATATATTTTCGTAATTGTGTGCTTACTATATATTTTTGCTATTCTATAATAATTATTAAAAGTATTATTAGTAGTAATTACCGTTAACATTATTACTTCCGGACCGATTGTAACGAGCATCATTATATGGGAGAACATAATATATTGGTGAAGCGAGCAAGGCCGAGGCCACACTCCCGGAGAGTGTGTAATAATGCTTGGTACATATATGTAATGGTTGGTACATATATGTAATGGTTTACCGGACAGGTGCAAGAGTAATACTTACCTACTTAGTACTTTATATAACACCCTCCCTCCATCTCCCCCCTTTCTCCCTCTCTTTATATCCCTCTTCCTCCCTCCCTCCAAATAAGCCCCCAGAATAACCAAATATTCTATCCCGACAACATATAAAACTCCAAAACTAATGTGTTAAAAATTTAAACTAATCCACCAAGCAATACGACCGGGATAAACCTGGATAATGTCTCCACTCACTTCTCAACTCCCACCTGATTTAACCAATCTCAATTGTTGTTGTTGTTTAAGATTCAGCTACTGGGAACAAAATGTTCCAAGTAGCACGGGCTATGGTGAGCCCGTAGTGGACTTACCTGGCACTCTCAACAACGGAACAAATAATATACGAAGAGGGCAGGATGAGGAGTAAGGAAGAGATTGGGTTCTTTGGAACAGGATGGAAAGGGGGAGGAAAGTGAGGGGATAGGGGAGAGGCGCCCCACCAACACTGCCCCCTTAAATCTAAAGCCTCGTATTAAATCATTCCACGCCACATCCATCGTTCTAAGAGCGTTAACCGCCAGGATTTAATCAAGTCGGAGCTTTCATTAATTGGGTTTAATTAGCCAGAGTATTTAGTAAGCCCCCCGAATGGATTCTGGCCTATGGGTGGAGGAGGAAGAAAAGAAAACGTAGGGAGAATAAAACGAAGAAAACGGAGAACATGAATAAAGGAAGTAAAGAGAGTGAAAAATTGGAAGGACAAGAAGCGTAGAGGAATAAGAAGAGGTAACACCTCATCCATTCATTATTCACTCCAACACTGCTTGAGACGTCCTCAGTGGGATATAAATATGAGCTTTTACTCTTGTCTCACCATAGGGTACGGGCTCACCATAGCCCGTGCTACATGGACACTTCGTCCTGAGTAGTTAAATCTGAAACAACAACATCTTGTCTCATCGGAGACATCTCCCGTCATGCAGGGTGCAGTCGCACCTCCACAGATCTCCAGTATCAGCTCTTGATACTGGTAATGGCTCAAAAGGGCCACCAACACTTACGGGCTATTCATGCCCGTGCCACCTTTTGGGTGGCTTAATCTTCATCAATCAATCAATCTTGTCTCATAAGGAACATGACCGCGTGGCGCTCCCGTCGGTGATATCGCAAAGTCCCTCCAGGGGAAAGTGCTAGGCAGACCTTATCTTGCGATGATTTCGGGGCTCAACGTCCCCGCGGCCCGGTCCTCGACCTAGGTGGTAGCCATGTTGGGATATTTTCTAGCAAATTCTGTTATTTACGAAGACTCCCACAGGAACACAAGTGAATTCCTTACGCACTGGTCTCGTTAATGACTGATCCGCAGTGAAACACGTCAACAAACAATTAGAGTTACTAGAATGGTCAGACCTTTGCTCTCTCTGACGGACTTATATTAGTAATTTTATTGTCCAGTGTCATATGAAGAACGGAAACAATGGATTCATTACCGAGGTATCTTACCTTTGGGTGATGTTTAAGATCTCAATTCGACTCCTCAACAGGAAGAGTCGAAAATACAAGGGATAGAGTTCTATGCCCCCAAAAGGATTACAAGACCAATCCCTAAAGGATAGAGCACCTTCAGACTGTCCACTTTCCACTAGTCAGACCTCACAATCCCCAAATGGCCGTCCACCAGACACTAGAACACGGAGCCCCTCCAGCACTTTTTCAAGGCAATCCTCACAGCTTTAGTAAGACCAGACTTGCAATATGCAGCCCCGGCCTTGAATCTATTATACAATGTGAAAGAAAGCTGAAATTGAAAAATTACAGAGATTTGCAAACAATATTTGTGCCAGAGCTAAGCGAGTAAAGCTATGAATATAGGTTAGTGAAATTGGACCTTGCAACCTTGGAAGACAGAAGAAACAGATATGATCCCAAGATACTGAGGGGAATACACAAGGTGGATAAGGACAGCTTCTTTAAATTGAGAGAAAGTAGGACAAAAGAACATAAGTAGAAGCTGGAAACGCAGATGAGTTGAAGAAATATAACCAAATTCTCATGCCCTGTATCGTGGTCGACGGGTAAAATGCACTGAAAGTAGAACATGTGGAAGCCACCTCCACCCATAACTTTAAGGCCAGATTCGACCATAAATGAAAATTTCAGGATAGTTAAACTAGACCTCCACACACAGAGATCACACTAACGTGATGCATCAAATGATTAAGGCAGTGTCTGGGATGCTCCCGGACGCAGGTTCGAATCCTCGTCACGGCCCTGTGGATTTGTTCATTTAAACTAGACCTCGCTTCCCCGTAGTCACCTATAGGGAGTCACTGATAGGTAAGTTGTTGAAGCAGGGAGTGTCCCGCTCCACGGATATGTGGCACTCCAAGAGTGAGTGGAGGGAGCTGGGGGTGAGAGTTACGACATTATTTACACAAGTGATGCACAGGCACACAGCAACGTCAGGCGGGTCATGTAGACTATAATGCTGTACCACAGTTATTTATATCTTCATAATCCCATGTCATAAAATATTACAGTGTTTAATTGAGCATGTAACATGTGATTAATATCATTCATTTACAAAGGCATCTGGTCATCAAGATTCTGGCAAAGATGGAGGGACTTACTATATTAAATTTCAAGTTAACAGCATAAGGAGTGAGGAAATTGCAGGTCTAGTGGCCAATATGAGGCACCTCCTATTTATATCCACCCAAACTAATTCACATATGTATCTAGCCTACGCTTGAAACAATCCAGCGGTCCTTTGTTACCCATTAATAAGTTCCATAAATCAACAGCCATGTTGCGAAACCATGAATGATATTGCATGTGATTTGCAATAATTGTCTAGTCAGCAATTTACACAAACATTAAGAGAGCTGCTAATGCTAAAAGAGCTCTTGGACCCCACCTTTCTAATCGTCAGTTGTCAGTTGTTCAACTAAAAAGAATAACACAATATTATGTGTGAACGGTTAGCTACGAGAGATCTGAAGCGACGTGCAAGACATGAATTGCAAATAATTTCCTAAGCAAATGCAGCTGCATACAAGGACGAATTTATGTGACAAGATATTACATTGGTGAGAGTCAGAAAATGGAGGAGCACGGACAAGGGTGAGGAGAAGGATGAGGAGAGACACAAGGAGAGGACGATGGTGAGGAGAGACACAAGGAGAAGGGTGAAGAGACAAATTAGAACAGGAGAATGGTAAGGAGACACATTTAAGATGAGAATGCTGAGGAGATACATCAGAAGAGAAGAGTGAGGAGACATACTAGACAGGGAGAAAATAAGAAGACATATTTCAAAGCAGAAATGATAAGGGGACATTCAGGTTGGGAGGTAATGTATTAAATTAAAAGAACGGCGACTGGAAAGGCAAGGTCAAAGAACTAACGTTCTCTGAATAGGGGAGAACAGGCACAAACGCGCGCGCACATACACACAGTGCGTTGATAGGTTAAGTAATAATTGTAATTAAGAAGCAATAAGATGCTTATCTTAGCATACTAAGAAGGTTAGGTGAGGTCGGTGTTTTCTATGAAGCTTCTCAAGGTAAACTAAAATATTCACAATCAATTAGTATGTCACATACGCACTTATTAAATAAGCCAATATTGACTATAAGCAAGTGCGAGAACGGGTTGTGCACACAGCGTGGCGGGACCAAAGAGCAGAGCTCAACTCCCGCAAGCACAACTAGGTGAGCACAGGGCCAAGCGGAGAGCACTCGGGTGTTGTAGTCGTAAGGATTCTATTCCCAGACAAGGCAGAAACAAATGAGTCCAATTTCTTCACCTAATGCCTCGGTTCACCTAACAGTAAATAGGTAACTTGGAGTTAGACAGCTGCTACGGGCTGCATCCTAGGGATGTGTGTGTACTCACCTAGTTGTGTTTGCGGGGGTTGAGCTCTGGCTCTTTGGTCCCGCCAAAGTGTGTGTGTGTGTGTGTGTGTGTGTGTGTGTGTGTGTGTGTGTGTGTGTGTGTGTGTGTGTGTGTGCGTGCGTTTTATAAAGAAATATATGTAGTAGATATGATAGAAAAAAAGTCGGGAGTCAGTATATAAGACGACTGACGATTAGAAAGGTGGGGTCCAAGAGCTTGCTGCTCGATCCTGCAGGCACAAATGGAATGGAATACAAATAGCAATACACTAGGAAGTGATGTGGTGGAGGCAGACTCCATACACAGTTTCAAATGTAGATATGATGAGCCCATTAGGCTCGGAAACGTGTACACCAGTTTATTGACATTTGAGAAATGGGACCAAAGAGCCGAAGCTCAACCCCCGTAAGTACATCAAGGTGAATACACGAGCGACAAAGCAAAATAACGTCGTTACCCTGAGGTGACTCCTACCCCCTCCACAAGGGACCCATAATCTCAGGTTATTGCCTCGTAAAGTGATGTTTTATAAATACTCACCGTAAAAAGCTTCAGAGAGTGAGGTGTCATCATCTTGAGCACGAGAGGAAAACTGGGCAGTGAGTCCCGGACTGAATAAAACTTATGACCCGAGGGAGAAGGGGCTGACTTCGGCCTCAGGGTACAGGACAAGGGCATAACCCAGGGATGCAGGTTAGTTTGTATTTATACTATATAGCACTGGGAAGGGGTCAGAATAAGGATTTTAGGATGGGACTGGGGAAAGGAATGGTGCCCAGCCATCTGGACGATCGGGGATTGAACGCCGACCTGCATGCAGCGAGACCGTCGCTCTATCGTCCAGCCCAAGTGGTTGGGCATGTGAACAAGCTGAACAATGCAGAAGGCTTACGAACCAATGCCCTGAATTGCAGGCGATGAGTCACAATAACGCGGCTAAAGTATGATGACCAGACCACACACTAGAATGTGAAGGGACGACGACGTTTCGGTCCGTCCTAGACCATTCTCAAGTCGATTCTCAAGTCGAGAATGGTCCAGGACGGACCGAAACGTCGTCGTCCCTTCACATTCTACTGTGTGGTCTGGTCGTCATAATGCCCTGAATTATTAACAAATGTAAATATTTATGTGTCAAGCGACTTAATATTTACGCCTAGTGATGTTCTCCTCTGTCGTAGGAGACCAGAGTAAAACACTCTCACGTAGTAGAGAGAGACACACACACTGCAATTGTATCTCCTGAAATGTTTGGAAAACACGCCGTATATATTGTTATGCTAAGTTCTTAGCCATTTATACATACAATTCTTACATTGGGGACGATCAAAGAAAATACTAGGTACACGGGAATGAGGTTTTAATATAGCTTCAAAATGGTAGTAACTATAAACATCAAACTCGAAGTGAATCAGTCTAACAATAGAAAGAGAACATATAGTAACATTCCCAGGAGGTCCATGGCGCGCACAACCGGCCATGACAAACTGATGGCGCAGAAGGCGGCCCGTCACAACCACGCTCACAGAAAGGGTCTTATGTACCATCGAACAAATGGTCCATGGAATCAAGTAACGGCGGTCTGGGGAGAGCGGGGGATTACAGCCCCTGCGGCACACTGGCGTGAGCTCCAAGATACCATATCTATGGATCATCAGTAAAATCAGCAGGCTCCTAGATGCTGCTGCTGCTGCTCGTCTTAGGCTCCCCACTATGTGTATCTCTGGTACTAGTTTACATCACCTGCCAATGTAAACCTCGCAAATGTAAACTGGGCTAGTAAAGTTACTGCCCCCCACACACTGCACCCCAATAGTTTTTTCAACTCAAAATGATATACTAGCAGAAATCTTAGCATTGTTTAAAGTTAGCCTACTGTGGGTAGGAGGTCGATCTCGAACCCATTGTTGATGTGACGACTTACATTGAATTTTGTAACTAGCTCATCAAGATCGTAACTTGCTTAGCTAAATGAATTGTGGGGTTCAGTCCCTGAGCCCATTATGTGCCTCTGTAACCCTTTCCACTACCGCCCACGGGATGGGTATGGGGTGCATAATAAATGAACTAAACTAACTGTGGGTAGGGGTTACATGTAACTTATATACCTACCGCTGCCCACTGTATGTGTGCGGGGTGCGTGAAAGGTGAATTACAATAATATGTAACTAGTTCACTACAAATATAAACCGCTTGTCTTAAAGATCATTGGGGGGTCCAGTACATGAAGCAATTACGTGACTGTAACCATTCGACCACTCCCTAACAGGCTGGGTATGGCGCTCTTTATTTAATACAAAAACACGATTTCTGGGGCCTTCTTTGTTTACAGTAATAACCTTAAGATGATGCTAATTCACATACAAAATCTGATACTGTTACGCAGTATTACCTGAATTAACAGCTACTTGAAAACAAAACTATAGATAACTGCTGAAGACCTATTGACACATGCGAGGCAGTTCCCATTTATACCCACTAATTTATATATATATCTAGCTTTCGCTAGAAACAATCCAACGATGCCAAATATATTGTGGTATCCCTAATTAGTATCCTCTTGTTACACTATGGAGCTGGTGTGACCTAAGCATCTGACAGTTGTGGTGACAAGCCCAGCAGCTCTCAGCGTGTCAGTGTGGTGCTGGGAGCTCTGGCTATCACAGTCCTAGAACCAGTCGAGAGGCTCGGAACACTGCCGGCAACAGGAAAGTCAGCTGTTCTACTCACTGAATGAACAAACGTTGTGAAGAACAGATGACCGAGTGAACAGTGCTGTGTACTGGCGTCCTCTGGGGGTACCTGGCATTGGCCGGGCGAGGCAGTAACACCATAAGCATAACCAAACCCTTTATTCACATGTATGTGTGTACAAAGTACATACGAGTAAAGTACAATTGTTGGGACAGGAGTTACACGTACTAATGAAGCCACCATTACTCGTCTCGGGCTACTTACATGATTAAGTAGTGTCACACAACACTAATGTTACTTAAAGGTAAATGATACGTGTTTGTCACATTATGACTTTTAAATGTCACTGTGATTCAATAATAAATGAGGGGTATTAATATATCCCAATAAATAAGGACCTAGTGTACAGTGTCAGAGCAAACTCTCCAACGTATCAAATAAAACACTCTTCATGCCTCTCCCTACAACTATGCCCCACTCCACAGCTTCTATGCCCAATGCCTCTATACCCTGTGACTGTCCCACTCAGGCATTGATTGACTGATGAAGATTAAGCCACCCAAAAGGTGGCACGGGCATGAATAGCCCGTAAGTGGTGGCCCTTTTGAGCCATTACCAGTATCAATAGCTGATACTGGAGATCTGTGGAGGTGCGACTGCACCCTGCGTGACGGGAGATGTCTCTCGTCACTCAGGCATCTACGTCAAAAGCTTGTATACCCCCAAGTCTCCAACCTCCTTGAGGTTACCTTGAGGTACCTCAGACTGAGGTACCTCAGTCCCCTTTCCCCCCGACCCCAAGCGACATGCAATATTTCCCCGCTAACATGCAATGTAACAACCAAAAAGTCAGAAATATATTCACACGAGGCGCCTCTTTAAGCTATATAATATATATATTCCCAAATGTCCAAAACACATCGGCAGAATCATGTTAGACGCGAGATATATCCCAAAATGTGGTGGGAAGCGAGATGGGAAGTGAGTTGGGAGGAGGGGAGAGTGATGAGGGGAGAGTGGTGAGGGGAGTCGGAGATTATAGTGAGAGGGAGAGTGGGTGTGAGGGGTAAGGGGAAGAGAAGGGAGGAAGAGAAACTTTATGGATGTGAGATGTAAAGAAAGCGAGGGCGTTAGAGGAAACGAAAAGAAAGAATGAGAGAGAGAGAGAGAGAGAGAGAGAGAGAGAGAGAGAGAGAGAGAGAGAGAGAGAGAGAGAGAGAGAGAGAGAGAGAGAGAGAGAGAGAGAGAGAGAGAGAGAGAGAGAGAACGCATCAATATAAAAAATATAATACAAGTATATAATGATGTTAGCCGTGGAGGAAGCAGACCAAAAGAAGGCTCAAGATTATGACAAGCCACAAAGGAGAGATGAATTAATAACAAATTGAAAGAGGAACTAAACAAAATTAAAATCTCATGGAAGAGGTTCATCACGTGAACATGAAACACAGCAACTAAAATAAGGAACTGGAGAGCAGTGGTGTTATGACTTGAGGGGAAGATGATGGGGGAAGATAAAGAGGAAGGAGTTGGGGACGAGGAAGATGAGGGGGAATGGGGAAGGAGAGGAAAGATGTGGAAGGAGAGGTTGGATGGATCTTGGGTTAATTGAACGACAAACCTTTCGTTGCAAACGTGAAAGAATACTGTAACCAAGCAATAGAGATCACACCAGAGAAGGACTTTTTTTTATTAGTACATGAGGTACATCTGCATTAGTTCAGCTACCCTAGACTATATGAAGTGGAGTACAGTGTGTCCAAAAAAAAAAAGCTAACTAGGTGATGCTAAAAAATCCCCATCACACAGGATGGTTAGTCATACAGAGGCATGTGATAAGCAGTCTACACTGGCAGACTCCGGATGCATTTTTAGGATATCATCAACACAAGAGTGAATAAGGTAGCAGTGGTAATAAAAGTCCCCATCTCGCAGGATGGTTAGTCATATAGGGCCAAACTGCATATCTCTGAAAGGTCAGAGTATTAAACACATCCCCTAACATGAGACTAGTGCATAAGTTGGCATGAGTGATAAAAAAGGCGCTCCAGGAAATAAGGAAGTTACGTCAACAACAGAGGATAGAATCAAGAGACGTTACCAGTAACTTGGCCTCTTAGCACTCTCTTACCAGTTTACCTGGTTGATACCTGGTTGATGGGATTCTGGGAGTTCTTCTACTCCCCAAGTCGAATGTATGCTTTAGTGCAACTGGTCTGTAGTGTTCTCACTGCTTTGATGCCTCCCTCGGGAAGTGGGGCTATATTCGCATATGTTAATGTCTGCAACAGTCACCTGTTTCTACAATCATTCTCCATATTACTTAGAGTACAAGTGGTAATGGAATTTTACACTTGTATAAACTGACTTCAAGAATCTGGCTTCAAAATGGGCAAACTGGTTATTTCTCTATTAAAATTATAGCACTTGTTGTAATATCCGACGTAAGCCTTAAGGTGAGCCGAATTCACAAAAGAAGTTGATACTAAGAACTGAATCATGAAGACATGGACATGCAGCGTTCAGTGTATTTGTATAGAGAATAAACACTTAAATTGTCTAATATTGCCAGCTGAAGATGAAATCAATATAGCCAAAACCATGCCTCAGCAAAAACTCCTAATTTATGGTCAATTTCTGCAAGATGCACTTGCGACAGGCGTTCTAAGACAATATCTTACTCCAACCTTGCACAGAGACCCACATAATAACTTTTGTTCAGACAGGTTAGTGAGCGGCCGGGCGAGTCATCCCAAGCCAAGGTGTGCATCACGCCGGGCAGCGCTTGATGCTGCATTTGAGCTGCTGAGTAACTTGAAGACCGCGTTATGTTTTCAAGAGCTTCTACAGTCACACACACAATGGGACATCTGCGTCGCCTACCGAGTCGTACACACGGGACAGAGAGAGAGAGAGAGAGAGAGAGAGAGAGAGAGAGAGAGAGAGAGAGAGAGAGAGAGAGAGAGAGAGAGAGAGAGAGAGAGAGAGAGAGAGAGAGAGAGAGAGAGAGAGAGAGAGAGAGAGAGAGAGAGAGAGAGAGAGAGAGATTAATGGTGATGGCGTCCAGCGTCGACTGTGAAAGGCGAACCAGCACTTTAAACACATTACTCTGCCGGGAAGAATGTTTGTGTAAGGAAAATCTGTAGTGAACACAATAGAAAACTACGGGAAAAGGGAGTATAGCATAGAAAGGGGAGGTAGAGTGAGTAACTGAAAGGGAAGGAGGGAGAAGAGATGTGACGTTTCGAGAACGAGTGGAAGAGACAGAGGGACGGAGAAATTGGGTGAGAAGGGAGAATGGAGAAGACAACACATAATATAAATATATATAGATAGAAAGACACATGGGGGGAGGTTCGAGTAGATACCAGCTAATCCAAATACACGAGAACACAAAGTCCAAAAGAGCATTATCATTCGTTCAATTAGTCTCTCAGAGCTTGGCCATAAGTAAACATGCGATAAGAGACATCACCAGTGAGCGGGCCGTCAGCCTGAGCAAGGCAGACCGTCTCCAGGTAAACACATCAAGATACCGGGCAGGTAATACCAGTTGTGATAATTAAGAACACATTGCCAAGGTAAACAGGATTTAGATACCACCTGGCTCAGCGTCTTCCCGGATCTCTCGAGCGTTAAGTCACCACATAAAACACCCATAATGGCATTTTTACAAGTTTAGTGTACTTTTATTATTAAGACATCTTTATGGATAACTTCACTAAATTGGTTACAGGAATATGTTGTCTTTGTTGTCATTGTTAGTGACCTTTCTTGTTGTCACAACTCTTAGTTTTGCTCTTACGTACATTATTTTCGGTCTTATTTGTGTTAATAATTTCAAGTAACGTTTACTATTGCTACGATCACCATTACAACTATTTCGCCCAACTCCACTCCTTTACGATACTCTGTTCCAAATTATAACTCTGCCTTCTGCTTCCCCTTTCTCTTCACTGGAAGAGGGGTTCTTCTATGGAAGAGCCCCCCTCTCCCTACACATACCTCCTTAACTATGGCGGGGTAGCCTCCCCACACAAACATCTTCCTAACTATGGAACTATTGCTCCCCCCACCCTCCCCCACCCCCACACACCCACAACAAAGACCCAGGGAGAGACTTGGCACCAGAACCTCCTCGTATATCCCAGAGTCATGCATGATCCGGGGAATTTTATCATACAAATGGCCTCATTATCGTGCTGAAGGAGAGGGTGGGAATGGAAGAATGGGACGCCTGTGTGTGCCATCACCACCCGCCACCACAACACCACCTCCCGCAGTGCTGCTGCTGTGGTGCTGCTGCTGCTGCTGTTGGTGATGATGCCACAGCTGCTGCTGGTGGTGCCACAGCTGCTGCTGGTGGTGCCACAGCTGCTGCTGCTGCTGGTGGTGGTGATGGTGGTGGTGCCACAGCTGCTGCCTTTGGTTTCGGTTGGGTATCTGGGGTATTTATCTATCAGTGACTACTGGGAAGAAACG
This sequence comes from Procambarus clarkii, assembly GCF_040958095.1. Lineage (NCBI taxonomy): Eukaryota > Metazoa > Arthropoda > Malacostraca > Decapoda > Cambaridae > Procambarus > Procambarus clarkii. The sequence goes on from NC_091156.1 coordinate 1,576,109, forward strand.
GGAATTATCAGGGGAATTATTTAGTCGTATATATAGGCATTACGACTATATAGCACTGGGAAGGGATTAGGATAGGGAAATGAGGCTCTATATGCCCCACCAACTTCCCTTCTTGTACCTGTTGCGTTATAATTTAACTATTCTGACGTTCGAATCCTTTGTCGAGTCTGGCCTTAAAGTTGTGAATAGAGGTGGTTTCCACAGCTTCTTCTTTCACTGCATTTCACTTGTTTACCAACTCGTACAGAGTACAAGCTTTTCCCTATTAGTGACTTAGAGGAATGCTTATGTGGACGCCAGCAATATTTACCCTTTCTTCTTCTGGTGTCATTGATCTCAATTTCCGAAGCCCAGGGACAGTCTGTCTAGCCGCAGCCTCTGAACTGTTCAACGCCGCTGGTGGTTTGGAAGTGAAGGCCTGTATGCGACTGACGACGGGGAAGTGTTTCCCGTCCCTTTGGCTTTGTGAGAGCTTTGTGTTTCCTGAGTACTTAGTATTTCCATCCACCTTTATTTCACCCCCTCATTCATATAGCTCACCCCTCACCGATGACTCTGCCTTCACTCGTCTACAGCTCCACTTCTCACTCACCTCTGGCTATCACTCGACAACTCTCTCCCACACGAGATGGAGAAGGGAGGGTGGGGAACCAGAGCGTCATGCATCAAGCCCTGCTCCCTAGGGGTTAAGAGGCTAACTCCCAAATCATTTTTCACTGTTCCACTCACATCCAGATGTAATCACCTGCCAGAGCTCACTCTGGTCTCTCCCCTCTCTCACATTTCTCCCTGTGGTAAAACACAGCATAGATAATTCAACCTAACACCCTGACAAATTAAAATATTTTGTTCCCTGTATCAGGCCGATGTACTTATGTAATTTGTAGACCAAGCTCTATATCAATATGCCAAGCAATCTCTATCTAGACCAATAATATATATATATATATATATATATATATATATATATATATATATATATATATATATATATATATATATATATATATATATATATATATATATATATATATATATATATATATATATATACTGTTTTGGTTAGATCCGTGCACCACCGGTAACTCCATCTGGTATATAAGTACAACTGTGTAATAGTCAATGTGATAAAAACCTACAGATTCGAAAAAAATAGTGATGAAACATTAAATATTTTGGTATCCAAACTAAGACCCTGTTTACTTGAATAAAAAGTGGGAGGGTTTGCTTATATATGGAGGAAACCATCACATGCACTAACAATATCGAAATGAACAAGAGCATGTAAGATACACATTCAAACAATCAATGCAAAACCAGTTACGACAATTTATCTAATCCTGCACACTAACGACACTGAAGTGTCCAGCATTAACTTAAGTAGCCCATTTGGGATGTATAAAGTCTTTTTGATTCATCAATTTCAATCTTCATGAATTTATATGCAAAATTTATCGGAATAATTATAAAAATGTATTCGTGTTCAACAGCACTCGAGCTCTGTGTTTCTCAATATTATATGAATTACTTCAGATGTCTTGGCTCATTTTGATTACTTTGACAGATGTGCATCATCAAATCTGTTTAGAATCTAAAGTCAGATCAAAGCATTTAAATTGTAATTCGATTTCGTTCCGGGAGAGAAAGAGAGACACGGGGAACGAGGAATGGAAGGAGAGAAAGGTGTGGATTATTATTAACATCTGTATTGACAAAATTTAATAAAAATTTTGCCTAATCTGAGGAATTCAATTAGGTCTTATTAGAGTGAGGATAAAGCTGATATTTACTGTCACACAGGACAGAGGATCATAAGACAATAGGTCTAAACTGTAGGATAAATCACATATATATATCATGGTTACAATCAATGTTCTAATGTACGAATATGTAAATACAACTTTTTATCATGCCCTGCCACACAAGAACAGGGATGGGTTCGTAAGAGATGCAGCTTCAAAAAAATATAAATAAAATTGTTCTTCATTCTTTAAAATGGACAAGCAAATTTTTTTATAAATTGTTAGGATGTCGTCAAGGTGTGGAAGGATGAGGACAACCATGCAGTGTGGAGTGTGTTATAAGGTCGACGGCTGCTGCTGCTGCTGCTACTGCTGCTCCTGCTGCTGCTGCTGCTGCTGCTGCTGCTCCTGCTGCTGCTCCTGCTGCTAGCTACTCTGAGTGGCGACGCCCTCGCCGTAGTGGTACTCACTGCCTGAGTTACAACCCGCCTCCAGACACCCCGCGGTGGACCTGCGCAGAAAACACCACCCTCGCTTGCTATTCGCCATGGCTCCTGCAAGAAAGCTTTTAAGGAACTCCAAACGCCCTTTTCACATTACATACAAATGATCTCTAACATCCATTCTGCCGGCGTACATCGCTCTGGTGGCAGGGGAACTAGCTGATGCAAGGCAATAACTATCTCTCGTCTCGAAACGTGTGCTAAAACAAGGGGTCAGCCAGCGTGTATGTGTAGGAGACGGGGGAGGGGAGAGAGTAGTGATTGTACTCGTAATCTCGTCAGTGACGACGCCACCTTGACAGACGCCACCTTGACAGACGCCACCTTGACAGACGCCACCTTGACAGACGCCACCCTGACATAAATGTCATCCCCCTTCCCCTTCCCTCTGTTTACCAAATTGAACCACCCGATGAACAGTCCAACCTCTCCTGCTCTCCCCGTCTACGTCACCTCTGACTCAATGGTGAGGATGGAGGGCAGCACTGTCAGTAGCGAGGATGGAGGGCAGCACTGTCAGTGGTGTGCAAACAATCAAGACCCGCTGAAACCACGACAGTTGACAGTGATCAACCTTCACCATGGAAGAATTCCAAACAGCCAGCAATAAAGGCACAGACACGACTCCTGGAGTAGATATGGTAACTTAATGATTAAGATCTATGAAGGCTTAAGGCAGGTTAACACGTTTCTGCAAAAGAGTAAGAAGCTCCAGTGTAAAATGAAAGCCAATATCATTCCAAATCAAATGAGGGGAAGAGGACCGCATATTCCCCGGCCTTCCCATCCAAAATGTAGAAATGCATTGGGTGGCAGACTGCAAATATGTAGGAGAGTAGACTGAAAAGAAAGGACGCTTCGATGAGCTACACGAAGGGGAAAATAATCAGCAGGCTTGAACATCTATGCAATCCTAATCCATTAGAAAATGTAAACTCAATCTCACAAGTCCTCCCAAACCTTAGTTTACACATAAATAATAATTAACTGGATTTCTATAGTGACGAAGGGATCTGTGGAAATTATTCTGCAAGACTGCACCAGTGCACTGCAAGACACAATAAAACAAGAAGGAAGAGAGAGAGAGAGACAGAGAGAGAGAGAGAGAGAGAGAGAGAGAGAGAGAGAGAGAGAGAGAGAGAGAGAGAGAGAGAGAGAGAGAGAGAGAGAGAGAGAGAGAGAGAGAGAGAGAGAGACCTACAGTGAAAACACAGCCCATTGTAACACATCCCCATCAACAGCCGGGCAGAGAGATGTTACCGGGTACAGAAAAACCTACTCTCAAAACACACCACTATGACCCTGTAGCCAAATATCACACAGCGTTATTGCCTTGTAAACATTCAGACTCTCGCGATCCCCTCACTACCAATCCATCTTTCCTTTCCCTCTCCTAAAACTGGCCTCTCATTTCCTCTCCTTTTCTCTCTCTTCCCTTTCTTCAAGCCCTCACAGCCCATCATTCCCCATAACCCCCTCCCGCCCCTCCCACACCGCCGCCTCCTTTCACCGTAACCGCTCGTCTTTATATTTTCTCAGATAAATCCTTGGATATTTTTTTTCAATCGAGAGCACCGCTGATCCTATGAACACATCTTCTATGGAGGTTAAGGGAAGATTTTGGCGGGTGACTGGGTGTGGGTACTCCCGAGTTGTACTCACCGAGTTGTACTCACCGAGTTCTGCTCGCCCTTGCTGGGTCGAGTACCAGTTTTTAGACTCCACCTGTTCTATCGACCACCTAACAACATGGTTCTAGATTAGCCTGCATTCTTTTCACTCCAACTTTAAATACTGTGAATGTAGAATTAGCCTGAACATCATTAGCTTTCAACTAATTCCATTTATACACTACACTAAATATTTGTTTCCTTACAACCTAATGAATCGTGTGTGTAAGTTCCAGTCATGGCCCCTTGTTCTGTCATTACTTATTTTGATCATCTTTGTTCTCGTGTCTGTTTCCCAAATAATCTTTTATGTCGTTATTGTGTCTCCTCTGTGTTTGTCTCTCAAGTACAATGAGGTCCAACTCGCAAGTCTCGTTGCACACCTCTTCATTTATGTTTTGTGCTTCTTAAACTCGAGTTTCCACGCCGGGGTTGCATACTGTAGGACGGGCCTCGTCAATTGTATGTGTATATTGTTCTGAAAGTATCCTTTCCTAAATTTCTGAACAATTCTGATGTTCTCCAGCTTTGTGTATATTGTCACCGATATCCCGTTTGTGTCTTCCACTAGTAATAAATTAGTGGTCACGTTAACTACAAATCTACTTATCTTTCTCTGACTCGTGTAATACTCTCTCTATCTGTTAAAATCTTGCAGACATATCTCCAACCAGCCCTGAAGCTATTGAAAACCTCCTTGTGTTCCAATTCTTAATCAGTTTTTCCTAATCTACAAACATTGATAGACACTCATCGACTCCTAAGTTAGGTCACCATTAATATCAGAAACAGTCTAGGTCCCAGTAGTTACCCTTAAGGCACCCCGCTTGTTACTTCACTCTGAGGCCTCTGCCCTCACCGAGACCCTCAGTTTCTTATTTACTAGATAATACTTTATCTGCTTTATCACTGGAAATGGTGTGTGTGGGAGGGGATGCAGGGGACAGTCTAAATAACAAAGAGACCAATATTTACTTGGACACTGGGAGATTGACGGGCGTATAAACACGAGACGGAAACAAAGGGACAGGAAGTGAAGGAGGCAGCGAAGAAGAAGAAACCGGAAGAGGAGGAGAAGAATATGAGAGAACAGGAGAGGAGAAAACGGGGGTTAAAAGAAACAGACGATTATTAAGCAGATAATTAGGAGGGAGTGAAAGAAAGTTGAACATGAATGGGGGATGAGGACACATTTGGGTGTGCAAAAGAAAGAAGAGTAGGGGAGCAAGGAGAGAAACAGGACAAAAAGGGCAGATTAAAAGGAAACGAAAGAAAGCTGAGAAAGGGGAGATAGCGAATGAAAAATAGGAGAAAGATGAGAGATAGCGAGGTGTAGAATGAAAACGTGTTCAGAGATTTGATAAACAAGATGAGAAAATGTAAAAATGTAAACTAGAAAAGGTGGAAAAACTCTCAATCAATCTCTCTGTCTCTCTCTCTCATGGGCAGGGAAATTCACTGAGAGAGAGAGAGAGAGAGAGAGAGAGAGAGAGAGAGAGAGAGAGAGAGAGAGAGAGAGAGAGAGAGAGAGAGAGAGGGGAGGGAGAGAGAGAGAGAGAGAGAGAGAGAGAGAGAGAGAGAGAGAGAGAGAGAGAGAGAGAGAGAGAGAGAGAGAGAGAGAGAGAGAGAGAGAGAGAGAGAGAGAGAGAGAGAGAGAGAGAGAGAGAGGGAGAGAGAGAGAGAGAGAGAGAGAGAGAGAGAGGGAGGGAGAGAGAGAGAGAGAGAGAGAGAGAGAGAGAGAGAGAGAGAGAGAGAGAGAGAGAGAGAGAGAGAGAGAGAGAGAGAGAGAGAGAGAGAGAGAGAGAGGTGTTGGAGGCGTTGCCAAGCGTTAAATACGTAATATCCGCGGCGGGAGGGAAGCTCGCCCCACCCACAGAGAGAAGGAAATAACAGAATTTTATTGTGTCCAAGTCCAAATTGACGTGTGGAAGAGGGAAGGAGGCGGGGAAATTTTTTTGAGGGGGCGGGGGAAGATAGTGGAAAGAGAAGGGAAATTTGAAGAGTACAGGAGTTGGGGCGAGGGGAAAGGGAAAGGTAGGAAGTAGGCGTGAAGGGGGTGAAAGGTTGGAGAAAATAAACTCACGTGTACCATATCTAAACTCTACATAGACACCGTCAGGCAGTCACGCATACACGCACGCACGAACACACGCATACACGCACGCACACTTGCACCTTAGGAAGCGCTTTTTCGGCGAAAAGCTGTGAGCAAATGGAACAAGTCAGAAGGGAATATTGAAGTAAATTCTCTATACAGTTCCAGAGGAAAAAACTTTTAAGATAAAAGTAGGACGCGATTCATGGCATTAATCAACTTGTAGCTAGAAAGGGGAGCATCAAGAGCTAAAGCTCGACACTCTGAGCATATCTAGATACCCCCTCCCCCCAACACACGCCCACACCCTAAGATACCTAGTACTAGAACGTAAGAAGATGATAAACACAGGAGGCACTCGAAAACAAGGAGGCAGGGGCCCATGAACTAGATTTCACTAGCAGCAGATACAGCTAAACAAGCATGCATTATATATATATATATATATATATATATATATATATATATATATATATATATATATATATATATATATATATATATATATATATATATATATATATTAGATTGAACGTGTAGAGCAGTTTTATATATAGATGTTCAAAACTGTCTTCTAAGTTTACGCACGTTTCTAAGTGTTATTGCCCTGTTGTCTGGAGGAACGAACAGCAGGAGATAGTTTAGGTAAGGATATGTTAGGATTAGTTAAGCTACGTAAGATTGGGTAAGATAAGGTTAGGATAAGTTAAGTTTAGTGACAATAGTTTTGCAATTAAAATATAGTCCGAGGAGACACGCCTTCATGGAAACTTTAATTATTCATGGTAAATATAGTTTTGTACTAAGGAATTATGTTTAATTTAATGATAATGTTAAACTACTGATCACATGGCCCTGTATGACTGACCATCCGGTGAGATTTTTTGTTAACATCACGCCTTCTAGCGCTGGGCAGACTTTGTAACCCAGCATATAGCCTACAGAAGCAGCATAAATGTACATGTACCTCAATAAAAAAAATGTCTTTAATGATGATCTGAACAAATTCGAGCAGACCTTCCCCAGTGCTTTTCTCCTCTCTCACATCCTGACGCATTCTACAGCGTCACTCCTCGCTTCCAGCCTCATACCTCCCTCTTTCCCTCCACTGCCTGCCTACCTCCCTCCTTCCCTACTCTCCCTCCGTCGCCTCTTAACCAGACTCCCCTTTCCTATTCATTCCTCTCGTCCCATACGATCTGCCTCGCCATTTCTCTGCTGTCCCGCCAGTAATGTTCCCAACCATTCTCTTCTCCCTCGCCCTCCTCCAAGAATTATTTGTCCACTTTTCCTTCTCCCGTTACACGCTCTCTCTCATACTCTTATCATTAATGCTTCATATTTGGATACAGTTCGTGAGCTGAAAAATTGCGATAACCAAAATGGTTATCGATCTAGATAGGTTATGCGGGGTCAGTATAGGTTATGACGCTCTAGGCACGAGAAAAGTATCAACACAAATGAACAAATCCACAAGGGCCGTGACGAGGATTCGAACCTTGTATGTCCTTGCTTCCTGACGAGGAGTCCCGTACTCCTCGTCACGGCCCTTGTGGATTTGTTCATTTGATGCATCACGTTAGTGTGATCTCTGTGTGTGTGTATCAACACAATCTTTAAGCATGGTATGAATGGGGCGGTATCATTATCATTCATTTCCTCCATCCCCGACCACCTACTCCATCCCCGACCACCTACTCCATCCCCGACCACCTACTCCATCCCCGACCACCTACTCCATCACCCAGCACTTACTCCATCACCTAACATCCGCGGCTCCAGCACTGAGTTCATACCTTGTCAAGCCTCTCCTTTCCCCAGCGTGTCTGGAGGCCGCATGTTTCTGGCTCTTCATCAGTCCTTCAACAATTAATACGTATTTGAGTGACGCGGCCTCTGTGGCGGAAGTCTTGCTTGACAGTTAGAACATTCGCCACAGCGGGACAACAAATCAAAATTAATGCAGCAATACAGAAATCAAAAGTCAAATCAAACGCTAATTCAGCTTTACTTTTGTGACAAAATATCCATCTTAGTTCCTCAGGGGTATTACGGTTTTAATTTAATTTTCATTTTTTTTTTTTTTTACATGAGAACAGGAATAGCCGCCTGCTGACTCTTGTCAGCAGGACAGCTTTACCTTCGTGCATTTAATTTCCGGCACCTTCACTAACGTCAATCACCCGCAGAACAAATTTAGAAATGTTCACCCAAGTTTAGTTTTTTCCTAATAATGACTCGTTCCAAAATAGTTTCCTGTGTTGTCTCGCCCGCCCTTGAACCATGTGTCTAAATCGCCAGTTTTATGTATCCTGATGTCACTGTGTATTTTACCCTGGTCTTAAATTGGAGTTTTTGCAAGGCATCAACATCACACCTCTCCACTCTATCGCCCACCAACATTTATGTCAAGAAACAAAGTCTTGAGGATCAATTCACATTCCTGGTGATTAAATTGTCCAGATTAAAACAACTACTGCTGTCAATCTTGTTCGATGCAACGACCCTTCTGAAGCATCTTAATGATATGACAGTCAACATTCATTAATATCTGCCTGTCACTGCGGTAAGACACACCCACACTGGTGGCCTGGGAGCCAATATACACACACCAGCACACTGGCTCAACAGGTGTTTACCTTGCCACCTTAGTGGACATACCGCCAGGGAATGCGAAGGGAGACGGCGCCGACTCATTCAAGCTTCTATTTACATACCCAGATCCGGTACACGCCCACCGCCCGCCCCAGGACCCTACGCTGCTGTTTGCATGCCCCCGACGACCTGGGGCGCTGGTGTTCAGTGCCTAATATTCATTCATTTACCCATTCATTATTTTACACAATTTATATCAATAGAAACCAAAATACTGGCAGAGGCATATAGCACGAGTCAGCTTCATATGCTAATAGTACGTCAAGGTCTATGCTAACTTGAGCCGTGTTGGTCCTCCAGGCCCGTTACCACACGACCCTCTGCTGGTGGGCGCAGCCACAAGGTTTATGCTGCCACTGTTTGTCTTGGGTGTGCAGTGTGTGTTCTGGGTGTACAGCATATGTGTCTTGGTGTATGTGTGTGTGTTTCAGGTGTATATTGTGTTCCTCGTAGTGTGTTCTGGGTGTACAGCATATGTGTCTTGGTGTATGTGTGTGTGTTTCAGGTTTATATTGTGTTCCTCGTAGTGTGTTCTGGGTGTACAGCATATGTGTCTTGGTGTATGTGTGTGTGTTTCAGGTGTATATTGTGTTCCTCGTAGTGTGTTCTGGGTGTACAGCATATGTCTCTTGGTGTGTTTCGGGTGTGTGCCTCGTAGTGTGTTCTAGGTGTAAAGAGCGTGTTTCGTAGAGTGTATTCTTGGAGTACAGTGTCTCAAGGTATGCGGGTGTTCTCGTTATGCATGTGTGATCTAGGAGTACAGGGAGTATTGAGGTGTTTGAGGCATGTGTGAATAGTGTCTCGTCTCGTTGTATGCGTGTTCTGGGTGTATAAAATGTGTTGTCGAGTGCTTCTGTATAGACGCACATATGTGCAGTGTCTTGTAACTCCAACTTTCTATTGTGCACTGCCACACAAGGGCAAGAATGAATTCATAAGAGATGCAGCTTACAAATAAAATACAATTGTTCTTCATTCTTCAAAATTGTTCTTCAAAAGCAAATTTAGGTTAAATTGTATTATTTTTTTTATTGCAGGGATACTAGTGGGCTGGCCCACTTAGAGTTACTTGTTTTTGTTTTACTTAGGCAGAGTATAAGTATTTATGACTCGTATGGTCGCTTCAGTCAGATTTTGCCCCATGTACAACATGGGGAAAAAATGTTGAATCTAAGTTGAAATATTGTTGGGTTCGCAACTTTGCACTGTGTTAGATAATGTTCCAGTGGTGTGTCGGGCATAGGAATGTAGTCCAGTACACCTGTTTCATTGAATCTGGTGAACTGGACGACATCCTAACAATTTATCCTACGTTTGCTTGTCCATTTTAAAGAATGAAAACAATTGTATTTATTTTTATGCTGTATCTCTAACGAATCCTATCACTGTCCCGTGTGTGGCAGGAGACAATAGAAAGTTGTATTTACAAATTCGTAAACTGAAATGTGTATAGTCTAGTGTAGTTGATTGCAACCATGATATATACATTATGTGTTTCAGCCTACAGTATACACCTAGGTCTTGTGTATGTCCTCTGTCCTGTGTGACAGTGAATACCAGCATCATCCTCACTCTAGTAAGATCTAATTGAATTACTCAGATTAGGCAAAATTTTAATTTTGTCAATAAAAGACAATAAAAACAGTAATAATGCTTCGTACAGACCAACACAATTCGAGGGAATTGTGTTGGTCTTCTCCTCACTAAAATGTCTTTGGAGTCGAGTTCCTCTGTAACCTCTCACACTACCACTCACAGGATGGGTTATGGGGGGTGCTAATCAAGTTCAAGTATGTCTATTGAGACAAGAAAGAAATACATCTCAAAGGGACAGAATAGCTTAGGCTATTTCTACCCCCCAACTGGTGCTAATAAATGAACTAAAGTCAAACAAAGACAAATGGGCGATTATCCCCCCATGTGGCATAGTCCAAACCTTTCTACTCCACGGGGAAGGGGGTGAGGTTGGCAGCCAGCCACTGGTGTGGTGGACCTGAGAGGGCAGAAGACTGGGGTCAGGACGGGTCAGTCGCAGTTCCGGTTCACTCCGTCTCCCTCCCCGTACCTAGGACGGGGGGATAGGAGGGATGGATATGGTGGGGCGGGGGGGAGAAGAGATGGAGTGGGATGAGGAAAGAACACTTTTTCATTATTATTTTCTACCACAGACGTGGCCACACATTTACATTGCTATCCAGCATATATTCATTTTCTTATGTTCTCCGTGTTATTAAGATAACTAAACGAACTATGGGGTTCAGTTCCTGCCCCGCTATAACCCTCTCCACCACCGCCCACGGGATGGGTATGGGGTGCATAATAACAAAAAATGAAAAAAGGTAGACTCCGTCAGGTAGACAACGACAGGTAGACACCGTCAGGTAGACAACGACAGGTAGACACCGTCAGGTAGACACGGTCAGGTAGACAGGTAAGCGCAGGTACCACCTTGTGCTTCCCTGCTCCTCACTCTCACAAATTGGATTCAGGAGATAAAAACCCGGCGACATTAGTTTGATTTTGTTCTAAAGTTCACGTCAGACTGCACAGCTCCGTGACGTCATTAGGGAGATTGCTCGAGGGAAAAGCGTTGAACAACGATTACAGTTCAAGGCATTTTAATCCCGATAAAAGAGAGCGGTGTTTTCAGTGGGAGTCAAAGATAAGAAGGTTGTTAATGCTGCTAAATAAGCAAGGGGTCATATTCACGAAGCAGTTACGCAAGCACTTACGAACCTGTCCATCTTTTCTCGATCTTAGGGCGGCTTTGTTTACAAATATTAAATAGTTAATGAGCTCCAAAGCACCAGGAGGCTGTTTATAACAATAACAACAGTTGATTGGGACGTTTTCATGCTTGTAAACTGTTTAATAATTGTAAACAAAGCCGGCAAAAGATTAAGGAAAGATGTACACGTTCGTAAGTACTTGCTTAACTGGTTCGTGAATCTGGCACCAGGTTATTATGCTGAGAACAAGTCACAACAACGTGGTGAAACAAATAATCCAACCCACACATAAAATGAAATTGACAACGCTTTCGGTCACTTTTGCCCTTTAAGGCGTCTTCATAACAGCCCGGGATCCAGATTCATCAAGCTTCACGTGTCCAGTTACGAAACCTGTACATCTTTCCTCAATTACGGCGGCTTAAGCTGTAATAACTCACTCACAGTTATTACTGATATATACAACCTCATAGCATTTCGAACCTCATAATTTTGTTTATAATTAATGTAAATAAAGCAGCCATGATTGAAGAAAGATATACAGGTTTCGCAAGTTACGTAAATGATGAATATATCTTGGGAAGAGCCGAAACGTCGTCACTTTCATATAATTTCAGACGTGTGGCTGAGGTCCCATTCACCTGGGCTTCAGGAGACTGAGGTTATCAGGTAATTATCCATTAACATCTACCTGAGAGAGAAAACGTGGGGGTCCAGTCATAGACACCTCATGCCGGGGTCATGCCCCCAGGACCCCCAAAACCACCTCCCCCCTCCCTCGTCGTGCTCACAGGCTCCACAGTGACAGTCTAGGAACCTCGAGAGGCCAAAGGTCAGAGGGTCATGCGAGTCAGCGACGGGTCACCACCTCAGTTAAAGAGTGCAATCTAGTTCTGAGAGCGACAAGGAACCTCGCCTCGAGGAAATTACATGTAAACCCATTCGTTCATTACTCCACTCACAAATGGAAGCTTGTAAATGCAGTGATTCTGGGTGTTTTCTAACCTGGCAGTTGAGTGGTGCCGTAACTGTAAAAACCAGGACAGGGCAGAGGGGCGTCGGCCCGGGTGTTGCGTCGGGCGAGTGTTGCGTCGGGCGGGTGTTGCGTCGGGCGGGTGTTGCGTCGGGCGGGTGTTGCGTCGGGCGGGTGTTGCGTCGGGCGGGTGTTGCGTCGGGCGGGTGTTGCGTCGGGCGGGTGTTGCGTCGGGCGGGTGTTGCGTCGGGCGGGTGTTGCGTCGGGCGGGTGTTGCGTCGGGCGGGTGTTGCGTCGGGCGGGTGTTGCGTCGGGCGGGTGTTGCGTCGGGCGGGTGTTGCGTCGGGCGGGTGTTGCGTCGGGCGGGTGTTGCGTCGGGCGGGTGTTGCGTCGGGCGGGTGTTGCGTCGGGCGGGTTAGACAAGAAACACTCCACCACCAACACAAAGTGGTGTAATAATTTAGGAATAAATATCCAAGAATGATTCGCTCTCAGCCGCTTCCTCTCGACACGCGAACATGCTGGAAAGAGGCACAGAGAGGGAGTGTGAGAGGGGAGAGAGGGGGTGAGAGGAGAGAGACGGGGGTGAGAGGAGAGAGACGGGGTGAGAGGAGAGAGAGGGGGTGAGGAGAGAAACGGGGTGAGAGGAGAGAGAGAGGGGTGAGAGGAGAGAGGCGGGGTGAGAGGAGAGAGAGGGGTGAGAGGAGAGAGAGACGGGGTGAGAGGAGAGAGAGAGGGGTGAGAGGATAGAGAGGGGTTGAGAGGAGAGAGAGGGGTTGAGAGGAGAGAGAGGGGGTGAGAGGAGAGAGAGAGGGGTGAGAGGAGAGAGAGGGGGGTGAGAGGATAGAGAGGAGAGAGAGGGGGTGAGAGGAGAGAGAGAGGGGTGAGAGGATAGAGAGGGGTTGAGAGGAGAGAGAGGGGTTGAGAGGAGAGAGAGGGGTTGAGAGGAGAGAGAGAGGGGGTGAGAGGAGAGAGACGAGGGTGAGAGGAGAGAGGGGGAGGGAGAGAGAGAGGGAGGGAGGTGTGTGTGTGGGAGGGAGGACGAAGGGGAAGGGGGGGAGAAGAGAGAGAGAGAGAGAGAGGGGTAGGAGAATGCAGGGTCCACCAGTCACAGATGCCATTCACCCCGTGACATTATCAAACGTCCCGCGGCGCGTCTGCTAACCTTATGTTTACCTCGGAGTGTCCCGCTCCAGGGTGTCCCACTCAAGGATGTCCCACTCCAGGATGTCCCACTCCAGGATGTCCCACTACAGGATGTCCCACTACAGGATGTCCCACTACAGGATGTCCCACTACAGGATGTCCCACTCCAGGATGTCCCACTACAGGATGTCCCACTCTACGATGCCCCACGCTAGAGTGCCTCACTCTAGGATATCTTGGAACCTTCAAATACAAAGTGAAAATAAAAATGTGAAAATATATATAATGAAGAAAGCCATATATGAAAATTTTGCCGTACAATTATATCAAAATTCACCATTGATTTTATATCTTTTTTTTTATTGTTGCTGCCGGAGGCGGCTAGTTTATTGTGCACCCCATACTCATCCTGTGAGCGGTAGCGCAAAAAGGATTACAGAGGGCACAAAAGGTCTTTATCAGACGTCAAAAAGATTATTACATTAACAATTTCAGCTATTCTTCACACCTTATAATTACAATGTCAGCTAGTTAAAGAGAATGTTCTATTTCAAGGGGGGCGAGCGAGAGCTAAAGTCCCCCCTCGCACCCAATACCAGTGACGTCACCCAATACCCGCACCCAATACCAATACCAATACACGCACCCAATACCAGTGACGTCCATACGTCAGGCTGCGAGCAGCCGCGTCTAACAGCCTGGTTGATCAGTCCAGCAACCAGGAGGCCTGGTCGACGACCGGGCCGCGGGGACACTAAGCCCCGGAAGCACCTCAAGGTAGACGTAGAAATATGTACAAACCGATATACTCGGCCTGAAGTTGTGTTTTAACTGTTTTACCTTGCGAAAGGAAATATAAAACAAACATCTGTTCAATTCTGGTGTTATTGACAAATGTTTCACGATTAACAACATCACCTTTTGAATTAATACAAAATCAAAAGAAACACGAAAATAGAGAATGAAAATGTTTTTTGGCTATATTTTTAAAACGCATTTCTCCCTTCAAGTTTCAATACGATTAGCTAAGCAATGAGGATTTGATGAAGGTTCAGATATTTTCTCTTAAAACACAAGATGGAAACCTTAAGATTTCCCTTAATAATGTTTGTGAGCGTTGTAGAGCTTCTATAAACACCATACCAGCGGTGTTTGTAGATGCTCTACAAACTTCAAACTCTACAAACTACAAACAAACGGTGTTTGTAGACGTTCTAAGATGATTGTTGATACACCACCACCACCAGTAACATACCCAGCCATACATTACCACTACCAATAACAAATACCTCCCCTTCCATTTGCAACAAATACATCTCTGCACAACGCCATTGTTTGTTGTGATTTCACAACTTAACATACACAATTACTACACACTGTCACTACGCCAACCCGTTCTCGCACTTTCGTATAGTCAATATTGACTTATTAAATACGAGCATATGTGACATACTAGTTTATTGTGACTATTTTAGTTTACCTTGAAAAGCTTCATAGAAAACACCGACCTTACCTAACCGTCTTAGTATGTTAAGATAAGCATCTTATTGCTTCGTAATTACAATTATTACTTAACCTATTATAGGTATAGGTTAAGTAATAATTGTAATTACGGAGCAATAAGATGCTTATTGCATCTTATTGCTTAACACTACACATTTCAACGTGGTCTCAACACTACCACATTTCGTCAACACCCACCAACCACACCAACACCATACCAGGTCCACAAACACACTTTGCCCAACTGGTGCTGCACAAACCAATTTTCGTGTTGCAGGCGCTGCAGGGCCTGGGGGGGGGGGTGGCACGCCCTCTCTCAGCGTCGCAGGCACCGCCTTTGATGCCAGGTGGCGTCCTCTGGCTCAGACGCCCTCCTTTAGGCAGCTCGCAAGACTCACAACTCAAATTAACTTGAGCAAGACACAACAAATAAGGATGTGTGTGAGCGGTTGAGTGTGTGCGTGAGCTTACCCATGTCTACGAGGGGCAGGTCAAGCTCTTGGACCCCGACTCTTAGCTATCCGATACCTAAATTAGTTTAATAACATGAATGTTAAGTTAACTATCAGGTGGTTGTAAGCATAACATTCACGTTATTAAACTAATCGCCTAAAGCAAGCTAAAGTAATGGAAAAGTAGATTAATGGCTGTTAGTAACTATAACACTTAGTATGACGCTAGTGAGACTACAGGTTGGTGGTGATGGGATAGCACGGCTTGTCCTCGGAACTACTCGTGTTCAAGTCCACTCGTGCTCAAGTCCACTCGTGTTCAAGTCCACTCGTGTTCTAGTCCACTCGTGTTCAAGTCCACTCGTGTTCTAGTCCACTCGTGTTCTAGTCCACTCGTGTTCTAGTCCACTCGTGTTCTAGTCCACTCGTGTTCTAGTCCACTCGTGTTCTAGTCCACTCGTGTTCAAATCCACTCTTATTCATAGTCTGCGCGAAAATTTTCAGATATTTATAGCACGATTTTTAAAAATGTTTTATACTGCTAGTTTTTCCCCCCCGAGATCTAACAGAATTTTGAATACTTTTTAGATATTTTCAATATTATGTGTCAGTTATATGTAGCTTTTATATATAAAAGTTTTGATACAAAAAATAAATTTAATTATGAACGAACCATTAAAATGAAAGTTAATATATATTAATATTTCAATATAAAATTTTCAGTTGGTAATTAGTGATAAATTTGTTTATTAGTTTTTAATTTGAACTTTAGTTCGTATTATTTTTACCCAAATTATATTTATATACAGTTTTCAGTCATTTATATTTTGCATATTACCTACTGTATTTGTACTGGGTTTCGACCCATTGTTCAGATATGATCAATGCCAGAACAGAACAGATAAAATGTACACCTTGACTAGTAGAATACTTAAAGAATAAACTTTGTAAGATAAGAAGAGCAGGAAGGGTTAAATTCTGTCTCGTCTAAATGCGTTGACTATATTATCATCATGCAGGATGAATAGGCTGTATAATCCTATAGAGAGTTAAAAAGTATTTGACACAGTCTTTCAACAATATAGATCTGTGCATACTAGATACAAGCATCTGGGATGACTGGCGGTATAGGGTGAGAGAAAGCACCTCACCTTTCACTATTGGGTGAGAGAAAGCTTAATACTTACAGACAGGAAGGTCTCAAAACGAACAGAAATAACAAATGGGATCTCAGAATGGTCAGTTCTCGTTCCTGGTGATTTAATGACGTGAATAATAACACAGGATGACTGCAAAATACTACTTAAAAAATTGAACAAGCTACATGAATGATCCGATGATACATGGAATTAATTTATAATAAATGGAAGGTAATGCAGATTAACTTTTCATGTCATTAGCAGAGTAATAAATAGAGTTAAACTGGAAGAGACCCCAACGTCCTGTGGGTCGACAGGACCAGATGTATTATTGCCGGAAGAGGGGCCTCACAGAACTAAACTGTTCTTTGGATTATGAACATACAATTCTCCATACTACGTAAAGGAGGAGTTCAAAGAGGAGTTGAACACACTACGTTTAAAGAGGAGGTTATAAGATGAGAACACGAGAAAGAAGAAGGAGAAATAAAAAAAAATTAACACCAAAAATACAAGCAGTTTCAAGAATCAAAGATATAAGCATCTTTAGGCGAGCACAACATTAAACCTATCACCAGAATAAAACACAAACCGGGTAACATCAGCGGCACATGCGAGGTGGCGCCCAGGAGTTGGAATTCAGCTCCAGCAATCACAACTATGTAAGCACACTTTTACTTTTGCATTAAACCCGCCCGAAGGCTCAGCAAGAGTCTTCTAGGGTACTAGAAAAGTCAAAAGTTATAGGTAGATGGTTAAGAAAGAGGCGAAAAATGAGAGGATAGTGAGGAAGAGAATAGTAAGGAATGGTGAGGATAGTGAAGGAGGGGAGGATAATGAAAGAGAGGGAGAACAGTGAGGTATGGTGGGGATAATGACGCATGGTATGGGGAGGGAGCGGAAGGATAGTGAGAAGAGGGGGAAGATTGTGAGGATAGTGAGGGAAGGGGAGGATAATGAGGGGAGAGGAAGATTGCGAGGAAGGGGAGGAGGACACTGAGAAGAGCGTAATAGTATCCCGCCCCTCCCTCATAAACATCACAACACGTTTCATAAAGGCGAGCAAGACATGAGTACTGGAGATCTACCACTTCCATACCCACGCACGCACGTACCTATGTACGCACGCACACATGTACGTACCTACATACGCACGAATACGCAAATGTGCACATACGCTTTCACAATGTATTTACTGAATATAAAAGGCGGGATTTTCCTCAGTCTGTCTTGTGCTTTTAAATACTTGACCCGCCTTCCTTGTTACTTATACAGAGCTCCTTGTGTTCGTCGTGTTGACATCCAGACACGTGCTCGTGTAGGTGGGCGATAATATCCATGCCCAAGACCAGGTACAGTGTAGGTGGGCGATAATACCCATGCCCAAGACCAGGTACAGTGTAGGTGGGTGATAATACCCATGCCCAAGACCAGGTACAGTGTAGGTGGGCGATAATACCCATGCCCAAGACCAGGTACAGCGTAGGTGGGTGATAATACCCTTGCCCAAGACCAGATACAGTGTGGGTATGCGATAATGCCCCTGCCCAAGACCAGGTACAGTGTAGGTGGGCGATAATACCCATGCCCAAGACCAGGTACAGTGTGGGTATGCGATAATACCCTTGCCCAAGACCAGATACAGTGTGGGTATGAGATAATGCCCCTGCCCAAGACCAGGTACAGTGTGGGTGGGCGATAATACCCATGCCCAAGACCAGGTACAGTGTGGGTATGCGATAATACCCCTGTCCAAGACCAGGTACAGTGTGGGTGGGTGATAGTACCCCTGCCCAAGACCAGGTACAGTGTGGGTGGGTGATAATACCCATGCCCAAGACCAGGTACAATGTGAGTGGGTGATAATACCCCTGCCCAAGACCATGTACAGTGTGGGTGATAATACCCATGCCCAAGACCAGGTACAGTGTAGGTGGGCGATAATACCCCTGCCCAAGACCAGGTACAGTGTGGGTGGGAGATAATGTCCCTGCCCAAGACCAGGTACAGTGTGGGTGGGTGATAATACCCCTGCCCAAGACCAGGTACAGTGTGGGTGGGAGATAATGTCCCTGCCCAAGACCAGGTACAGTGTGGGTGGGTGATAATACCCCTGCCCAAGACCAGGTACAGTGTGGGTGGGAGATAATGTCCCTGCCCAAGACCAGGTACAGTGTGGGTGGGTGATAATACC
Organism: Procambarus clarkii; assembly: GCF_040958095.1. NCBI lineage: Eukaryota > Metazoa > Arthropoda > Malacostraca > Decapoda > Cambaridae > Procambarus > Procambarus clarkii. The sequence goes on from NC_091156.1 coordinate 1,594,910, forward strand.
CCTGCCCAAGACCATGTACAGTGTGGGTGATAATACCCATGCCAAAGACCAGGTACAGTGTAGGTGGGCGATAATACCCCTGCCCAAGACCAGGTACAGTGTGGGTGGGAGATAATGTCCCTGCCCAAGACCAGGTACAGTGTGATTGGGTGATAATACTCATGCCCAAGACCAGGTACAGTGTAGGTGGGCGATACCTACACTGTACCCTGCCCAAGACCAGGTACAGTGTGGGTGGGTGATAATACCCCTGCCCAAGACCAGGTACAGTGTGGGTGGGTGATAATACTCATGCCCAAGACCAGGTACAGTGTAGGTGGGCGATACCTACACTGTACCCTGCCCAAGACCAGGTACAGTGTGGGTGGGTGATAATACTCATGCCCAAGACCAGGTACAGTGTAGGTGTAAATTTCCAACTAACCCAATAACCATTATATTATTGCGATATATGAAGAAAAATCACACAGAAAATAAAAAGTTTATACAAAAAATAATGGCAACAATAATAACAATTTGTCCATATGTTAAAGTTATTATATCTTTGTGTGTCTGCTATCAACAATAAGTTGCCAGCTGTTCTTACGTGTCTGTATCTGCTTTAATTTATAATTTTGCCCCAAAGGGATGAACTTATTGAACAGGGGCACTTATCCTGCGAGTGCTCGTAATACTGACGCAGCACATACAACACTCTCCACCAATAAACCTTGCTGGAATGTTATCTGATTCTAACTATGTGCAACTAAGTCACTCAACTGCACCAAGTGAAAATTGGGGAAATATTTTCCAGAACAATGTTTAAATTTAACAGAAAATGGCGTCCTTGCTAAAGCATTATATGGTTTTAATATAAAACCGAGTTCTGCTTCTCCTAAGTGGAGCGCAGTTTCTCCAGCAGCGTTCCAGACAGTCTCTCCTGCAGCGTTCCAGACAGTCTCTCCAGCAGCGTTCCAGACAGTCTCTCCTGTAGCGTTCCAGACAGTCTCTCCAGCAGCGTTCCAGACAGTCTCTCCAGCAGCGTTCCAGTCTCTCCAGCAGCGTTCCAGTCTCTCCAGCAGCGTTCCAGTCTCTCCAGCAGCGTTCCAGACAGTCTCTCCAGCAGTGTTCCAGGCAGTCTCTCCAGCAGTGTTCCAGGCAGTCTCTCCAGCAGTGTTCCAGGCAGTCTCTCCAGCAGTGTTCCAGACGGTCTCTCCAGCAGTGTTCCAGGCAGTCTCTCCAGCAGTGTTCCAGGCAGTCTCTCCAGCAGTGTTCCAGGCAGTCTCTCCAGCAGTGTTCCAGGCAGTCTCTCCAGCAGTGTTCCAGGCAGTCTCTCCAGCAGTGTTCCAGGCAGTCTCTCCAGCAGTGTTCCAGGCAGTCTCTCCAGCAGTGTTCCAGGCAGTCTCTCCAGCAGTGTTCCAGGCAGTCTCTCCAGCAGTGTTCCAGGCAGTCTCTCCAGCAGTGTTCCAGGCAGTCTCTCCAGCAGTGTTCCAGGCAGTCTCTCCAGCAGTGTTCCAGGCAGTCTCTCCAGCAGTGTTCCAGGCAGTCTCTCCAGCAGTATTCCAGGCAGTCTCTCCAGCAGCGTTCCAGGCAGTCTCTCCAGCAGTGTTCCAGGCAGTCTCTCCAGCAGTGTTCCAGGCAGTCTCTCCAGCAGTGTTCCAGGCAGTCTCTCCAGCAGTGTTCCAGGCAGTCTCTCCAGCAGCGTTCCAGGCAGTCTCTCCAGCAGTGTTCCAGGCAGTCTCTCCAGCAGCGTTCCAGGCAGTCTCTCCAGCAGTCCAACTGGTTGGGCACCACTCCTTCCCTTCGTCCTATCCTAAATCCTTATCCTCAAATTGAATGATGATTGATGAAGATTAAGCCATCCAAGAGGTGGCACGGGCATGAATAGCGCGTAAGATTACCCTCAAATCCCTTTAAGAGTGCTGTAAAGTCGTAATAGCTTAGGATTTTCTCCAAATAACCTCTCCTGATAACTGCATTATCTTGTCTTGGGCCTTGGCAGACAGGGCCTCCCATTCGATGGTTCGATCAACATTCATCCTGGTGAAGGTCTTGGGTACACTTGGGAGTACAGTCACGCTCAATGTCATCCGTGTCTTTTCTGGCTCGAAACCAGACAAAAAAAACAGGAGACCTGTCACACACACAGTGACCTGACCCAAGTTCATCAGCAGGAAAACTTTTGCATTCCGAGTGGATGATTTCTAATACAACTTCTTTGTTAGGTGGTCACCCACCTCTCACCCACCTGGTCACCCACCTCTCACTCTGCCGTAAAATATGCCAGGTGTGCATCTTCACGGTCGTCTGCAGCCAAAATTGGTGAAAAAATATAAAGGCGATGCGAAGTGAATTTCCTGGTGGTGGCAGTAGTGGTGACTAGGGAACGAGCGAGGCAAGAAAAAGAGAGGGAAGGCAAGGCAGGGAAAAGGAGGTGAGGCTGGTAAAGGGAGGGGAGGCGACGAAGGGTAAGGGAGGGGAGGCGAGGAAGGGAGAATGGAGGTAATACGAGGGAATGGAGACAAAGAGACATGGGGAAAGGAGACAAAGCAACGAAGGGGAGAGGAGGTAGGATAGAAGAGGCAGAGGGAGGAGAACCGAAGCAAGGGGAAAGGGAGAGGGTGCAAGGGAAGACGAGGGGAGGGGAGGGTGTAAGGGGAAGGGAGGATGCAAGGGAAGACATGGGAAGGGGAGGGTGCAGGGGAATACACCAAGGGGGGGGGAGACAAGACAGCAGAGGCCGACCATAAAGTGTAGATAAGCGACTATCCGACGCACCCACTCCGCCAGCCTCGGACCCTCGCCAACGATCGTAACTAACAAACCAATTGACCGTTTACGCCGAAATTGTCTTCCCGACTCCTCTAACCCTTCCCACATTTTTCCCTTCCGTGGAATGGGAAAAAGATGCAACGGATCTGAGGGAGGGAGGAATACCTTGCACATCGTCAGTGGTGTTCTTGTGAACGCTCTCAGAGTCACGGTCGGCATGCTTCTAAATGATTCTAGAAGCAGCAGAATCATCAGCAGCAGCTAGAGGATTCTGAAGAGCAGAGGTGCCATAGGCACAGTCAGAGAACACTGTATAAACATCAGAGGTCCGCGGTTGTTCAACTCCCTCCCAGCAAGCATAAGAAATATTGCGGGAACAACCGTGGACATCTTCAAGAGGAAACTAGATTTATTCCTCCAAGGAGTTCCGGACCAACCGGGCTGTGGTGGGTATGTGGGCCTGCGGGCCGCTCCAAGCAACAGCCTAGTGGACCAAACTCTCACAAGTCAAGCCTGGCCTCGGGCCGGGCTTGGGGAGTAGAAGAACTCCCAGAACCCCATCAACCAGATATCAACCAGGTATCTAGAGACTTTGCATGAGAAAGCGAGGCTGAGTATATCATTGCCAAAACTGGCTGTCACTCAGGGAGTTCCTGAAGGTTGTTACTTAGTATCAGACCCTGAGTGCCACTTGGGTTGGTCAGTACGGCTAAGTTTTTTTTTTCAGGTCGGTATTCGATCCCCCGAAGACATATTAAGTGGGTGGGCATCGTTCACTTACTAGTTCACTCCGTCCTTCTATCCCAGCTACTATACTTTCCCTTCCATGTACTATATAGTCAAACTGACAGCGTTTTCTGCTCAGATTTTTTGATTTTCCGGAGATATTAACTCTGCGAGAATGAGCTCTATTTAGTGAATATGGAACCTACTTAGTGAGTATGGGCTCCACTCAGTGAGAACGTTACTCAGTAAGTATACCTGGATTGTACCTGGATGGAGTTCTGGGAGTTCTTCTACTCCTCAAGCCCGGTCCAAAGCTAGGTTTGACTTGTGAGAGCTTGGTCCAACAGCTTGTTGTTTGGAGCGGCCCGCAGGTCCACATATCCACCCTGTTGGTCCGGCACTTCAAGAGAAAACTGGATAATTGTCTTCAAGAAGACGTCCACGTTTGTTCCGGCAATATTTCTTATACTTGCTGGATGTTGAACAACCGTGGATCTCTGATGTTTTTACAGTGTATTCAGGACCCATACTTGGACCCCACTCAATGAGTAAGGGGCTCACTCAGTAAAAGCACCAATCGATGAGTATGAGCCCCAATCAGTAAGTTTGGGTCCCACTCAGTGAGGCCCATACTCGCCGAGCCCCAGATGTGAGAGTAAACAGACGGTAGTCTTCAAGAACTCTCTCCTATTTCTCCCCCAGACCGGGCAATCGGGGCCCGCCACCACCTCAAGATAACTTCGCCTACCACCACAATTCTACTTTTCTGGCGGATGGGCAGGAAATTAACGGGCAGACCTCTCTCGCTCCACCTCCCGGAACGCCCCTCTCACGCTTCAACATCCACACCACCCCAAACACTACCTCTCGAACACAACTTCGAACGCCACAATCCGAACACCACCACCCAGACACGTTCACCAGCCGAACACCAATAGTATAATGAACATGTACCACAGTCAGAGATTCTCCTCTTGTACACTGTTCTAAATTTTTGCAGCTTATACTTTACTGGCTTAGGGTCTCTACATGGCAAGCTGGTCTTTGGTGTGGGATTATCTGCAGTTTACCCGTAGTCGGTGTCGCGAGTCTTTCACCTTCATAAACCCGACCTGGGTTTGTGTTGTTGTTTGTGTTGTGGTGACCTGATCTGAAAGGTGTTGCTTCGAGCAGCACGCACGGGCATGTTTCTTTTCATTTTCCATATGAACCAAAAATGTTTTTATCTCGTGTGGTTTTTATTCCATTTGCATGTCTATTACAGAATGGGCACTTTAGATGCTGTTCTATTTTGTTTAATACCTTTGTTTAATCTTTTGTTTGTCGAGATATTCGTTCCTGCTGGAGAAGTGATAGTTATTCCATCCCTGCTTCAGGAATGTCGTCAGAGTTCCCTCTCATTCTAAGTCGGTCACCTTACCCACAGGATTTTATTCCAAGCAAACTTTGTACTATCCGGGGTCAATTGTTCTATCTTTTGCGTAACAGTATTGTTCTCAAGATAATTTTCCCCGCTCGATGTTTGCTAGTTTTCTGTTTACTCTTTTTTTCCATGAGTTTGTGAACTATATATGAAGGATCTGAGATAGTATTGTTCCTGATTATTTCGCTGTTGTTCATGAAGATCAAAACGAGAAAATTCTCGTCCGGCAAGAATGGGAATTTGTCACAGTAAGGTTACTTGTCCTTACTACTGTAGTCAACTTCCCGGATGATTTCCTGGTATACTGTTAGTGTCTGATATCCTCCATCTTAAACAGGATAGACTGAAGTCTCCACGGAAGATAGTATTTGGCACTGAGTGGTTGTTTTAGCTTCAGCTACTCTGAACAAAATTTCCATGTAGCACGGGCTATAGTGAGCCCGTAAAAAGGCTCACTAAAAAAAAAAAAAAAGCTTACGGGCACTGAGTTTACTAGATTTCTTATTTTAATTCCAGTCACACCCCACCGTCTCATTTGTGATGTTTAAGAGCTCTGTACATACAAGTTCCTCTTTAATATACAAACCTTCTCCTTCATTTGACCTCACCTGCCCCTCCTCCTCCCCCCTCCATCCCCTCCCCCACAGCCACCCCTCACCCCCTCCTCTGACCCATGCCAGGCCTGCTGTGAGGACCCTCCCCAGTGCTTCCTCACGCTTATCTCCTTAATGAGCCGCCTCCTGGCTCTTATCGCGCCTCTTGTATTTCCTCATTTACACACGGATATTCCCCCTCCTGCTCCCCTTCCCCGGCCGTCCCGGGCCACACTCTTCTGGCTCTCACATCCAGTCATATTTTTTTCCAAGATTCATTCCCGCCTCGAATCTTAGAACGTTGAGGCGGAAATGTTCTTGTGTTCAGCACTTTTGGGTATATTTAATAATAATAATCAAGTCATTTCTTCTCAACATATTCCTATATTATCCTCACCCCATTGTACTATCTCCCCCCCCCCCCCCCCATCTGGTCCCATTAACCCGCCACTACCACCCTTAAATTCTCTATCACAGCTCTTTAACTGTATGACCACCCCATCATACAATCACCCCCCTATCTCCCCACAACCTACTCCAGCACTACATAATCACCCTCTTGCTCTACCCTTCCCACAACTCTCGCTAACACAGCCATTCTACCTGTCTACCCCCACTCCCCTCCCGCCATCCACTCCCCATCCCACACCCACAACTTTGAAACATCGAACACCTCTGATTCGAGTCCTCTTATTGAACGCTTCATTTGTTATGCTATTGACCCACAACGTAAAGATTGAGTCGGTTTAGAGAAGCTAAAATCACCGCAATACTGACGCTTGATTATTATTGATTGTGACTAATGATTATCGGTTCCGGTAGAGTAGGTGGAATCCCTCGGTTCTGACGCTTCTGGTTAGGAAAACTAAGTATTTTTTACGGAGTGGTAATGAAGAGAAGAGGCTACACAATTAACCCCCGCCAACACATACACATTCACATGTACACAACGGTCATCCAATTACCACTTTTACTCCAAGTTTCCTATTTTTGACCTCACAAAACCATTAACCTAATATAGACGAGCAACAAACCCCTCCTATATTAAGCATACGGCCTGCTTCACACCGTTTCTTCCCGGCCAGATGGGGGGCCAGGGAGAAACTGTGTGCTACTTTACTTCCTTAAATTCAAGAAGCATACCTGGAGTCAGATCTGAGAGATCTTCTACTCCCCAAGCCAGGTTGGGGCAAGGCTTGTCTTGTAATAATTTGATCTAAAAGGCTATTGCTTGGTGCCTGAGGCAAAGGATGAAGCTTTCATAAGCTTGACACGAACACACAGCTGCACTTACACATGACTAGTTCGTCTGTATCCCGAATATCCTCCAGTACCACTACACACCTTAAAGAAAGCGAGCATGCAAAAACTATGCTCGCCTGCTTTAGGGCTTGACGGCTGAGAGGACAGCGCTCGGGGGTTCGTAGTCCTAAGGGTCCGGGTTCGATTCCCCGGCGGAGGCGGGAACGAATGGGCAGAGATTCTTTCACCCTGATACCCCTGTTCACCTAGCAGTAAATAGGTACCTGGGAGTTAGACAGCTGCTACAGGCTGCTTCCTGAGGATGTGTGTATGAAAATTAAGATTAAGGACTGGCCCCGAAACGCTATGCGTGCTAAAAGCTGTACAAGAATATAATAACGCTTGTATATAAATAAATAAATAAATAAATAAATAAATAAAACTACAAATGATGCGAAACAAGGCACAAAGAAGAACAGCAAAACACCGTACGTTTCCTGTTAGGTTATCACGTTGTATTTCGCACATTGTGGCAAATCAAGAGAACGGGCTGAAGGAAGCAAGGTCTCCAAGGCATTGTTCCCACCCTGGGGCGCAAACCAACTGACCATGAAAGAAGAGGCACAGTGCAGTGTGGGCAAACTTGCGTCAATCAATATAAGGACAAGTAAACGCAATGAAACATAATGTTTCCCGTCAGTGCTGGTGCAGCCGGCACGCCTTCACCCACGGTTAAAATAAGAAGTTCACATCAGTTATGCAGACTGTACTGGCCCGCACCCAAAATAACTCTTTTCCTCAACTCCCTACCTCATTCCCTCCCCCATACTATTTCCCCACTCCCCTCAACCCTACTCCCCTCCCTTCTTAACACCCACATTCCCTTCATCCCTAACTCCCACACTTTTCATCCCATCTCCCTCCCGTCCAAACCCCTCCCCTCTCACTCCCCTCAACACAACCACCCTCACCCTAACCTCATCCCTACTACCTTCCTCACTAAACCCCCCCCTCACACCATATTCCCCACTCTCCTCATTCTTACTCCCTCCCACTCATACAATCTCTCTTCACCCGAAGTCATTCGTCCCCCTAACCCCATTTCTCCCCTTCCCCCCTCCCTTTCCATCCACAAACTTCCCTTCCACCCCCTCCATCCCACAATCTCCCCCCCCCCCCCACCCCCACTCACCAGCCACCAGGGAAAACATTGCAACTCGTACGAGAAAGATAAAAAGCAAAACTAAAGTAATCACCATAATTAAAAAGTTAGCACCGGAGAGCAACAAAAAATGGTCTCGTTACTTGAAACCCCAAAAATATAAATTAATTTGGCTTGATGCCTCAGTAACACAAGAGCAATTAACTTCGGGAACTCCACCCACGAATACCAGTCACTAATGCTATCCAAAAATGCAATTCAAGAATACCTTACAAGAATGTCCATCAAGAATACCTTACAAGAATGTCCATCAAGAACGTTGTCCAAGAATGCCTTTCATGAAAAGCAATAAAAAAGTCCTCCAAGAATGGTCTTTAAAAAACAAAGGAGATTGTCTAGATTGCACTTCAAGAGCCTCATGCAAGAATGCACTTCAAGAGCATCATGCAAGAATACACTTCAAGAGCGTCATGCAAGAATACACTTCAAGAGCGTCATGCAAGAATGTACTTCAAGAGCATCATGCGAAAATGCACTTCAAGAGCATCAGCAAAAATGCACTTCAAGAGCCTCATGCAAGAATACACTTCAAGAGCATCATGCAAGAATACACTTCAAGAGCGTCATGCAAGAATGTACTTCAAGAGCATCATGCGAAAATGCACTTCAAGAGCATCATGCAAAAATGCACTTCAAGAGCATCATGCAAGAATGCAATTCAAGAACATCATCCAAGAATGCACTTCAAAAGTATTATACAAGAATTAATTTTAAGAATGCCGTTCATTAACGTCCACCAACAATAATTTAAAACAAAACCGCAACATTAGCTATGTGGATGATATAATGTTTCACACCGGTGGGTACACCAACACCCAGTATGTTCTTACCTCTATACTGAACCCAGGTTAGGAACTAGACTTAGTCATCTCAGTAGATTGCTTTGTTGCCACAGGAGGGGGGCTAGCTTATTGTGCACCCCATACTCATCTTCAAACAAAGATCCTGGATCGACGCCTATCCAGACGGGGTGGGGTGGTTCGAAAATACAGCGGCATGATGCCTCTCTGCTTGTCTATGTAACCAGGTACAAATACCTAGGTCGTGAAGCTCTACTGTACCGCCATGTTGTAGCCAGATTGGGTAGAGTAGAGAGGGACTCCGTGCTCTCAAGGCTGTGGCAGGTTATCACCCCAGCTATGGTGTAAATGTGTGAATTGCACAAAGATATACTCACATATATATTCGATCTTTAATCGATTATGCTGCACCCATGCCTGCTATAGTGCCTAAGAGAATGTTAACGAAGCTATGAGGATTATGCTCAGATTCTGCAGTACAACTATATTACTAAACATTGAGGAAGGACATGAATATTCCATGTGTAAGTGATCGTATCACTGGAATTATTACTTTAACTGATATCAAGATATTTAAGCAAACCCACCCCAACCCCCGCACTGAAACCTCCTAAGCCTTCTTTCTTGAAGGTCAACATTCCTCTAAATGGATTACAAAATCTGCAACTGCACTAAGACTGTATAGTGTTCATCCTTTCTACTAAGAGAGACAACAACGACACTTTTCTGCCCAATAGAAGATCACTCCCTTTCCAAATTATCATTCCTCTTTCTTCACCCAAGATGATTATTAAAGAACATCCCATGCTTCGACAGGTAACAAAGTACAAGGTTCTGAGTCAAATTAATGCTCTGGTCAAAGAGCGCTCCCTCTCAAATTAGTTACACTGATGGTTCCTTGCACCAGTCCTATGGTGCAGCTGGAAGTGCAGTTGTTGTGACAGCGAGAAATGCCTCCTATTCTTATGAGTGTTGAGCTCATATAAATAACTGGGTTTCAACTCTTCAAACAGGATTGTTTGCCATAATCTTTGCACTCGAACGAGTATATGAATCCTGAGTTGACACGTTAATTGTGACTCCTTGTCATCCTTGGCTGCACTCGCCTCCCCAAGGCATAACTGTGACGTGCTTGTGTTTTTAGCTAGTCACAGATATAATGAAATAATCAATTATGGAGTCAGAGTTTGTCTCCTGTAAATTCCTTCACATATTGATCTCCGTATGTGTGATAGAACTGATGAGTTAGCCAAAACCTTAGCTCGTAAAGAGGGAACTGATTACCATCCTGGATTGCTTTTTAGCAGTCTGAAGGCAGCAATAATCCGGGAACTGCAACGAAATCTCGTAGATCTGAGGCAAAGTGAAATTCGCACCAGTTACTCCACATATCATTCTGTTATGCAGGAAGAACCGCACAGCTAAGGATCATCTAAATAAGGTTAGCAGACTTTTATACGTTACCACTGCTAGACTTAGACTAGGCTACACGTTACCACTGCTAGACTTAGATTCGGCTACACGTTACCACTGCTAGACTTAGACTAGGCTACACGTTACCACTGCTAGACTTAGACTAGGCTACACGTTACCACTGCTAGACTTAGACTAGGCTACACGTTACCACTGCTAGACTTAGACTCGGCTACACGTTACCACTGCTAGACTTAGACTAGGCTACACGTTACCACTGCTAGACTTAGACTCGACTACAAGTACCTCTGGGAGTTTGCATCACCTACTGACGTAGACCTGACTAAATGTAAACTGTCAACAATACTATTTACATTGCGTCACTATATAACTGAATGGAAAAAAATCGCGGAATTCAGAGATAACTCTGTCAATGCTGTCCAAAATTTGTGTAAAGTAATACATTCATAATAATGTATTACTAGAAATCTTAACCTAGTATGTAAAGTTGACTTACTGTAGGTGCAGCCTGCACATGACTGTAAAGCTGCCGCCCAGTTGGGTGGGTGTGGAGCGGGATTATGAACTGTGTAACTAACGTAAATTGTGTAAAATTGTGTAAAAATTAATGTAAACCGCAGATGTAAATAGTGTGTTACAGAAACTGTTGTAGACCACTTCTTGAATCAATTTTGGTGTTAAAAGACTATTGATATATGCACTGCAAGTGTATTTGTGAACGTATGTATGTATATATATTTTCCACCACCGCTCGCGGGATGGGTGGAGTGGGTATGGGTGCATAATAAATTAACTAAAAATTAACATGGTCGAATAACGCCCAAGATCGTTCTCAAATAACGTCCAAAATTAACATGCTAAAATCTGGTCATATTCCTGTAACACAATTTTTGTTAATTACACAACTTTTATTCTGAAAACACACAGAAGAACGTGATACAGTGGTTGCTAATTTGGTACATAAAAGTACATATTTAATAAGTCACTAAGTGAGCGTCACTGTATCACTGCATGCCAGAGAGGGCTCAGAGATAGAGTGCGTCCCTATAACTCAGGGAACCTCACCAAAACAGTGGCCAGCACCTCGTAAGAGCCGGATACTACTGTCATGTGTGGAGTGTGCCAAAAGGGGTCCCGCCTTGATCGTAAATACTACACCAGCGCAGGTATCCCCCTTGAGGTAGGAGGGAAAACTTTACTCTTAATTCCATGCTGCAAAAGGAAGAGATAGGGTAGATAACGAGGTCATTTAGCACGGGGCAATGGATGCAGTATTGCACAGGCGATGACAATCGCCTGTGCAATACCTCCACTCATTCATAAACCTGTCAGGATCATCCACACCTATCAGTAGTATCATGGCTGTCGGTAGCCCTCATCTGTCGGTAGCCCCCATCTGTCGGTAGCCCCCACCTGTCGGTAGCCCCCATCTGTCGGTAGCCCCCACCTGTCGGTAGCCCCCATCTGTCGGTAGCCCCCATCTGTCGGTAGCCCCCACCTGTCGGTAGCCCCCATCTGTCGGTAGCCCCCACCTGTCGGTAGCCTCCATCTGTCGGTAGCCCCCATCTGTCGGTAGCCCCCACCTGTCGGTAGCCCCCATCTGTCGGTAGCCCCCATCTGTCGGTAGCCCCCATCTGTCGGTAGCCCCCCATTCACCTATCACCTTCATCTCAAACTCCTCTTTCTCTCACACATCCCCGTTCGTCCTCTCTCCCCATGGCACCACGTGCTTTAAACAATATTCCGGTCCATCCCTTCAGTATTATAAGCAAATCCGCGCGCAGCTGTACATGACCAAGCATCCCTACAACAGGCGTTCAGAGAACCCTTCACGCCCGACACTTGCCTCCCTGAACCATGAAAAGTACACTTAAGAGCCGCTCTTAACGTGAACACACAAGTTGCTCCCAGGCTTCGCTATCAACAAACTGGACCGGCGAGAGGGGGGGAAGAGATCGCCAGGGCGAGAGGGGGGGGGGGGGGGAAGAGATCGCCAGGGCGAGAGGGGAAAGAGATCGCTTGGGTTCGAAGAGCAAAGATCGCCTGAGTGAAAGAGAAACCGGTTCATCTCCAACAGGTCTCATTTAATATTCCTACTCCCGTTTTTATTTCGTGTTTTAAAGTCTCAGACTAAAGTAGTTAAATCCTTGGCTTGGGGTGTGTGTGTGTGTGTGTGTGTGTGTGTGTGTGTGTGTGTGTGTGTGTGTGTGTGTGTGTGTGTGTGTGTGTGTGTGTGTGTGTGTGTGTGTGTATATGTGTGTGTGTGTGTGTGTGTGTGTGTGTGTGTGTGTGTGTGTGTGTGTGTGTGTGTGTGTGTGTGTGTGTGTGTGTGTGTGTGTGTGTGTGTGTTTACTAGTTGTGTTTTTACGGGGGTTGAGCTTTGCTCTTTCGGCCCGCCTCTCAACTGTCAATCAACTGTTTACTAACTAACTAACTAACTTTACTAACTTTTTTTTTTTCTCCACACCACACACACACACACCCCAGGAAGCAGCCCGTGACGGATGACTAACTCCCAGGTACCTATTTACTGCTAGGTAACAGGGGCATTCAGGGTGAAAGAAACTTTGCCCATTTGTTTCTGCCTCGTGCGGGAATCGAACCCGCGCCACAGAATTACGAATCCTGCGCGCTATCCACCAGGCTACGAGGCCCCTGTGTGTGTGTGTGTGTGTGTGTGTGTGTGTGTGTGTGCGCGCGTGCGTGCTCTCTCAATATAACACAACCTACATTCAGAATCCAACATTCCTGGTGTTTAACAATTTAACAATTCTGCCGAAGTTGTGAAGTTGAGGTCGTAGTCGAGCGCAGTGAAAACATTCTCCTCCCCAAACTTTATCAGACACAGTGATATCAAAGTTGCTATTGGCCTGTTATGTCCCGTCACTGTCTTCAATTATGTTTCCAAACTTCCACGGATTTTTTTTACTCTATTTTTTTTTTAAGATCACTGCACAGTGTTCCTGGATGAGTGGAGACAGATAGGGAGGTTGGCCGGGTGGGAGGGAGGACAGGTGGGCGGACGAGGAAGGAGGCCGGGTGGGCGGACGAGGAAGGAGGCCGGGTGGGCAGACGAGGAAGTAGGCCGGGTGGGCGGACGAGGAAGGAGGCCGGGTGGGCGGACGAGGAAGGAGGCCGGGTGGGCGGACGAGGAAGGAGGCCGGGTGGGCGGACGAGGAAGGAGGCCGGGTGGGCGGACGAGGAAGGAGGCCGGGTGGGCGGACGAGGAAGTAGGCCGGGTGGGCGGACGAGGAAGGAGGCCGGGTGGGCGGACGAGGAAGTAGGCCGGGTGGGCGGACGAGGAAGGAGGCCGGGTGGGTGGACGAGGAAGGAGGCCGGGTGGGCGGACGAGGAGGAAGGGATGGTGGGGCTGAGATCACGCCATCAATCCCGCCCAGTACGAGAGACACCCGCTAAAATACATCCCATTGTAAGCTAAATTCGTCTCCAATTTGTGGAATTGCTCCTTTGCCAAATGAAAAATAGAAATATTGGCCATTGATATTTTGTTCACTGTTGCACGCACGTTCGTGTGTGTGTTTGTGTTTACTATTTGTGCCTACAGAATCCATACTGACAAGTAACTTTGCAAACGCTTTGCACACGACATGTCACTCTCTTGTTCCTTTCTCATCGGAAACGACGAGAAAGAAAATGCCATCTTCTCCTGCTCCTAAATAGTTGTTCATTGACATCTTATTGCCTCCACAATGTCTCTTCTGTATCATCCAACGGAGTGAAGAGTAACTCTCATGTTGGGGTGAGCCTAAGTCATGAGGCTGTACGGTGTTCACAACTCCCTTCACATCTCTGAACATTCTCCTCTCCATATGCAGGCGATGAGTCACAACAACGTGGCTGAAGTATGTTGACCAGACCACACACTAGAAGGTGAAGGGACGACAACGTTTCGGTCCGTCCTGGACCGAAACCGTCGTCGAAACCGTCCTGGACCTCAAGTCGAATGGTCAAGGACGGACCGAAACGTCGTCGTCTCTTCACCTTCTAGAGTGTGGTCTGGTCAACATTCTCCTCTCCACTCTGCACTTACCATTCTTTAGTCGTGTATCACTGTTCCCACGCACTCTCTTCTTCTTACCTGCAATTGAACAAAAATAAACCGATTACAATTATTTAATACAAAATACAACATAATGCTGAGCCCTAAATTAATCAAAACACACTAACATACTCTCTTATAATTACCTAACACACAATTTTAATACATGAGTGTTAGGTCACTAATACATTCTCGAACACGCTCCAGCATATACAACGTTCATGTACACTTACACATGCAGACATGCGTACACTTACACATATACATGCGTTACATGTTATGTAACGATCATCACGGAAATGTTGACATAATTAACATAAAGCTGCTCTGGTTGGTGACAGGAAAGATACAGACATAATAATACGTGTCATTTATCGCTGGGACGTTTTCTGGTAAACAAGAGAGGAAACATGGAGAGTAAAATTAATTAATGCTGTAGTGAAGAACTACATCAATCAAAACACATGTTGCTGTTGTTTAAGATTCAGCTACTCGGAATAACAAGTTCCAAGTAGCACGGGCTATGGTGAGCCCGTATTGGACTTACCTGGCACAGGAGCGGGGCTGGAACTTGATCAATACACAAACAGCGACTCATTATGTACGCCTTGCCGTACTAAAAAGTCTTGGCCTCGATAGATAAGCTGGGTGAGTGTAGGCTCAAGCGCTTGAGGTTAGCGGAAAGCCACTTAAAATCGACGTTAGTCAAATCCGGAGAGTAGACTGGAGAGGGATCATCACTAAAAGTGCACGTATCAAATCATGAGGTTACCTTGAAATAAATCCTTGAAGGTCACCTTGGAATAAATCCTTGAAGGTCACCTTGGAATAAATCCTTGAAGGTCACTTTAGAATAAATCCTTGAAGGTCACCTTGGAATAAATCCTTGAAGGTCACCTTGGAATAAATCCTTGAAGGTCACTTTAGAATAAATCCTTGAAGGTCACCTTGGAATAAATTCTTGAAGGTCACCTTGGAATAAATCCATGAAGGTCACCTTGGAATAAATCCATGAAGGTCACCTTGGAATAAATCCTTGAAGGTCACCTTAGAATAAGTCTACTCATTCCCTCAATTTACTTAAATAACTTAATTTGGTATTAAATGCTTATTAAGTGTCTTCCCCTGTGATACAACTGCCAGGTGTACTCGAGCACTCTTGACAAGTTTCTTAGGGCAAAAGAAAACCTTAATTATGCAGTCGTCATGGAAACAAAACAAAGCTTATTATCCCGGAAAACCGACCTTATCTGCTAAC
This sequence comes from Procambarus clarkii, assembly GCF_040958095.1. Taxonomy (NCBI): domain Eukaryota; kingdom Metazoa; phylum Arthropoda; class Malacostraca; order Decapoda; family Cambaridae; genus Procambarus; species Procambarus clarkii. The sequence continues at coordinate 1,610,419 of NC_091156.1, forward strand.
ATAAACACAACGCATGTTTATCACGGTCCGGAAGGTGCGTCGTGAACGGTGCGTAATACATGCGTCGTCTCCGTCCTCATAACAAGCACAATCAGTAACGTGGGAGTCTCGAGAAATATTTAATGATTGCATTTATGCTGCAACCAGTCAGGTATGGGTATAGAGGAGAGGAATATAGTTACGGCGTTCGGACGAGACGCAAGGGACGTTCAAACGTCCGGACGAGAAACTATCAAGATGTCCAAGCGTCCGGACAAGAAACGATCAAGAGGTCCAAGCGTCCGGACAAGAAACTATCAAGATGTCCAAGCGTCCGGACAAGAAACGATCAAGATGTCCAAGCGTCCGGACGAGAAACTATCAAGATGTCCAAGCGTCCGGACAAGAAACGATCAAGGTGTCCAAGCGTCCGGACGAGAAACGATCAAGCTGTAAAAAAAAGCGACAACATATTGGTAACAGTGTAGAGGTGACACTATCTAATTAACATGTTAACGTTAATTCAGCAACAATAACGAGTCTTGCCAGGGCATAAAAGGGGACCAACGAACCAGATTAGGCAACACAAATATTTGACATGAAAGTAGTAGTTGTACCCAAACAACGTTCGCAGCGTTGGCAGCAACAACAACAACAGTGCTACCTGGCATCAACTTCAATACAATTCAACAACTGATGAATTACCATTACCAAATTTAACATCATCCGACAAACTCATCACCATCCATCCACTGAAAGCTCATTAATCTAATCGAGAGAGAGAGAGAGAGAGAGAGAGAGAGAGAGAGAGAGAGAGAGAGAGAGAGAGAGAGAGAGAGAGAGAGAGAGAGAGAGAGAGAGAGAAACAGGGTGAATGTTGGGTACATTCTCGCAGTCAATTCTATCATTCCGGAGGATCTTGTGGCCGTGTTAAGATGCACTTTGTTGTCTTAAGTGTACCAAATGGTCGTCCTGAAAGGTTCTATGGTCGTGCTAGGACGCCTTTTGTCGTCGAGAGCGCGTAACATGCGCGCTCTATGGGTCAAGAGACTTGCAAATGGTGGTTTTTGTTCCATTAAATTTCAAGGTCGCGTTAAAGCACCCATGGTCGCCTTTTGAATATTTTTAGTAGCCGTGTGCCTTCAGGTGTTTAGGTCGTGATAAAACCATTGGGTTCAGTAGTTCAGAGGTCGTGCTGAGGGATGACTCTATGTTGTTCTCAGGTGGTGAGGGGCGGCGCTGAGAGAGGTCACAGGGGGTGCTGAGACAGATCACAGGGGCGCTGAGACAGATCACAGGGGCGCTGAGACAGATCACAGGGGCGCTGAGACAGATCACAGGGGCGCTGAGACAGATCACAGGGGCGCTGAGACAGATCACAGGGGCGCTGAGACAGATCACAGGGGCGCTGAGACCGATCACAGGGGCGCTGAGACAGATCACAGGGGCGCTGAGACAGATCACAGGGGCGCTGGTACTAGTCGCAAAATGATCACATAAGAACGATGATGGATACATTAATCATCCTTGTTTGTTTTTTACCCGAGATGTTAACACATTATCCCACCAACCCCAAGACAAAGCCGTAACATCAACTCTGTCGAATATCTCTGGATATTTTCTAGTTTCATGTTATGATTTATCGGAATATGCGAATGCCGCGTGCTTGCACGCGCGCGCGCCTGTGTGTGTGTGTGTGCGCATGTGCGTGTGCGTGTGTGTGTGCATGTGCGTGTGTGCGTGTGCATGTGCGTGTGCGTGTGTGTGTGTGTGTGTGTGTGTGTGTGTGTGTGTGTGTGTGTGTGTGTGTGTGTGTGTGTGTGTTTGCGCCCGCGCGTGCGTTTCTGTACGCGTGTAAGATACGTGCATACGTGCGTGATTGTGTAAGTCGCCTCCATTGATTTCTTGCAATTCAGCAGAGGCAGGAGAGCGAGCACAGTGCTTCCTGCCTCACATGTACAATACTCATTACTCCTCAGGATCCCTCGCTTAACACTCACCTTAACCCCTCACCCTCCCCGCCCGCCCCCTCATAATCACCTCCCCGTGTGGCAAGACCACAGCCATCTGCCCCCTCCTCCCCCCCACCCCCCCCTGAGGCACCATTACACCCTCAATGGCACTTTTATTCAGTCGTGTATTCCAAGTCCATTGTGGCGGCCGCCCCAACGACCAGCATGTTTACCGTCTTAAAAATAAAAAATAAAAAACAAAAAAAACACCCTGACTTCATTAGCAAGGAAAAGAAAACATCGACCGTGCCATTTCCAATACTCCTTATCCACAATCCCATCAGAGGAATATTTGCTCTCAGAAATAGTCTTCTTTCTCGGGCCCTTCGCCTCTCGCTGGATGAGGCCAAAAAAAAAACGAAATAACAACGTGAGCTCCAGTAGAAACCTGGAGTGTGTTTCCTGCACCTCGTCCGGGGAGGCGCTGGTCTGGGCCCCCGGCCACACTAACACTAACAGCGCGGGCATAGAGAGAGAGAGGGGGTACTGATGACGTCCAAGTAAACGCCAGCGTTCTAATTACGACCGTAATGTCTCGGTTATCTGAGTGGCCGTCCACGGAGGGAAGGATGGAGTGTATGGGGGGGATTGCTAGAATGGGGGGAAATGGCCAGCAAAAGTAAAGAGGCGGTTTAGAAACGAAGAAAGGGAGCTAGAGGGAGAAAAAGCCTGTCGGAAGCAGATCTGGAGAGGAAGGGGAGTTCGGAGAAAGACAAAAGAAATACATTGGTATTTCTCCCACCGTCTGTCACTAAGGAGGATATAGGCAAATGAATGCAATTGCTTAATTAACCACTCTACCTGCAACTGACCTCTAAAGGTCGCCTGCTTCACTACAATCGATAGCTCTTTTTAGTTGTAAGGGATTTATTTTAGTTGTAAAGATTTATGTTCTATCACCTGTGTGACAGAACTCCACACGCTTGTAACTTCTAGAGAAGACATTATTCCAGCCACACTTAGGACTCCTAGAATGACAATCATTGAGAGATTTTGAGTTCTTGACGCCTTTTGCGGTTGACCTGTGTAGAGCCCGATCACGTAACACGAGAGCCAGCTCTGCCCATACTTACAGCGTCGCCTAGTGAACCAATGGAACAGGGATACTGATTAGTTCTGTTTGGTTTGCTTATCTCCCGAGGAAACATGACCAGACATTAGGAACCTGAGCAGATGCCGGTCCAGCCCTTTATACCCCGCTCATTAGCCTTGTTGTAGCTGCTGTGTTTTTTGTTCCAACTTTACTAATGTTTCACTTTTGGGTCGAATTTGACCTTAAAAGATGTGGATGGAGGCGACTTCCACAACTTTCTCTTTCAGTACATTCCACTTGTTGACCACCAGTACGGGTCACGAGTATTTCCTTACATTTCTTCGACTCATTATTCCCCTAAGTATCCTGTATGTTCTGATCATATCCCCTCTATTTATTCTATCCTCTAGGGTGGTGAGATTTAGTTCTAAACATATCTTCATACCTTAACCCTCTTAGCTTGGCACTAATCTTCCCTACAAACCTTTGTACTTATTAATTTTTTTTTTGTTTCAAAATGTATGGTTTATAGGCTGGTGCTGCAAATCCTAGTATTGGTCTAATACATGTTGTATAGATTGCCTTGTTGTGAGGCCTTGATGTGGTTGTAGTGGTGGTGATGTGGTGGTGGAGATTGTCTGGGGCTCTCAGCGTACAGTAAGGTAAAATTAACACCTGAGAAGACCAACCCCGTATCATCTCCAAAATTCTCCTTCATCCCCCCACCACCTCCAAGACTCTCCCCCACCCCTCAAAAGCTCTCTTGCACCCCTTCCAAGGGTCACCCCACCTGCTCCAAGTCTCCACCTCCAAGGTTCTGACTCTCTCCAAGGTAATCTCCACCCCTGCAAAGGCCCCCCCCCCCTCCAAAATCACGAGGACCCCTGGCAGCCACTAAGAGAAATGAGTGCAATATATATTTCCCTAATTTTTAATAAATAAATTCGTGAGCAAATATCTTAAGGATTCCATCTATTATTATTGTGATAATAGATATTATATTATTATTATTCATATTATTATTATTATTTATTATTAAAAATATTATTATCTTTGATTGCTGTAAGCTAGAGCTGCAGTTATTCACTTTGTTACTGAAAATAATATTAAATCCACGAATTGTGTATTATTTTGGAAAACGACGATGTAAATACATTTTTCGTATAGCCCTTGAGCAGGCACTCTGCGTTCATACACCGGTCTGTGTATATCTCGCCTAGTGTTATGTCTTCCGGCGCTAATACACCCCGTGTATATTTAGGTGTAGGAAGTGTGTTTCCTCACAATTTCCGGCGGTAATACACATGTGCATCTTACGACGGCCAGATGTATATTCTCCGCCCCCACCCCTCTCTCTCTCTCTCTCTCTCTCTCTCTCTCTCTCTCTCTCTCTCTCTCTCTCTCTCTCTCTCTCTCTCTCTCTCTCTCTCTCTCTCTCTCTCTCATCCACCGCTGCTCTGCCCACACTACTGCGTCAGCCGAAGCGCAGAGAACGAAGGAGAAAGCCGGCGATAAAGAAAAGAATGAGAGAGACGGGAAGAAGGGGGAGAGGATATGGGAGGCAGAAAAGGGAAAGGTGGACTAAATGGAGGAAATAGGTGGAAGGGGAGGAGATGGGAGAAAGAGGAAATAGGGGGAAGGGAGAATTGGCGTCCTGACTAAAAGTCGTCGTTTCCTTTTCAAACTCTGTAACGAGTGTGTCAACTGGCTGACGGCCAAGAGAGCTCCGAGGTAGCCCCCAGACAGGTAAGTTCGAGGTCGAGCACGACAGAGCACGTGCGAGCCGACCATGTGCTGTCCTAGTGGGATGGATGGTTGTTGACCCCGCAAGGTCACCACTTCCGCATAACTGAAGTGCATCACTTTAGGATATATATATTTTTTTGTTTTTTCTTAATATTATTCCACTTTTATAGCTTTACGATGGAGAAGTTCTTCTTGTGTGTAATTTTCTCACGCATAAACATAAAAGGTTTTTATGATGCAAAAAAAACCAGATATGGCTATCTACCTTAACAGTCAATCGTCACAACACAAGTATTACTAAAACCACACATTAAACCAGCTATTTTTAATAATTTAGCATAACATATATGCTTTAATCAAACTCCAATCATGCCTCATTTATATCGCATTTAAATATTGGCACTTCATACCAATCTCGTTCCGACAGACATTACACGAACCCCCATTTAAACAGCCAGCCATTATGCAGGCTGGAAACAGCTAGACATCATCACACAAAAGCCATTTAATAACCCATTAGGGAGCGCTTCACTGAGAGCAGACAATCAGACGGAGTTGCTCTCAGCTTTGCAAGCAATTTAATTAAAGCAGCGAAGGGCTCTCTTTCCTCTTGCCAGTCAAGCCTTCATTTCCTCTAAAGGGGAAAAAATTTACACTGTAGACCATTTCCTGTATATTTTTTTGCCGTGGATTGGCGGTGGTTGGCCCGGCCGCTCCTCCTGCACCTGGTAGACGAACTGGAAGGCTCGTCTACAGTCACAGATCGGAGCAGCAGCACCAACATTAGGTGACGTAGCACGCTAGGTAGCACAAGAGGCGGAGGCAAGAGAAGGAACACTAGAAGAAGTACCAAGTAGCTAGCAGAAGGGACTAACAGAAGGGACTAGCAGAAGGGACTAGCAGAAGTACTAGCAGGAGGGACTAGTAAAAGTACTAGCTGTTGGTACTAGCAAAAGTATCAACTAACGTACAGCAACAGAAACAATGACTACAGCAAGAAAAGCAGGATCATAAACAAAAGCAGCAAATATATAGCAATCAGCTGGAAAAGCAGAGGGAAATCACAGCAACAGCAGCAGAAGAAACAGAAACATAATTAAGAATAAGAGCAGCAACAGCAGCAGCAGGAATGCAAGCAGGTGCGGCAGCAGCAGCAGCAGACAGCGGGGAGGACTCTCACCCCCATCACCAACCCTACTTCCGCTGCCTCATGACCTCTTGCACTATTTATTTTAAAAGTTGCAGGAATATTTACAACAGGGGCAAGACGACTGTCGACCACAGCTTGAGGGGCAAAACGACTGTCGACCACAGCTTGAGAGGGCAAGACGACTGTCGATCACAGCTTGAGGGGCAAGACGACTGTCGATCACAGCTTGAGGGGCAAGACGACTGTCGACCACAGCTTGAGAGGGCAAGGCGACTGTCGATCACAGCTTGAGGGGCAAGACGACTGTCGACCACAGCTTGAGGGGCAAAACGGTTGTCGACCACAGCTTGAGAGGGCAAGACGACTGTCGACCACACCTTGAGGGGCAAGACGACTGTCGACCACAGCTTGAGAGGGCAAGACGACTGTCGACCACACCTTGAGGGGCAAGACGACTGTCGACCACAGCTTGAGGGGCAAGGCGACTGTCGACCACAGCTTGAGGGGCAAGGCGACTGTCGACCACAGCTTGAGGGGCAAGGCGACTGTCGACCACAGCTTGAGGGGCAAGGCGACTGTCGACCACAGCTTGAGGGGCAAGACGAATGTCGACCACAGCTTGAGAGGCAAGGCGACTGTCGACCACAGCTTGAGGGGCAAGGCGACTGTCGACCACAGCTTGAGGGGCAAGGCGACTGTCGACCACAGCTTGAGGGGCAAGGCGACTGTCGACCACAGCTTGAGGGGCAAGGCGACTGTCGACCACAGCTTGAGGGGCAAGGCGACTGTCGACCACAGCTTGAGGGGCAAGGCGACTGTCGACCACAGCTTGAGGGGCAAGGCGACTGTCGACCACAGCTTGAGAGGCAAGGCGACTGTCGACCACAGCTTGAGGGGCAAGGCGACTGTCGACCACAGCTTGAGGGGCAAGACGAATGTCGATCACAGCTTGAGAGGCAAGGCGACTGTCGACCACAGCTTGAGAGGGCAAGGCGACTGTCTACCACAACTTGAGAGGGCAAGACGACTGTCGACCACAGCTTGAGAAGGCAAGACGACTGTCGACCACAGCTTGAGGGGCAAGGCGACTGTCTACCACAGCCTGAGGGGCAAGACGACTGTCGACCACAAATTGAGGGGCAAGACGACTGTCGACCACAGCTTGAGGGGCAAGACGATTGTAGACCACAGCTTGAGAGGCAAAAAGACTGTCTACCACAGCTTGAGGGGCAAGACGACTGTCGACCACAGCTTGAGAGGCAAGGCGACTGTCGACCACAGCTTGAGAGGGTAAGACGACTGTCGACCACAGCTTGAGGGGCAAGACGACTGTCGACCACACCTTGAGGGGCAAGACGACTGTCGACCACAGCTTGAGGGGCAAGGCGACGCGTTGAGCACAGCTTGTGGACAAAGCCGCCATGATTGAGAAAAATATTCGGGTATAGTAAATAGCTGCGTAAATTCTTGATGAATCCGGACCCTAATTTGTGGTCCAGAGTGGCTGGTGTAAGTGCTTGTTGTGGTCCAGAGTGGCTGGTGTAAGTGCTTGTTGTGGTCCAGAGTGGCTGGTGTAAGTGCTTGTTGTGGTCCAGAGTGGCTGGTGTAAGTGCTTGTTTGTGGTCCAGAGTGGCTGGTATAAGCGCTTGTTGTGGTCCAGAGTGGCTGGTGTAAGTGCTTGTTTGTGGTCCAGAGTGGCTGGTGTAAGTGCTTGTTTGTGGTCCAGAGTGGCTGGTGTAAGTGCTGTTGTGTGGTCTAGAGTGGCTGGTGTAAGTGCTTGTTTGTGGTCCAGAGTGGCTGGTGTAAGTGCTGTTGTGTGGTCCAGAGTGGCTGGTGTAAGTGCTTGTTTGTGGTCCAGAGTGGCTGGTGTAAGTGCTGTTGTGTGATCCAGAGTGGCTGGTGTAAGCGCTTGTTGTGTAATCCAGAGTGGCTGGTGTAAGTGCTTGTTTGTGGTCCAGAGTGGCTGGTGTAAGCGCTTGTTTGTGGTCCAGAGTGGCTGGTGTAAGCGCTTGTCTGTGGTAAGAGACGCCGTGAAAGGTCTCCTAACATTACTCCAGAACAGTAATCAGGGAATAATTACCGTCGGGGGTTCCTGATGAGGTCCTCGACGCACACACTCGTCCTTTAATCATCTGTCAAGTTCAACACTTGACCTTCCAAAAACATACAAAATGCCGAGAGAAGTCTCAGTTTTTCTTCGTCCTGAAATTCCAAATAAAAAATGTTCTAAAGCAATTAAGAGTCATTACCGCGAGCCATAAGTGTGCAAGGGTAGGAAAGGATGGGTAATGGGAGGGGAGGGGGGAATGAGGCAAGTATGCAGCTGGAGAGGAAGAAAAGGTGAGGAAAAGGGAAGAAGGCTATCAATGAGTCACGGGAATAGGGAAGAAAGGGAAGGAGGGGTCAAAGGGAAGAAAGCTAGAGGAAGGGAAGGGAGGGTTGATGGGAGAGAAAAAAGGGCTGGTGGGAGAGAGGGAGGGAGGGGGAAGAGATAGTACTGATAAAGAAAAGGTAAAGTAATCCCGTGCCACTTAAATAGAAAAAAAATCTCGAAGTGGTTATAAATGTACCTTTAGCTAATTAGGTGCATAAAGCAATCCCTAAGTCTTCATCAAGAAGACAGCTAGTAATGATCACCTGTTTTGACCAGTTTGGAAGTTCCTGCAGGAGAAGTCTCACCATCTTAACATCATGCAACGCCTCCTTGGTATTATTCTCCATGGTATTCTCCAGTGATTTGGCAACACAGAATAAAGATTTGTTCTAGCAAGCGACACTGGGCACGAATGGTGCCTTAAACCAGTGGTATTATAAGTCAGTGGAATCGTAAAGGAACTAAATGCTCCTTTCTTTATCACAGAAGAAAGGAACCATCGCGGTATCTGATTGGTGTGTGTTCGGATGCACACCAGTGTGTGCGGATGTCTTGTTCCAAGAATTTCACTTCAGCTAAAGCCACAGCCATTCATATTCCTGAAAATCCCAAGGTGTTTGGATATCACAGCTGTTCCCCAATATGCTGCTCGCGTTCCTATCGTGTTCGGATGTGTCCTTGAACTGTTGTTATAGATTAAGCTACTCGGAAAAAGTTCCAAGCAGCACGGGCTATGGTGAGCCCGTATTGGACTTACCTGGCACAGGAGCGGTGCTGGGTCTCCTTGAACTAGATATTACACCGTGTTATAACTTCTCTAAACCTTGTCATCAGCATCTTCTACCACTCTCGTCACCTCTCCAACTCAGGCATATTGATTGCGTCAGCGTGCACCGGACTGCGGGGTACTACTGGCTCAGAGTTGATTGATTGATAAAGATTAAGCCACCCAAGAGGTGGCACGGGTATGAATAACCCGTAAGGCTCAGAGTTGGTTTGATGTTGGGCTTAAAGTTATCAATCTCTGGGGGTTTATTAAGACCACCATGATAGCCTACTGACCAACCAACAAGTATATTTTAGTTCTGGACATAATCCAAAGCAAGAGTAGACTTTGTGTGTATTTACAACGAGAAGTAGACTACATCTCTTTGTTTGTGATGTGTGTATATGTATGTATTAACACGATGTACTGAACGGGGTGAGAATAGCTTGAGCTACCTCATCCCTTTGTGTGTATTTTACCTCAATAAACTTATTTCAATTCCAATTTCACTACACCTCTCGGTTGTAACCTGTTTTACTGAGTTCCTTAGACAAATTTCTTTATACACCGTAACCTGTGTCGCCAATAGTTTATAACGTTACCTTCCTTCCTTGCTCACTAGGGTCTCTATTGCCCTACCTCCCACCCTGCGTTGTCTGTGGTCTCCCTGGAACATTGCCTCCTCCAACTTTTTATTCTCTACCATCAGGCAATCAAATAGATTGGGTATTTATCATTCAGGTAAAAATATATATGTTATATTAAATAATATTAATACTATTAATACCCCCAATATTAAATGCTATCGAATAATCCCGTTCCCAAACTTTTGCAAGTACGTTACACTTAGCCATTAGTTCAGCCCTTTGAACGCTCTCGGTAGAGCGACGGTCTCCCTTCATGCAGGTCGGCGTTCAATCCCCAATCGTCCAAGTGGTTGGGTACCATTCCTTTTCCCCCATCCCATCCCAAATCCTTATCCTGACCCCTTCCCAGTGCTATATAGTCGCAATGGCTTGGTGCTTTCTCCCCGATAGTTCCCTTCCCTTCAGTCCTTTGTTTAGTGATTGGTTTAACCCTTTCTATAGCCATTCAGCCAAAAAGGGATTTACTGGGTCCGGACTGGCCCTCAATCTTCCTGGCAACCATAAACTTTCTTAATATTCATATATAACTTAGTCAAATTTCAGAAGTTCATTTTATTCCTACATTAGGTACATCTGCATTTGTGCAGCTACAGATGTGATTTTAGTATGTATTATCTAAGGGAAAAAACACCCTCTATGTGGCCTAACAACTGTAAACAAACTTTTGGTTAGACATTATTATTATTATTATTATTATTATTATTATTGCAATACTGATTATTTTGCCTCTACTTCAGTTCTCTTGGACAATGTAGTGTTTTATGTATCTATTTTACATATATTTCGACCTTCCTTTCCCCCCAAAGCTGGTGTTGCAGAGTGGTGTGTGGGGAGCTGTGTGACAAAGCTGGTGTTGCAGAGTGGTGTGTGGGGAGCTGTGTGACAAAGCTGGTGTTGCAGAGTGGTGTGTGGGGAGCTGTGTGACAAAGCTAGAGTTGCAGAGTGGTGTGTGGGGAGCTGTGTGACAAAGCTGGTGTTGCAGAGTGGTGTGTGGGGAGCTGTGTGACAAAGCTGGTGTTGCAGAGTGGTGTGTGGGGAGCTGTGTGACAAAGCTGGTGTTGCAGAGTGGTGTGTGGGGAGCTGTGTGACAAAGCTGGTGTTGCAGAGTGGTGTGTGGGGAGCTGTGTGACAAAGCTGGTGTTGCAGAGTGGTGTGTGGGGAGCTGTGTGACAAAGCTGGTGTTGCAGAGTGGTGTGTGGGGAGCTGTGTGACAAAGCTGGTGTTGCAGAGTGGTGTGTGGGGAGCTGTGTGACAAAGCTAGAGTTGCAGAGTGGTGTGTGGGGAGCTGTGTGACAAAGCTGGTGTTGCAGAGTGGTGTGTGGGGAGCTGTGTGACAAAGCTGGTGTTGCAGAGTGGTGTGTGGGGAGCTGTGTGACAAAGCTGGTGTTGCAGAGTGGTGTGTGGGGAGCTGTGTGACAAAGCTGGTGTTGCAGAGTGGTGTGTGGGGAGCAGTGTGACAAAGCTGGTGTTGCAGAGTGGTGTGTGGGGAGCTGTGTGACAAAGCTGGTGTTGCAGAGTGGTGTGTGGGGAGCTGTGTGACAAAGGATTCCGCCGTTGTTTGTCGCTGGATTCAATTTGCAATTTTATTCAACGCTGAAATTTGCTCTGACGATGTAGAGCTAGCTAAAATTGCATCCGATCAGAGCGGAAAGTGCATGTACAGAGAGAGAAATGTGTAACATATATATATATATATATATATATATATATATATATATATATATATATATATATATATATATATATATATATATATATATATATATATATATATATATATATATGCTGCTGAAAGCACTTGCATATGGGTTGCAACGTGAGAGGAATATGATCACAGGATGGTTAGACAAAGATAGTTTTCCGATTGTCGAACCTGTATATATCGTTAGCCTAAGATGAATTAGCTTCAGTTAGGTTGTTGGGCTCAGTTGGGGTAGTTTATGTTAGCTTGCGTTAGGTTAGCTAGGTTGAGTAAGACTAGGGGAGGGGTTTCAAATCCATTGGTGAATCGTCTTGTGTACGATGCGACTTGTGCGCGCGAGAGTTGCCGGGGAAATGAGACTCGCTTCTCATAACTTGCTACAAATACAGCCAGGGTATCTAGTGTCTAACTCCGCTAAGTACAGTGTGTGTGTGTGTGTGTGTGTGTGTGTGTGTGTGTGTGTGTGTGTGTGTGTGTGTGTGTGTGTGTGTGTGTGTGTGTGTGTGTGTACTTTAAGAGAAGTACAGAGAAGGGGGGGGAGGGCTGCTGCATGGGTAACAGCTTTTCTTCCTTTTCAACCTACCTACCCTGGCTTTGCGTCTCCAAACCGACAACCAGAACGCAACTCCATAGTCTCTTGAGACTGATGGATGCCTACTACTACTACTACTACTACTATCCAGTGTCGTTCAGAAGTACCAAACTGAGAGATTTAATTTGAAGATACTCCCAACGTTTCGCTCTGAGGAATGCATTTTCAATATAATTTGCTGGGAGGGAGCGAGAGGGTGTGGGGTAAGAATACCTGTTGGTTATCGAACGCGTTCTACAATAGCCACCGCCTCGCAGAGATGTTTCTCCCCCTTCCACATGGCACCTTTCTCTTCTCCTCAGATTCCTCTCTTTAACCAACCTCTTCTTCTTCCATTTATTTTCACGTTTCCCTCATCTTCCTCTTCCTTTCCCTCATAGTACTCATTCAGCTAAAATATTTATTCTCTGCCCCTAACTTGTTCTTCTGTTCAACTGGCGTCGTGTTCCTTCACTTCGTTCCTATTCCTTCATACATACAAACGCCTCCCCTGTTCCTTCATCCCTGCTCTCCCCTCTTCACTTCCCTTCACTTCCTGCTACACCATCTCCCCTCTCTGCTCCCCTCGGGGCTATTCTCCCTCTTCCTGCTAACCCACTCACCCCCGGCCCCTTGCCCCTGCCCTCTCCTCCCCCAGCCCTACTGCGACCCCTTACCTTACGGTATCTCCTCGATTTGCCTCCCCTTGTTCCACTTGAGTGTACTAACTACCCCTCTGTTATTTTTACCTTCGGAAAAACATTCACTGAAGAGGAAGGTAAACACGCTCCTGGCCGCTGACGACGGTGCCAGCGATGGCATTCCTCTGGGGATTCGTGTACGGGTCTCGCAGTACAGATGGCTTCGTTCTCGACTCACAATTGGGGATCTTGGGTTCGATTCCAGGGCGGGACAGAAATATTTGGGAACGTCTCCTTTCACTTAATGCTTTACCTAGCAGTAAATAGATACCCGGAAGTTGCATCTTGGGGAAGGTCAGTTGTCAATATTATATATATATATATATATATATATATATATATATATATATATATATATATATATATATATATATATATATATGTCGTACCTAGTAGCCAGAACGCACTTCTCTGCCTACTTTGCAAGGCCCAATTTGCCTAATAAGCCAAGTTTTCATGAATTAATTGTTTTTCGACTACCTAACCTACCTAACCTAACCTAACCTAACTTTTTCAGCTACCTAACCTAACCTAACCTATAAAGATAGGTTAGGTTAGGTTAGGTAGGGTTGGTTAGGTTCGGTCATATATCTACGTTAATTTTAACTCCAATAAAAAAAAATTGACCTCATACATTATGAAATGGGTAGCTTTATCATTTCATCAGAAAAAAATTAGAGAAAATATAATAATTCAGGAAAACTTGGCTTATTAGGCAAATCGGGCCTTGCATAGTAGGCAGAGAAGTGCGTTCTGGCTACTAGGTACGACATATATATATATATATATATATATATATATATATATATATATATATATATATATATATATATATATATATATATATATATAATACTTCAAACAACAAAAGCAACAGGCCGACAAAACAAATCTTATTTTCAAATACATTTACATTAAAAATCTTTTCTCATGTTTTCACATTTAAAATCGAGTTAGTTAACACAAAATAAAAAAATATCCTCACATTTGTGCTCTAATGAACAGATGTAATGAAATCCCGTCTTCATATATTAAGGGTCATTATTTTGTCCGAGAGATTTACATTAAATACTACATTTTTTTAGTATTTAGTAGAACATGTTTACACGTGATGTAATATTTGTGGCTCCAGGCTCCTGTGCCAGGTAAGTCCACTACGGGCTCACCATAGCCCGTGCTACTTGGAACTGTTTGTTCCGAGTAACTGAATCTAAAACAACAGGATGACAAACTTTGTTCTCGATGCAGTCTGTAGGGTCCCTTTTGTTCATATATTTTGCATCCCATACCTATTCCGTAGGCAGTAGTGCACCGCATACCTATTGTGTGGGTGGTAGTGCACCCCATGCCCATCCCATGAGGAGGTATTATACCCTATACCCATACCATGGGCGGTAGTGCACCCTCATAGCTATCCTTATTACAACATTTTCTTGTTTCAACGTTCATATTTACACACACCTACACCCACACACTAATTTCATGTACCGTGAGTCTTCGCCGTACATCACCACGTAGCTACATTTATCATACAAGAACACAGTCGACTTATGAACCGCTTGTAATCACAAAAAAGCAAGTTTTTCTTAGTTTTGATAATTAAGAGTTCTGGATTATAGCGGGCTTGTAAATCTTAGGCGTGGAGCAGGCGGTGTGCCGCAGTAGCTGGTGGCCTCAACCCATCATCAAAATAAACCCGGTTATAATGGTTTCGTCGCGTGTTAACCGACTCGTAAGGGTCTTGTTATATATACGTGCCGCTGTAACGCCGCACACACACACTGATTACCGGTAAGGGGCGCAGTATGAACACTGGTGTGACCGTTTGGTATGACTGATCACCGTGTTCGGCTACGAGGAAGTTCCTCGTAGCCGAACATGGTGATGAACAGAGATGAACAAACTTTTTAACTTTCACTTTTGAATCAGATGTCCAAGCGACAGCTGGCCAAGTGCACGTCCAATTGTCCAAGTCCCAGATGGACAAGTGCACGTCCAATTGTCCAAGTCTTAGCTGGACAAGTGCACGTCCACAACTGGACAAAAGACACGCCAGGTGATCCAGCATTATCCTTACTCTAATTAGACCTAATTGAATTGATCAGATTAGGCAAATAGTAATTATTTTTTGTCAATAAAGATGTTCAACAATAATAAAGAGGTGACCCCTGGGGAGACGTGCCCTGACCAAGTGTGTCAACCTCCATGACCTCAATAAGTGACGCCCCCTCCCCCCTTCCCCCAGCCCACCACTGACATCAATTCAATTTCAATTTCTTTCTTTATTTTGTACCCATACCCATCCCGTGGGGCGGTGGTGGCAAGGGTTACAGAGGCGCATAATCGGTTCAGGAACTGAACCTCATAGTTCATTTAGCCCAAACAATTTTTTTAATTACATACTAGTTTCACAACATTCTTAGCTTAATGAGCTATGGGGCTCAGTTGTTGTTGTTGTTATAGATTCAGCTACTCGGAATAAGTTCCAAGTAGCACGGGCTATTGTGAGCCGGTAAAGGGGCTCAGGTCCTGAACCTATTATGTGCTTCTGTAACCCTATCTACCACCGCCCACGGGACGGATGTGAGGTGCATAATAAATAACTCGCTAAAGTGCTGCAGCGTTTTACGGGCTATTCATGCCCGTGCCACCTCTTGGATAGCTTAATCTCCACCAATCAATCAGCTGCAGCATCAGAGATACCCACCGTGTGCTCTTGTGGGTAGCAGCAGAGATATGCTCGAGGGACGCCTCTGCCGATAGAAGTTTCGTCCATGCCCCGGGCATAAGTTTCATTGTTGCCTGTTAAAAAGAGTATGTATGCGAGCTTGTGTTATGAATAGGTGGGTATACATAGGAGCTGCCTCGTGTGGGCCCTCCTGCAGTGTCTTTATATGCTGATGTTCATGTATACGAGGTCGTGCTCGCGCGTCTGTCAACATCTATAAGTCGAACATTCCCCACCGCACGCGTTATTAACGAGGCCTGCACGTGTCTATTTACCCGACCCGACACGTCCATTCTCAGGTGAGGCGACGCCCATTATTATTAACTAGCAATTTATTCTCTGGTATAAAGGCTCCAAAGAGCCTCCACTTACGGGCTCACCATAGCCCGTGCTACTGGAACTCCTTGTTCTGGGCAGCTGAATCTAAAACAACAACAACATTCTCAGGTCATCCGTTGTCTAACATTCCAGATATCACTTACAACATTGACTGTGTTTAGCACTTTGTTGTTTCATGGCACATGAGCAATGGAAGGTCTTGTGGTGTGGTTGACTTCGTTCTAGACTCACAGTCGAGTATCCCGGGTTTGATTCCCGGGCGGGGCAGCTCGGGTGTGTGTAAATTTACTATTTGTTTCTGCAGAATCGAGCTATTAGCTCTTGGACCCCGTCTTTCTAACTCAATCTATTTTACCTCATTATATCTACTACATATATTTCTCTCTAACACACACACACACACACACACACACACACACACACACACACACACACACACACACACACACACACACACACACACACACACACACACACACACACACACATCCCCACGAAGCAGCTTGTAGCAGTTGCCTAACTCCTAGGTTCCCATTTGCTGCTGGGTGAACAGGGGGCATCAAGGTGAAAGAAACTACCCATTTGTTTCTGTCTCAACCAGGCCCTTAGGAGTACGACCCCCCCCCCCCCCCCCGAGCGATGTCCACTCAGTCTGGAGGCCCCCAAATGTGTGTGCGCGCGCGCGAGTGTGTATACAAGCGCACAAAGGGGGCGCTCTCCTCAATATAACAACCTACATGCAGGATGCAACATTCCTCATGTGACACTCGCGTTGCAAATCCAGTCAGAGGAAGACGAACACTCATCCACATCTGAGGGACACCTAATACAATATTTCCTCTTTCCCACGACGCTCAGGGGAATAATAAACAGCTTAGCGTTATACGATTTCTATTACCCTGGGGAGGGGTTGATGGGAGCGGTAGTTCCCCTGGAGGATGAAGCCAGGGGCGAGGGAGCCAAGTCAACCATTTCTTTGGTGTGATCTGGATTGAGTCAACTACCATCTGGTGAAACAGTTCGTGATACTAGGAAGGTCGTTCAGGGCCCCGTGGAGGTGGGCGCCAGGGGGGCTGGGGTGGAATTTTTACTTTCAGTGATGAGGTCCCTAGAAAGGCAATAAAGGGGCCACCAAAGCATTTGAGAGAGAGAGAAAGAGAGAGAGAGAGAGAGAGAGAGAGAGAGAGAGAGAGAGAGAGAGAGAGAGAGAGAGAGAGAGAGAGAGAGAGAGAGAGAGAGAGAGAGAGAGAGAGAGAGAGAGAGAGAGAGAGAGAGAGAGAGAGAGAGACGGGGGGGGGGAGGGAGCAGACAGAGGCAGGGACTTAGGTAGTCGTTCCTTAAAACTATAAATGAAAGCAGTAGTAGTGTGCAGTGGGACGTAACAGGTACTCTGCGACAGAGGGAAGACGAGACTTGAGAAAAACAAGGGTGGAATAAGGCGGATGGGGTGAGGGAAGAACTAAGAAGAAGTGTAGGAAGTGAGAGGTAAATAAAACATGAGAGGGAAATAAAATGGGAAGGGAAATGTCTCTCACTTGCTCCTCTCCCTGCCCCCTCCCACACTCCCACCCCCGACAGCGCCTGGTCAATACCCCGGCCCGTCGTTGATTATCCCATGGTGATCATTGGGGAAGTGTGCAGGCTGAGCACCCCTTATATGGGCGTGAGCACATCTCTCCCCCCCCCCCCGCCTTCTAGCTTTCTCTTAGCTTCTCCCGCCTTCTAGCTTTCTCTTAGCTTCTCCCGCCTTCCTTTTAACATTCTCTCAGCTTCCCTCGCCTTTCTCTCATCTCTCGCACACTTCCCCCATCTCTCTCTTTCCCCGTGGTCCCATGACACTTCTTCCCCGTCTCTCGCGGTCCTGCAATTATGCACTAAATTTTGTGGAGGATATTTTGATTTGATTTTATACTGTCTCATACCTTGAACGTGCGAGTGCTTGTTCCATTCTTCATGGTTCCCTCCTTCGCGTACCTAATACACGCCATCACCTACACTAATCTCTCCTCCCCATTCCCCCCCCCAACCACTTGGGCTGGACGGTAGAGCGACGGTCTTGCTTCATGCAGGTTGGGGTTCAATCTCCGACCGTATAAGTGGTTAGGCACCATTCCTTCCCCCCCACGTCATCAAGAATGCGGTGGGGAGGGGGGAGGGGGGGATGTAGCCCAGGGTTGAGAGAGGGGTGGTGGGGGGTGATCACAAGGGGCGTTGATTAGGCTGGGCTCACCCCTCTCGCTGACGGACAGAGATAAATTAGCATAAAAAAACACGCACTTGTTCCCCTTCCCCGTACCTTGGCTAACTCCCCCTTCTCTTACCCGTCGGCCGATTCATTTTTCCCTCGCCCCCATGAGCGCCCCTCGGCCAAATCATCAATTCCCCCCCCCCATGAGCGCCCCTTGGCCAAATCATCAATTTCCCCCCCCCCCCCTGTTCCCCCTTCCCACCGTTTAGGCCTTACATCATTTATTTTCCATCTTCATCAGACTTGGAACGATCCCATCAGACCTCACTGGTAACTCACTTGGAGTATAATTATAATAATAATACATAGAACAATCACACTAACGTGATGTATCAATGAGCAAATCAGTAGGAGCCGTGATGAGGATTCGAACCTATGTGCTAAGTATTGCCAGGCACACACGCCCCAGACAACCAGGACTCGACATGAAAGGGATTGCAACCTGAGGGTTCTACTGAGCCCACGAGGATTCCTGAGGCTTCAGGTGAAGCCGACCCAAGGTGTCACATAATCTTCCCCCCCCCCCCCCCTCCCATGCACTCTGGCTCGATGTCTAGGAATGTTCTGCCTCTGAGTATTCTGCCTGGGAATACTCGGTGCAGAGGTTCGAATCCTCATCGCGGCTCCTACGGATTTTCTCAATAATAATAGTGTATACAACAAAAAATATACATTGTATACAAAGTATGTAAATTATTCAACATTTATAATAATGACGCTAATCATGCACAGCATTTCGGGCAATTATACACAATTATTCAATGATCAGAAAATTACCATAAATTTCCTCCTCTCCATAATTTGCCCATAATTTTTCTTTGTCTCCCTCCGTCTCTGTCTCTCTCTTATGAAACATACAATAGTCTACCATTGGTGTGGGTGGTCGCAGGTGAGAGAAGTTTAGCGGTGTAAAACTGTTAAGCCTGGAAACACAAACGGGAACTGTCTCTATTTTCCGCTTGTTACAACTTGTAATATAGTTGTTACATCTTGGCTTAACGTGTTTGTGACGTATTAGAACGTTGTTACAACTTGCTATATTGGTTGTTATAACTGGTTAGGAGTTGTTAAAACTTGTTCGAACGTTGTACCAACGTCGTAGTTTCGGTGTGTGTTTTGCGGGAGCTTGCCACTTACTCTGAGAAAGGAGCGGGACTTGTGAAACCTCTGAAGCTGCTGGAGGATTGTCTGTTTTATACAACTACGGCCAAATTATGAAGAGCAGGAAGTTTATAATAATTTTCCCGAGATCAGTGAATGATGGTGTATAATAGTATATTTATACTATAATATAAATAGTTTCGAAATGTTTTTTTTTCAAAATATTTAGCTGTGTAGCCATCGGGCAGTGCCAAGAATCGTCGTGGGGGTCTGAATGTGCCCCTGGCACGTTGTTCTGTGTTGAATTGTGTTGACCCCGATCAGCCTCCGTCGGGGTCTCCGGCTTATTGTAGGTCACAACTGGAGCAGGATTCTTCAAGCATTATGTAACCACTTACCAATCCAGTACATCTTTAACCATGTACATCTTTCTTTACATTGAATACAAAGTTTGTGTTGTGAAGTTTCGAAACTCGTAATGTTGTTATTGTTACAACCAACATCGTAGTGATCCGGAGCTCAAACTATTTAATAAACGTAAACGAAGTCATTAAGATAAGATATCCAGGTTTCGTAAGTGTTTGAGGACGTCTTGGCCCTGGTTCACAAATATCCAACCCAGAACCATGAACGAGTTGATTCGTATATATATCTGTTGTTGTTGTTGTTATAGATTCAGCTACTCGGAACAAGTTCCAAGTAGCACGGGCTATGGTGAGCCCGTAGTGGACTTACCTGGCACAGGAGCGGTGCTGTGTGTCTCTAATATACGTATATACCGTTCCGGTGCCTGACTGTGAGGGGGGACACTACATCCCAGCACGGCGGAAGCTCTCGGGAGTGCATCTTTAAAATTCATATTTTTTTTTAATTTTTATAGCGGATATTTTCCCCGTAACTCTCCACACTATACTTGAGCTACATATTTCTCGTAGCATTTAGCACCAATACCCAGGTGGAAAATGTTTGCAAAAAAATGTGTTTTGACTTATATTTTTATCTTAAATAATTGCAATGTTGATGTAGCCGAAAGTAATAAGGTTAGTGGCCGCATCTGCCAGTACATCAAGGAGCAGGTAATTAATACTAGTCAAGTGAATGAGGTTCCCTCTGGCGAAGAGTGCCAGAAACACATAGCTCTCACAGGTCCTGTGTGGCGTGCTAATTATGGTACACTCAACTCATTCAAAATTAGCAAAACCCACCACCACACGGTTGATTTGTTAATATTATGGTAGTTAATGTATAGCCACAACCATGTTCTTTTCACGATCGGTACTCGTCTGATTTCTTGAAAACATTTGGGTTCTTGTGGTGTGAGGTGAGTAAAAGTGTTTGCTTGTGTGTGTGTGTGTGTGTGTGTGTGTGTGTGTGTGTGTGTGTGTGTGTGTGTGTGTGTGTGTGTGTGTGTGTGTGTGTGTGTGTGTGTCGCGCGTGTGTATTTACAATTTGTTTTATTATTTGTGCTTGCAGGATCGAACTGTTAGCTCTTGGACTCCTCCTTTCTAGCCGACGGTTGTTGTATGTGCTCGCGTACGCGTGTATGAAGCACCAGCCAGCAAGCAAGCACTACAACAGGGCAGCGCCCCAGCACCGTGACGGGGAAGCAGCCTCCTGGCACACAGACCCAAGCAGCCCTCCACCACATCACATGCAGTGCTGACCCGTACAAATAGTGACTCCATCATTCAACTGGAAATTATGTTCAAATATACGCAACAATCAAATTTTCACAGCAAAAAATTGAGCTCTGAAAAATGCCAATAAAGAAAAAGCTTTTATCGGTCCACTCGGAAAAGATCGCAAATACAAAAAAAAAGTATATTTTTTGACGATTTTTACAGAACACGACAGAACAAGTCCATTTGGATGAAGCATCAAGTCCCGCCTGCTCTATGAGTTTTATCATTAGTGTAGAGGTTTGAGTGAAAAAGAGGACGCTTTGTGGGATTGGGGACTGTGTGTTGGCGATTGGGGCACTGTGTTGGGGGATTGGGGCACTATGTTGGGGGATTGGGGCACTGTTTGGGGAAATTGGGACACTGTATGGTGAGATTGGGGCACTGTTTGGGGGATTGGGGCACTGTATAGGGAACAGGCGGTGTAGGGACTATTGGAGTGCTGTATGGGGGATTGGGGAACAGCGTTGGTGAGTTGGGGAAAACCGTGTGGATTAGGGACGATGTGTCGGGGGTGGAAAGCAATGGGAAAGGGAGACGGAATGGGGAGGCACAGCGCAAAAGGGTGAATGAAGGTGATATTTACTCTCACCCCGCAACAACAAACCCATCTACCACACATCCACCTCACAATTACAACCAACCTCACCCACCTATCCACCACAAACCCATCCTCCCCCACCCTACAACCTGTGCCCGGTCTGGGCTCCGGCCCGCACCGTCTAATTCAGATATCACACCGTGAAGTCAGTGGCCCCGGGCGACGGTATCATTAAGACCGGAGAAAAATCCCCCACGCGATACACTCCCACAATTTCTCAGCGCCCTAACCACGGTACACCATCGCACACACCCTGGGAGGCTGGAGATGTGGAGGGGGAGCTCCTCCCATGATTATTATTATTATTAACATCTTTATTGACAAAATGAATTACAATTTTGCCTAATCTGAGGATTTCGATTAAGTCTTATTAAAGTGAGAATAATGCTGGTATTCACTGTCACGCAGGACAGAGGGTCATACATAAGACAATAGGTCTAAACTGTAGGCTGAAGCACATATATATCATGGTTACAATCAATGTTTTAATACATGGATATGTGAAAACAACTTTCTATTGTGCACTGCCACACAAGGGCAGGGATGGGTTCATAAGTGATGCAGCTTAGAAGTAATATAAATACAAATTGTTCTTCATTCTTTAAAATGGACAAGCAAATTTTGGATAAATTGTTAGAAACCCAAGAAGGTCTGGGTGAGAGTGATGTGGAAGAAGAGACAGAGAGAGAGAGGAAACAGGAGGTAGGGGTTATTGTTGTTGTTTAAGAATCACCTACTGGAAACAACAAGTTCCAAGTAGCACGGGCTATGGTGAGCCCGTAGTGGACTTACCTGGCACAGGAGCGGGGCTGTAACTGAGGCAGGGAGGGGAAAAAAGAAGACAAGATCACTAATTTATCCAGTGCATTATTTTTTCCTCCCAGCGCCGCACTATACAAGCAGACAGAAGCAGCCTCAGGAACCGCAAAAATACCCACTAACACAAGCCAATTTGACCCCAATATCACAGTAACAAGGTTATTGCGAATAACCAAACTCAATTACGGGCTCGCCATAGCCCGTGCTACATGGACATTTCGTTCTGAGTAGCTAAATCTAAAGCAACGAACAACATGACAAGCCAATTGAATAACAACATGAGAATGAAAGAAAATGCAGAAGGCCTATTGGCCCACACGAGGCAGTTCCTATTTAGATCCAAACTCATTCATATACATGTTTAACCGACGTCTCTTATGTTAGCTGGTTCTTTGTTCCTTAAATCAACGCACTCCACACCCACCTATCCCCACGCACGCACGCACTCACGCACGCACACTGTTAAAGACGTCCAATTTGAGCAAACTCCTTCACCACCGGGTAAGGCGACTTTATCGCAAACAGCATCATTGTTTACAGCCAGGGAATGTTGCTAATGATAGCGATGCTGAAATTGGGTGCGTCACACAGGTCATTATGCCTTGGTCCAGCCTCCAGCTCTCGCTGATACACCTGGAAGGGTATCGGTTAACGCAGCCAGTCAGTGTAACTAAGTAGCAGGTTGCCTTACCCACAAATGCTACCCCCGTGCGTCGTAAGATCAAAGACTGCTACTTTATCTCAAAACCAATTAGGGTTCTCACAAAGGCAATCATACATTGAAACTGTAACTCTTCTTAATGTGCCAAGGAACGAGGCGAAATATCGTGTCCAGCCTGGATGAGAGATCTTAAGGCAGTGTCTGGGATGCTCCCGGACGCAGGGTCGAATCCTCGTCACGGCCCTTGTGGATTTGCTCAGCCCTCTTAATCCTCACTACATATTACATATTCCTTAGGCGAAGTAATCTTACTGTTGGTTATGGTAACTGAGACCTACCACTGGGGCACCAGCGAAGGGACACTGGGCACCAGCGAGGGGGGACACTGGGACACCAGCGAGGGGGGACACTGGGGCACCAGCGAGGGGGGACACTGGGGCACCAGCGAGGGGGGACACTGGGGCACCAGCGAGGGGGGACACTGGGACACCAGCCAGGGAAGATTGAACTCATCGCGACCCGTCTCATTATATTTGCTTATAACAACAATGGGTTTATGAAAGATAACCTTAAAGGGTAATTAAATCACTGAATGGTACAGCAAACACAAGCGTAACTTACAACTTCTGTTACGTTGTTAAGTTACGCTGTGACTTAAGTTTTCACCGCTCGTACCCGGGTGACAGCGGACAGCGATGGACTCACGAAACTTCCTTTATAACCAAACCAACATATGTTTACATATATTAATCTGAAAACACACGTGAAAGCAGATGTTGACTTTTTTGTTTACTGTTCAAGGACCCGCAAGTACACATGGTTTTTAAGCAAGGGAATACAAGTTTACGAGTCTTAATTGATTCAGTTTATATAATTGTTCGATACCTGCTTGATGGGGTTCTGGGAGTTGTTCTACTCCCCGAGCCCGGCCCGAGGCCAGGGCCGGGCTTGACTTGTGAGAACACAAGTCAACACTGACCGCGACAAAACTCGAATTGTCTTTGGTTTATAAACATTCGTCAGAAAATTCGAACAAATTGCATGTTTCTCCACTGAAAAGACGGACTGGATTCTTTGAACCTGTTTGTGCATTCAGCCAATGGTGTCCGTTTGTGCGTACCGTTAACTGTACCTGTTTGTACATCCTGTTGAGTCAGTCGGTGAGGCACGGAGGCAGTCACTCAGCACTGATGCAGGCAGTAAGACAGGGCATCACTGTACCCAGCACTGACCCAGGCAGTAAGACAGGGCATCACTGTACCCAGCACTGACCCAGGCAGTAAGACAGGGCATCACTGTACCCAGCACTGACCCAGGCAGTAAGACAGGGCATCACTGTACCCAGCACTGACCCAGGCAGTAAGACAGGGCATCACTGTACCCAGCACTGACCCAGGCAGTAAGACAGGGCATCACTGTACCCAGCACTGACCCAGGCAGTAAGACAGGGCATCACTGTACCCAGCACTGACCCAGGCAGTAAGACAGGGCATCACTGTACCCCCTACTACAGCTTAGTCTTTACACGGGATAATGCAGTGTGAGTAACCCAGACTGTTTAATCCCCGAAACTAATACACCATGACCAGCGCCCCCCTCCCCCCTGCGCCTCCCACACCCATCCTATGACGAGAACCACAGCGCCTGAGTTGAGAGTAACCCGTTCCTTCAACTAACACGTCTCATTTTGAACGTTATGGTCCCTAGCCAACATAAAAATTTCAAAATTGTACCCCCCTAAAGTAGCGGATCACAAACATGCACGTTCCATACGCAATCGACTTGAGAATGGTCCAGGACGGACCGAAACGTCGTCGTCCCTTCACCTTCTAGAGTGTGGTCTGGTCAACATACATCAGCCACGTTATTGTGACTCATCGCCTGCATACACTTTCCCATGCATCAGATGGTCAGGTGGGTGGCTTGGGGTTCGTACGTTTAGCACTTTGTATTTTGCACGTTGAGGCAAATCAAGAGAACGGACTGTGAAGAGAAGGAATCTCTTCACAGCCTCACTGCGTTCTTTATTTTTCTTAGGCCACGTCACTCCACGCGACGTGGCACACACGCAAGGCGGCGTTTTTCAACTAGATATAACTGAACAAAAACAGCAAAATATGCCTGCCATCTTAGAGTAAACTTCGCGGACAGATAAGAATATTATTGTCAGTAGTGTCGTTGAATAGTTTAATATTATATTGGTCTGTGTTTAGTGTGAAAATCTTCCAGGCTGGAGCAATTGAGGAACTGGTGATTCCCTGAAGGTAGAGCTGCGGGGGGGGGGGGGGGCAGTGGGAGTGTGTTGGGCAGCTGTGTGTGTGTACTCACCTAGTTGTGCTTGCGGGGGTTGAGCTCTTGACTCTTTGGTCCCGCCTCTCAACCGTCAATCAACAAGTGTACAGGTTCCTGAGCCTATTGGGCTCTATCATATCTACACTTGAAACTGTGTATGGAGTCAGCCTCCACCACATTACTTCCTAGTGCATTCCATTTGTCAACCACTTTGTGTGTGTGTGTGTGTGTGTGTGTGTGTGTGTGTGTGTGTGTGTGTGTGTGTGTGTGTGTGTGTGTGTGTGTGTGTGTGTGTGTGTGTGTGTGTGTGTGTGTGTGTGTATTCGCCTAGTTGTGTTTGCGGGAGTTGAGCTCTACTCTTTCGGCCCGCCTCTCAACAGTCAATCAATCAACTATTACTAACTACTAACTAATTTTTTCCCCACCCACTCACACACCCCCAGGAAGCAGCCCGTAACAGCTGTCTAACTCCCAGGTACCTATTTACTGCTAGGTAACAGATGAATCCGGATGAAAGAAACCCTACCCATTGTTTCTCGCCGGCGCCGGGAATCGAACCCCGGACCACAGGATTACGCATCCAGCGTGCTGTCCTCTCAGCTACCAGCACCCTGTGGCTGAGGAAAGATTTTTAGACGAGCGCCCCAAGAGCTGGAGCTCAACTTCCCCGAAAATAACAAGTCTACCAAAACAACAACACAGCCCTTTCCCCACAACACAACCCTCCCCTTCCATCCCCCCCGTCCCGTGCCATAACCCACACCACCGTCCCAACCAAACCAATAATGTTATTACCCAATTGGTTATTTCATGCAAGTAATGGTTACGAGGGAAGCTGAGGATGGCAGATAACAGGCTCCATTATCCCCTCGACGTCTCCATAACCACACACACCTACCTCAGTTCCCAGCCACGAAAATGTTGATCATTTCAGGGTACTTCTTCAGTGATGATTATTATTATATACTGAATTAGGATAAATGGTAGTATTATGTATTTTTATTATTATTGAGTTTGGGAGAGTAAGAGTGAACCACATCATGCCGATTATATTAGGATTATTATTTAAGTAGCCGTGGTGATAATATTTGTAAGTATTTGGAAACCAACGTTGGTTCGAATCCTCGGAGCGCGTTAGTGATTTTTGCTATAATATTTGCATTATTATTGCTGCTACTGACAGCATTAGCCGTCAGTAATAATAGTAACCACAGCAACAGCAGCTGCTACCAACGGGAACAAAAGCAGCAGCTTCCAGCAACAGCAAGCAGCAGTTGCCATCAACAGCAACAAAAGCAGCAGCATTGTACAAATCCACAAGGGCCGTGACGAGGATTTGAACCTGCGTCCGGGAGCATCCCAGACACTGCCTTAATCGACTGAGCTACGACAGGGTAAAAGGGTTGAAACCGAAGTTCTACTGAACTTATTGGATCCCGTAGCCTCTCCGAGGCACAAACCAGGCTTTTACACAACCCCCCCCCCCCCCCTGCACCCGAGCTATGTCAACAGGCCGTACTCCCTCTTCGCCCTTACATCATCACACACAGAGATCACACTAACGTGATGCATCAAATGAACAAAATTTCATTTGATTTGTTCAAAGGTTTTGTTCATTTGATGCATCACGTTAGTGTGATTTCTGTGTGTGATGCAGCAGCATTGTGTTTTCATTATTGCCGTGATCATTACAATTGTTTACTGTCGAACTATCATATTTTACAAGTATATTGACCAATGACTTCACTTTGTTAGCAAATCTGTGTTTGGCTGCCGAGTGACGTGAGGAGACTACGATAGTGGCTTGGTAACGCGACACTGACGAGGAAAGAAAATCCTGTCATACATTCGAGCCAGAAAAGTGTATTTGATATCTATTACAAAATAAATGCCTCAGGTTCTGGCTAGTGCTAGTTCTGTAGGTGTTCGTTGTTGTTGTGCTGGCCTCACTGGTGCCATTATTGCTGGCGCTGCTGGGGGGTGCAAGGGGGCCAGTGTATACCTCATTACTGGAGGTTCTCTGTCTGATACTAGACGTCTCAACCCGAGTGATAAATGTCCCTCCAACGTAACCTCGAGGCCTTCAAGTCTGTTGACACGAAAATTACGGAATGATATCCATTATCCTGTTCACCTACGACGACACACAGGACCGACGGCCTAAATAATGATGATTTACTGTGTTCCACAGATACACACACACACACACACACACACACACACACACACACACACACACACACACACACACACACACACACACACACACACACACACACACACACACACACACACGCACACACACGCAGGACGGTTGACACTGTGCCACCAGTACAACACTTATCAACGTAACAACTTGAATGTCAGTCGATAAGGTGCGTGGTTGTGCACAATGCCAGGATTCCGAGGAATGCTTTGTGACGCGTTGCCTTCCCGGGTGGGCTGTCTGGGGGTGGCCTCGCTGGAGTGGCATCAGTAAGGCGGCAAGAGTAAGAGCTGAAAAGGTCTCTTGTGCGGTCCGCTGAGAAGCGTAGAGGGTGTGTCGCATGCGTCTATGTACCGACAGGATATTATCAAGGCGTGAAGGGGAATTTGAATAAAGAATCGGGGAGTGTGCTTTGTATCAATATGATGGGAAGAAAAAATGAAAATTAACTCGTATCTTGTGCTTTAAATTTTAAATTTTGCCCCGAGGGGCGAGTTTATTGGGCTGCGCCACTCATCTTGTGAGTGGACACACCGCCATAGCAGCCTGTACAACACTCACCAATAGGAAGAAAACCCGCTGGGTTCTTCATCCTGTGACAGGATCTTCATGTTTATCCTGTGACAGGATCTTGTGCTATGTTGTAAAATTTGTCACGGTTAATGGCTTGAGTTAAGACTATATTTGTATAATACGTAAATACGTATAATAAATTTGTATAATACGTAAATTCACAAGCATATGGAGAGCAGCAAATTGGACTGCATGAAGACATGTTCATTATAAACAAGATCAATTAACACTTGAGAACTAGGTTGGGAATTACAATGGTACCTATAGTTTCAGTCGACACATTCGCTCACACTCCTGAGACATCAAAGCAGCTGCCACACATCCTTTGATGGCACGCTGCAAGTGGCAGCTGGTGGTGGCCAGTGGCATTACCCCACACATACACAGGCGGCAGCTTGGTAAAGATTTTGCAGCCTCCTCCAGCTGGTACTGGAGATCTGCTTCTGGTCCATATAGCAGTACACAATTAGCAATTGCTTCCTCAACACAAGAGCCTTCCTTAATATGTCGACTGTTTTAACAGCAACGGAGACCATATTACTGATTCATGTAATCAAACGAATCCCAATATGTTGATTCAGTTCATGTCACTGCACACAACTTAGATACAGAACTATAGTTTCTGACCATAAGCTAGAAACATTCTTCCTAGTTTGGCAGCCTGCATAAAAAAAAAGAGAGAGGTCCTCTCCGAGACAAACAGCTAGACACCCTTTCGAAACTCAAGTCTAATCGTTTTCTTTACAGCTTTAAACGAGAACCAATAACAACTCCTAATCACTAAGCCTCTATCTTGTTTGCTAGAGGGCGCCATGCTGTGGTACTCCCAAACCTGGCAACCCTGTGTGTTAGTGTAATCAAAAAAATTGTTAACCCTTAGTACCTGAGGGGAAATTTAGCCTAACTCCCATCAATTCTCTGGACCGAGCCTGCCCTACTAGTTGGTTCTCTGTTAGTTCACATTTCTAATTATGGTGACTTGTAATATTTGACAGCGTACATTATACAGCGTACAGGGAGCCGGTCGGCGAGTGGACAGCACACTGGACTTGTGATCCTGTGGTCCTGGGTTCGATCCCAGGCGCCGGCGAGAAACAATGGGCAGAGTTTCTTTCACCCTATGCCCCTGTTACCTAGCAGTAAAATAGGTACCTGGGTGTTAGTCAACTGTCACGGGCTGCTTACTGGGGGTGGAGGCCTGGTCGAGGACCGGGCCGCGGGGACACTAAAGCCCCGAAATCATCTCAAGATAACCTCAAGATTATTCCTAATGCTGGCAGTGAGGGCATTAGTAGGTATCAGAGATGACAGGTTTAGAATATTATCAAAGGATGTTGGCCTTGATCGTATAAGCCAGCACAATGTCGAAAATTACTTCTTGTTTTAGATTCAGCTACTCAGAACAAAAAGCTCCAAGTAGCACGGGCTATGGTGAGCCCGTAGTGAACTTGCGAAAATCGCACCTTTGCAAAGATCATCTAAATAAATCTGTTAAAGCAAGTGAAGCATTAACCTGATAGTCAGGGATATCCAGCAGAAGACGAATTCTCCTCAATATCCGCATATTTGTTATTATATGATTAAACATACAAACATAATTCATATTATAACAGTATATATGTGGTGTCCGCACATAAATTTCGAATTTTTCGAAGATCAATAGTAACCCTGGCAGTGCCTATGATGCTCTTTATGTTGTGCTGACGACGATAACAAAGGGACAAGGGGCCACGATCAACACAAAAACTGAACCATTTGCCTTCTCTTTTCCCCCATCCAGGCTAGGCAATATGCCCAGGTGACGTGTGCGGTTTATCTAGCCTGACCCTCCTGTCCTCCCTCTCTCTCTCTCTCTCTCTCTCTCTCTCTCTCTCTCTCTCTCTCTCTCACACACACCTTCCAGGTGTGCACTCCACTATTGCCATTTCTCACCGCCTTTCCTTTCTTTATTCACCACACCCACACAATTTATCTTGGTCTCCCCCTCACTCTCCTCACCGCACACCATCACTCACCATCTTTCTCCCCTCAACACTCACTGTTCCCCAAACCCTCATTTCGTTTCCTTTTGTCTTCCCTCCATTCGACTCCATCACCTGTATATTTCACACCTAAGAATATGTGTAAGGAAGGAGGAGGGGGGAGGAACTAAGGGAGTAAGAAAAGGAGAGAAAGATAGGGAAAGTGGGACGGGAAGAGAGAGCAGGACATACAGAAAGAGGGAAAGGAGAGAAAGGAACGATAATGTGGATAAAAAAAAGCTTCCTAAGCTTCTTCATAATTGCTAATCCTAACACCATATCCTTCTTGCTTTTCCTCCATCCCATCCCTCCCTCCTACCACTATCCTTCCTCCATCCAGTCAATTTCTACCCCCCCCCCCCCTTCTCCCCCCATCT
Organism: Procambarus clarkii; assembly: GCF_040958095.1. NCBI lineage: Eukaryota > Metazoa > Arthropoda > Malacostraca > Decapoda > Cambaridae > Procambarus > Procambarus clarkii. The sequence continues at coordinate 1,640,745 of NC_091156.1, forward strand.
CCCCCCCCCCTCGACTCGATTCGCGCAGTGTTTCCAAGAGTTTGTGAACCAGTGACCTTCACCTTATATGCTCGCAATTACAGACTAACGAATCTGTAATTTTCTCCTTTGTGGAGGACAGTCTGTAACGAGACTGTCCATCCTGCAGGACTCGTGTAACCTTCGCAAGACTGAATTCTTGCAGAACTTTAATAATCGTTGGAAATTGGTAAAGATTAAAATTATAATGCTATTATATTCTTGCATTTTTTAAATGATTAATACAATTATAATTACAATCATACCTAATACAATATCACCGAATACAATCATACATAATACAATGCCACTAAGTACAATAAACTCAGTCAACAATTATATAATAATTAACAAATTCAATTTACACCAAAAATGCTAAACTAATGCATTAAAAAGATATATTGTAAGAAACTGGGACGGGGTATTATTACGTCACATCACGATGGACACACCACAGGAGGCGGGGCACCAAGAACTAGACCACACTTCCCCGTCGTCACTCGTAGGTATGTACTGTTAGGCAAGTATTGGGCGACCTCAATAGTTAGGTGGGTTGCTTGGGTTTGTACGTTTGTAATCAAGCTAAACAGATGCATTTTTTACGGAGCAGCAAATCGAGTGGAGAGACTGGATGACGAGCGGCTGTATACAATGTCAATTTTCGGACTATCTGCGGACTGATCAAACTCTGTTTTCCGGTCTGGGTTCGAGCCCTGGCCGGGGAAGACTGATTGGGGTCAATCGTCAACTGCTCGCTCATGTTCACCCAGCGGTAATTGACTACCTGGTTGCTAATCGATTGGCTGGGTTGTGTTCCAGGGAAAACTAGTGTGGTGAACACTAACCCAGTGTTTGACCTTGCTAACTCTGTGCTTGACCTCACTAACACAGTGCTTGACCTCGCTAACCCAGTGCTTGAGTTAATAGTAGAGACGATCCATAGACTTAGGCACACACAAACATGTAAAACACAAGAGAGACAATAAACAAAACAATAATATAAACAAATAAACAATAGATTCCCACTAATGAAGTCAAAATGTCAACAAACCCAGAGAGAGTCAAGGACATATTTTGATCACGTGGAAGTTACACACATATTCCAGACATTCCACAACGTAAGACGTATACACATTTACTCACTCAATGACGTCTTTATAGCCCTAATTTGCATAACATTTGGCATTAAGTTATTACCTAATTCGGCGGCGAAATTATATCACAGGGCATGACGAGGCAACGACTGAATAACTTGGCTACAAACACGAGGGACGAGGTGGTGTGGCTTTATAAAAGAATTATTTATACCACTCCTAACGCCCGATTAGTCGCAGTTATTGTCAGACAATTAGCTAATTATCCTCCAGGACTCGTTTACCAGGGACGTGCCCAATAATTCATGGCCAATAACTAGCTTCCGCTGGTGCAGGGCAAGGATATAATTATCCTTTGTGATGGGGATTATTAAGTGTGAAGTAACACCATGTTGCAAGGGAAGGGTGGCTCTTGCATCCTGTTGCACGCTGGGTTTTACATGGGGTTACATGTTGCAGCCGAGACGTGCCTTCGCGAATCGCCTGCGTGTTCTGGCGATTCCCAGACTTAACCGTAAGGCTGGTGTCTGGGAATCACCAGAACGCTGGCTCAAGTCACTTCATTGCCTCAAAATTATTTTTTTCTTTTCTGTTACTGCAAAAACATATTTTGGCAACATGCGACTGTGTAGTTGGGAAGAATGGCAGCCCAGAGACTCACAGGACCCGCACCGTCATCTCATACTAAGTCTGTTTTCTCCTGGAACGGTAAAATATTTACAGAATTTCAATAAACAAACACAAATATATTTTAACTAGCTTTTATCACCTGGTAATCCATGCAGTTAATATGGCATTTCAGAAAACCTTTCTCCCGATGAATCTCATCCATTCAAGTTTCTATCTCCCTCCCCCCCACACTCTCTCTCTCTCTCTCTCTCTCTCTCTCTCTCTCTCTCTCTCTCTCTCTCTCTCTCTCTCTCTCTCTCTCTCTCTCTCTCTCTCTCTCTCTCTCTCTCTCTCTCTCTCTCTCTCTCTCTCTCTCTCTCCCCCCCCCAGACCATTTCTCATTTACCCAGGAGCAACAATTCAGCCAGCCCTCATTTCATCTGTCAGAGCAACACGGTTCTATTATTTAGCTCGCCACCAGATTCCCGCCACGCACTGCCCAGCAATATTCCCTAAATGGTAATTAACCCACCTGCATCTGTATCCCCCCCCCCCCCGACGTGTGTGACCAGAGCGGCGCACTCACTCCCCTGATACACTCCCAACCTCAACCCCAGTGGTGGCCACCACCCTTAACCCCCAGTGGTGGCTACCACCCTTAACCCCAGTGGTGGCTACCAGCCTTAACCCCCAGTGGTGGCTACCAACCACTAACCCGCCAAACACACACCGAAACTAGAACGTTGCTACAACGTTCGAACAAGTTTTAACACCTTCCTAACCAGTTATAACAACCAATATAGCAAGTTGTAACAACGTTCTAATACGTCATAAACACGTTAAGCCTAGATGTAACAACTTTATTACAAGTTGTAACAAGCGGAAAATAGAGACGGTTTCGGTTTGTGTTTCCAGGGAATATACTTAAAAATTAAAATGCTTTTGTTGAGAGATTTCCCGACAAGTCATTAATATGTTATGGCTTTATTTAGCATATTTGTTACAGGAGGACCTTGTGTAAACGCCTGCAATGTAGCAGTAATCTTCTCAACACGATGTGAACACGTTAACGGGTAGCACAGAGAACGACAATATAAAAAAGCGAGATAGTTCATTAATCGGAGGTCAGTTCAGTGGAAAAACAAAACTTGAGCAAATATAATTTTTTGTAAATTGTAGTTGTCCCGTGAAGATGAGAGGGAGGCGATATCTGTTCCCTGGGTACTGAAGATGCATGTTAGAAATGAATACATTTTCACATCAAAGACTAACAGCATTCTTAATAATATTAAATTGTTTAGTCTTAGGTGATAAAATATATAATAGCACAACATGTCGAATGAATACGTTTATATCAAGACTTTATTAACCATAGAAATACGAAGACTTTTAAATCAGAGAAACAGACCTGGAGGCCTTACAAATAATAAAAGAAACAGACCTGAAGGCCTTAAATATCACAGGAACAGGTCACAAGGCTTTAGAAATCACAGGAACTGACTTGAAAGTCTTAAAAAAAAACTTTTTTTAACCTATTGATATTTATTATTAAATAACTGTCGTCCGATATGGGAATAGTGGCTAAGACATGCGTCTCGGGGACTCTGTGACTGAGAACAATAATATGTGGACACGAGAATTGTACCATTGTCGGCCAGACAGTCAGTGTCTTAGTAACACATCTCTGCACTTGACGGTAAAACTCGGCTGCTCAGCCAAGATGGCTGCAAGCCCAACGTAACTGCACAGGCGGAATAACTGCACATATGGCTGCATTACAACAACCATTTATTAATATGTCAAGTTCAAACCCTAGTTTTAATTGGTCTACTCGGGTAAATAAAAGTTGGCAAGTTGTACTTTCTCCGTAAGTTGTTGCAAATGGTGAGAACATAAGAACATAAGAACAAAGGTAACTGCAGAAGGCCTATTGGCCCATACGAGGCAGCTCCTATTCTATAACCACCCAATCCCACTCATAATTCGGACCCGGGTTCGGACCCGGAATTCGGACCCGGGTTCGCGGGACCTGCTGGGAAGCGCTGCAGTAGACAGACACAATAACAACAATTCCGTCTGCCAGTGTCACTGATCCAGTGTCACATTGGGAGCCGGTCGACCGAGCGGACAGCACGCTGGAATTGTGATCCTGTGCTCCCGGGTTCGATTCCGGGCGCCGGCGAGAAACAATGGGCAGAGTTTCTTTCACCCTATGCCCCTGTTACCTAGCAGTAAAATAGGTATCTGGGAGTTAGTCAGCTGTCACGGGCTGCTTCCTGGGGGGTGGAGGCCTGGTCGAGGACCGGGCCGCGGGGACACTACAGCTCCGAAATCATCTCAAGATAACCTCAAGATAGATTCTCCCACATTCTGGACAGTGGCGGGGGGACAAGGGCGATCAAAACCCATCATCATCGAAATATAAAAATATTATATTAAGCACTCGTATTAAATTCTTAAGCACGTTTTTCACAATATGTATTTTTTTTTCCTTTCAAAAGTACGAGCAGAAGAGGAGAGTAGGACACTGAACCTTCTCCTGATCTCTCCTGACCTTACCTGTAGGGAATATCAGTTACGCTGGTTGGTAATTGGAGCAGAAATCAACGCTGAAGCCCCCTCCCCCCCCCCCCCCCACACACACTGGCTGGTGGGCGCTGGTGGCTGCGTGGACAGCACGCTGGGTACGTAGTTCTGTGGACCAGGGTTCGATTCCCGATGCCGGCGAAAACAGATGTGCAAAGTTTCTTTCATCCTGATGCCCCGCCTGTTACCTAGCAGTAAATAAGTTCCTTGGGATTTAGACAGCTGTTACGGGTTGCTTCCTGGAGGGGGGAGGGGGGAAGTTAGTAGTTAGTAACAGTTGATTGATTGACGGTTGAGAGACGGGGCGAAAGAGCAGAGCTCAACCCCCCGCAAGAACAACTAGGTGAATACACTGCCAACCCACACCTCTCACCAGCCGGTTGATTGGAATGGCTTGTAAGAGCTCGTTTCCTGTAGGAAATCAGCTCAGGTTTCTCTTGCGTACATCAAATTATTTTCGGGCAAAGTTTTATTTAAATTTGCCAGTAGAAGGTTGAGGAGTCGCGGACCTCTGATGTTGACTTATTCCCTTTGGTTTTGCCTCTAAGTCACACTGAGGTTAGCTCCCCCCCCCCCCCCCCCCTTCCTTCTCGATTTCTTACTCTGGAAAATTATTGTGTGTGTTATGGACCGAATCAGTTGTCTGCTTCTCTCAGGCACTCCCCACTTGTGCCTGCTTGATACCTGCTTGATGGGGTTCTGGGAGTTCTACTCCCCAAGTCCGGCCCGTGGACAGGGGCCAGATTCGCGAAGCAGTTACGCAAGCACTTACGAACCTAGACATCTTTTCTCAATCTTTGGCGGCTTTGTTTACAATTATTAAACAGTTAATGAGCTCCGAAGCACCAGGTGGCTGTTTATAACAATAACAACAGTTGATTGGGAAGTTTTCGTGCTTGTAAACTGTTTAATAATTGTAACCAAAGCCGTCAAAGACTGAGGAATGATGTACACGTTCGTAAGTACTTGCGTAACTGCTTCGTGAATCTGGCCCCTGGCTTGACTAGTCGACTAGCCTCTACAGAATGTCTGTGCACAACGTTCCTCGCCAGTCCTCCCCCGTCTCTTCTCTTCCTCTCCTATCCTGTCCTTATCCAGCCGTTTTATGCTTGGCCAATATATTATGTACCCACTGTCCCCTTCGCTTATTTTAATCTCTACCACACATCCTCTCCCCTTTGCCTCACACTCCATTCCCCCGCGCCACTATCTCTCCCTCTTACTTTATATCCTCTCACCATACCTTTCTCACGTGTATCTCTCTCCCGTCCCCCTCTCTCTCTCCACACTCTCCTCTAACCCACTACCAGGTAATACATCCTGGAGAGATATTGGAGAAGGAAGCAAGGAAAGAGGAGGGGTGGGCACAGTCACCACCTGCCTGGTGATCTACACTCTCATGATGGGACAGTCACCACCTGCCTGGTGATCTACACTCTCATGATGGGACAGTCACCACCTGCCTGGTGATCTACACTCTCATGATGGGACAGTCATCACCTGCCTGGTGATCTACACACTCATGATGGGACAGTCATCAGCTGCCTGGAGGGGGGAGGGGTAGACAAAGATGGAGAGGTGTAGGTGAGGGGAAAAGATTTGGAAATGTGGAATATAATGTAGCCATAATTATAAATCCAGTTATTGGCCATCCCCAAAATACACCCCACAACAACAACAACTGTTTTACTCTCAGGTACCTAGATGAATAGAGGCATCAGGTTGAAGAAAACGTTACCCAAACGCTACATCCTGCCACGGGGCTTGAACCCGCGACCCTCGACTGTGAGTCGATGACTTAGCCCACTATACCAAAGGAGCACCACCTCTCTGTCTGTCAGTCTGTCCCTCCCTCCCCCTCTCTCCGTATGACTATTTCCCTCTACAATATGCACTTTCTCCTACGTCATCCCCGAAGCGGTGTGTGTGTGTGGATGAGTTATTGGAAGGCTATCCGGATGAGTGGGGCGGCCCCATCCGGATCACCATAGCGGCCCAGGTACGGGGGCCGGAGAGGGAAATCTATCTCCCTCTATGAGCCCTCTCCGGCTCATAAATGCTTTCCCCTCGGGCTCCCTTGTGAGCTGAGGGAGGATAAACATTGATATTAGTCAAATAAACGACTTCTCTTACTCTTGGTGCCCTTCTCTGGGGGCAAGTGGAGGGCACAGAGAGGTGAGCGGGGCGAGAGGGCGGAGGGGGAAGTATACGGGTGTAGGAAGAGGAAGCGGGGTAAACGAGGAGAGTTAATAAGGGATAAAGAGCTGGGTAAGGTGAGCCAGAGAGTATACCATAAGGCACAAAAAGGTAAGAATAAGTCGTAGTGAAGGGGCAGGGAAAGACAGAGGGCTGGGAAAGACAGAGGGCTGGGAAAGACAGAGGGCTGGGAAAGACAGAGGGCTGGGAAAGACAGGGGCAAGAAGGACAAAATGGAAAACTTTCTGAGGTCCAGGAGACGATCCAGTGCAGGAACGTAATCTATCTTGGAAGACTTCTTAACCAACTTAAATTTGCTAGCTCATTTTATATTTAATTTCTGTAATTTAGACTGAATCTCCTATATATCAACCATTTTCCTGTGTGGCAGTGAACAAGTATTTATATTGATGCAATTTGATCGAATTGCTCAAGATTAGAGATAATTGCAGTCAAGTGCTATAATTAAAACATTATATGTAATCACAATGGTGTGGTGTGTTGGGCACCAGTTGGAGCCTTTACAACCACCCAGTGAGTTCAGTAGAGTTTTGGGTTGGTTGGTGGCTTTTGTTGACCAAACCACACACTAAGAAGTGAAGGGACGACGACGTTTCGGTCCGTCCTGGACCATTCTCAAGTCGATTGTCGTCCCTTTACTTCCTAGTGTGTGGTTTGGTCAACATATTTCAGCCACGTTATTGTGACTCCTCGTCTGCATTGATGGCTTTTGTCCTATCGTGACCGAGAGGGTTAAGGCAGGTGTCTGAGAATTACCAGAACGCCGGTACAAGTCACTCGATTGCCCCAAAATTATTTCCTCATTATACGTAATGATCGATGTAGCACGTGGTAGCCTGAAAGAGATGTGATTGCTTAAATCTGTAATCACGACGTGTTAACATTAACAAAAATAATACTGAGGCCACTAGAGATGGTAGCCCTCTGGTAAATTCAGGTAAATGTGAATGATCTAAATTAGGAGCTACTCCAAAAATCCCAAAGAGTGCTGTGCTTCTGTGTTTAATCAGCTGTGCATGAACATGTTTTTGGTTTCAAAACATATAATGTGAACTAAACATGTTTTGATGTTACCCTATCACGAGAGGACTTCTAGGGTCAGACTATCTCATAACACCAACATAGTGGTGTGATGTGTACAGGCTGCTCAAGTACAATTGTGTACTACGGAGCATGTCCAGTGTTGTACTTGAGTTTTTAATTTAATTATGTATTTAAATAAGTGAAAAAAATCAGTATTCTCTCTTCTAGTCTTGTTTAATGAAGGACTATGAACACACCATTGAATCCAAAGTCGTAAAGCCGATCTCACCATAATTCAAACATTTGCTAATGTGAAAACTGGCGTGGAGACTAAACAACTCCTTCATGCATGTTGTTCACTGATCACTCCAATACATGGTCACAAGCCTTATCTTTTACCATTTGGAACTTCAATCTGCACTGAAGAGTACACATGATCTTACTAATACCTCGTCTTTGTGCACACTTTGTACAGCTGGTACACACACACACACACACACACACACACACACACACACACACACACACACACACACACACACACACACACACACACACACACACACACAGGAAGTTAGGAAGTTTTCTTTTAGCGTGAAAGTAGTGGGGAAATGGAATGCACTTCAGGAACAGGTTGTGGAAGCAAATACTATTCATAATTTTAAAACTAGGTATGATAGGGAAATGGGACAGGAGTCATTGCTGTAAACAACCGATGCTCGAAAGGCGGGATCCAAGAGTCAATGCTCGATCCTGCAGACACAACTAGGTGAGTACAACTAGGTGAGTACACACACAATGAAAACATTAAATTGCGTTAAAGGTGAAGACATGGCACACGTAGCCTGACATAACTCAGTCACTACGAACCCGTTAACTAGCGTGGAAGTAATAGATTTCATCACCCCGACAAGGCGCGCCATCCACGTCTAACAAGACTTAAGTTACATGGGTTCTGTCGTCTCGCTCGAATTTCCACACAAGAAACTTCTTCCCGAAGCGTCTGGCGGTTTCCGTCTGTCTGTCTGTCTGTCTCCCCGAAGCCACCAACTCCAACTTGAGTTTGATCAAGAGGTAATCCAGTGAAGATGTAAATTACTGGAGAACTTGTGAAAGGGACCCTCGCGGTGAAAGACCCCGGACTCCCAGATTACAGAATTAACAGAAGGAACTCGCGCGGGGAGTTATTTCATTTTATTAAAATAGAATCAAAGATTGAAAATGTGAAGCGTGAAAAAAAAAACGAAATGGAATTAAGCAAGGAACAAATTTGGAGGAGGAGGAAGAAGCCTTAGACTCACGAACTTCACGAAAGAACACGCGCATTTTGCTGTACTTCTGAAATACAGAAAATAAGCAAAAACGCGGCTGGTGTTAAGAGCGAGCGACGAAGACCTTGACATAATGGGCACCTGTGTAACCCGGAGGCGAGTGGCGTGTTCCGTGAGGTTCCGTAAGTGAATAATGAGGACGCCCCAACACGCAAGCTGGGTACCCAGCTGACGTGGGTACGCTGAGCTGAGTTGTGACGTTATCCAGGGCATGCCTGGGGTATACCTGTAGTGGGTTCTGAGAGTTGTTCTACTCTCCATGACCCGGCCTGGGGCCAGGCTTTACTTGTTATAACTTTATCAAAACAATTTTGCTTGGAATGCCTCGTAGACTTGTTTACGACAACCCGTCTGGTCTGACACTTGTTGCACCTGTTGGTCTGGTACTTCATTTTTTAACATGTTATTTTTCCGTTGCCCGATCGAAGACTTCATTAATATCGGTATGTAATTTTTTCGTGTTTTCTAATTTTTCAAATGTAGGGTTTCGCATTATATTATATATATATATATATATATATATATATATATATATATATATATATATATATATATATATACATATATATATATATATATATATATATATATATATATATATATATATATATATATATATATATATATATATATATATTCGGTTGCAGAGGCCACCTGTTCCTCCGTAACCTCCACTACCACAAAGGATGGGAAACAGGTACATCATAAGTGAACTAAACTATCAAGAGATAAAACTACAGAACACGCTCCTACACACATACAGGACAGGAAGGACATTAAAAAGTAGCATCCCGTCCCGGACTGGTCCATCCCGTTCCGTCCAGTTACGTCCCATTCCGTCCCGTCTCGCCGCACGAGAAACCTGTAACCGCAGCGCAGTTCCCTTGCAGGTTTTTTTTGCCCAGTTTGAGTCTAGTTGCAGTAATAGCTGGCAATTACCGTGTCAGACTCAATCGCTACCATAAATACATCCCTTGGGACAGGTACTACTACTCATTTACATTATTAATAAACTTATCAGGGCAGAAATATGACTTAAAATAAGAGCAATCCGACAGTATAATCATCCCCCTCTCGCCTGTACTGCTTTCACGAGAGGTGGGTTTAAGCGGACTTGGCCGCCATTATACACAGTTAAGCGCTCGCCGGAACACATTCGTTTATTTTTAGCGCCTCACGAGAAACTGAAACCCTCCACGGTTGTCGTATCAAGATGGCGATGTAGCAGTCTGTCTCCCCAGGAACCTACTAGCACGGGGGACTACTCCAACAGCCGCCTCCACCCCCACTACTCGTGGTTTTGTCACCTCGCTACCATTAACCAGTCCCCCTCGACAATTCCATCACACAAAGAATACCTACCGTCACCCTAAGATCCTCCCCCCCCCCCACCCACCCCCTACCCTAGATATCTGTCACTCCGCTCGCATAGTCAGCACAAGATATATTGTACCTGTGAAAATTGCACATAGCAATTTAATTAAATCTCGCATTCGTAATTAATCTTAAAAGAAATGGTCGTATGCCGATCCCTAAGAAATGGCTCAGTGGATAGCGCGTGTGGCTGGGGCGACCAGGGATGTGGGTTCGATCCCAGTTTATAGTTTTCATACTTTCCCTGAAATGAAGCCAGTCTTTCATAGCAGGGCAAAATGCATTGTTTGGCCTGGTGTTGGCTTAATGCCTACCAGCCCCTGGAGGGTTGAAATTGAAAATTGAAATTGAAATAAGTTTATTGAGGTAAAATACACACAAAGGGATGAGGTAGCTCTAGCTAGTCTCACCCCGTTCAGTACATCGTGTTAATAAATACATAGACATCCTAGAGGATTAGTAAGGCCATCACAGTAGCTTACTAACCGAGCAGCAAATATAGATATAATCCAGAGGTGATGCAGACTCTAGGTGTATAATACACCTCTATTTACACTCTATATTACACTCTAGGTGTATAGTACACCTCTATTTCCACTCTGTATTGCACTCTAGGTGTAAATTACCCCTGGAAAGGGTTGCGAATCCTTGGTGAAACAGCTTAAAAACAGTTCTGCTGTTATGAAATTTAACTTCATCTTCACATATAGCAAAGTGTGAATTAGCATTTTACCGGCATCATAAATGTCATGACTGAAGTCTGTTATAGCATCATGCAAATTCTCCCTATAGATGTAAATAGCCTTTACTACTTACCAAAAAAAAAAAATAGAGTACCAATCACTTTGCATGTTGGGTACAACGACGGCTTCGCTTCTTGCAGATCGGCGTTCGATCCCCGAAAACCGAAATGGTTGGGCATCATTTGCTCCCTCCTTCAGATCCCAGCTCCTTGTTCTCCTATCCATTCCAATTGCTCAATAGCTTAGCCTAGCCCTTTCTCCTAACAATCACCTAATAGCACTTTCAACAGAGCAAACACGTTTTATCTGCATTTTTATATTATTATTCCTGATTACATTTAGAGGAGAAAACCCAAAATGAATATTTAGAGGAGAAAACCCAAAAAATGAATATTTAGAGGAGAAAACCCAAAATGAATATTTAGAGGAGAAAACCCAAAAATGAATATTTAGAGGAGAAAACCCAAAAGGAATATTTAGAGGAGAAAACCCAAAAATGAATATTTAGAGGAGAAAACCCAAAAATGAATATTTAGAGGAGAAAACCCAAAAATGAATATTTAGAGGAGAAAACCCCAAAAAAGAATATTTAGAGGAGAAAACCCAAAAATGAATATTTAGAGGAGAAAACCCAAAAATGAATATCTAGAGGAGAAAACCCCAAAAAGAATATTTAGAGGAGAAAACCCAAAAATGAATATTTAGAGGAGAAAACCCCAAAAATGAATATTTAGAGGAGAAAACCCAAAATGAATATTTAGAGGAGAAAACCCAAAAGGAACTTAACATAGGAGCCCCGGGACTGGGCGCTCACTGGGCACAAAGGCGTGTGTGTGTTGACGAGCGTCGTGGAGCCAAGAGTTAGTGTCAACACCGGCTACACTTACACCTGAGTCCATGGCAAACTTGCCCGGTAATTACAAGATCAACACGCTTGGCACACGTCTCGCTCAACGATACATGCCGCTCTTTCCCACCCCCTCTCATCCTCTCCCATTCCCTCCCATCTCCCTACCTTCCCCTCCCACCATCTCGCAAAGGGACCCTCAAAATCATTCCCTTCCTTAGGTTTCGCTCCTTTTGCGAAGCCTTAGTTTAGGAATGCATTAGGCAGTGATGTGGTGGAGGCTGACTCCATACACAGTTTCAAATGTAGATATGATAGAGCCCAATAGGGCCACGAACCTGTACACCAGTTGATTGACAGTCGAGAGGCGAGACAACAGAGCCGAAGCTCAACCGCCGCAAGCACAACTAGACGAGTACACACATTCGCTATTCTCCGACTTTAAATGACCTTGAATAAACCACACACACACACATGTGCCCATGTTGTTACGCATTTTACCATCCATCGCCGATTTATGGACCAATAAATAACATATTGTTGCATTCAATGTGCAATGAATCCAGGAAACATGCGAAATGCGACACATTTTGCGGTATGAAGCGAACACCGTCTCTTTCAGATTTTTAAAATGCAAAAATTCTGAATTTCTATAGTTAACTACACGTACCTGCGTGGGCGAGCGTTTAGGGGATGGGAAGGGGAGGGCAGCCAGTGTCAGCTGGCCTGAGTCTCACTACGCTGGGAAAGAAGGGACGGAGAGGGGGAAATGCTCCCCTTCCACTTCACCATCGTCTCCTATCTTCCCTGGTCTATAGGCCTATGTGATTTCCAACTGCCATGAAGGTAAAGGTACGCCTACCAGCCCCACACCTGCCACAAGGTACGCCCACCAGCCCCACACCTGCAACAAAGTACGCCCACCAGCCCCACACCTACAACCAGGTACGCCCACCAGCCCCACACCTGCCACAATGTACGCCCACCAGCCCCACACCTGCAACAAAGTACGCCCACCAGCCCCACACCTACAACAAGGTATGCCCACCAGCCCCACACCTACAACAAGGTATGCCCACCAGCCCTATACCTGGTGTTCCAATCGCATATTGTTCGCTAAATCACCAGAGCACACGTTATCCGGTATAAAGCTGCAGCAGCGTAATGGAATCGAGGAGAGACGGGGATCGGCGCTTGGCCAATATAAAGTTCACTTGAAAAGTATTCCATCCGCGAGCAAAGCTTGCCGGAACACACTCGTGGTCATTTCATCTGGATTTACTGTTATTTGTGGCAACAGTTGCATCATGTTGAAACAAAACCGTTTCTTCTTTGTCGGTGGCAAGTTTAGCTTTCCTCACAAGCTTTATATAGTTGAGGAACACTGGCGTATAACAGCACACTCCCTTATCAACTACTTACGTGTATTAGGAACAGTAGGGTACCAAGACCTGAGTCTTATGACCGTCTGTCAAATATTTTCGTGTCCAGCTCACAACGTTCTGTCTTTTCCCAGGCTTTTACGGAGGCCGGTATCGTAGGGTTTCTGGTAATGGAGAAAGACACAGTCTACGCGGCCTTCCTTCCCATGACTCGTCTTTGGCATCTCTCAAGCTCCCTTGTTTCTCATTTCTGAAGCTTTCACGCAAGCACGTTCGTACGTGCGTGCGTGTGTGTGTTTATCTCTGCATTTATGGTCCATGTTTACGATTCCTGCACAGCAGCCCCCAGAAAGGAAGAGAATGCTGCAATTGAAGAGATAGGGAACAACAAAATTAGGCAGCATGACGGAATAATGCATACGTAAAAGGGAAGTGATGAGAGGGCAGTGACACTGTGGTCATGTAATGATGATAGAGCGGAACCGGGGGAGGTGATCCAGGTTACCAGGAGATAATGCTCGCTCTGGGCCAAGCTTCGTGACCACAACATCTAACTGTGGCCAGCCATATACGTATTATGGAGAAGTCTCGGCATTCAAATTTTATCCTCTTGAACCTGCGCCTTTTATTATTTTGTCCACTTTGCCCATCGTCCTTTTATAGTGTGTACTACGCTCTGTGTGTTCTTCAGTCGTTGTATGCTAAGTCGTTTCCCAGGTCACCAACGGCGCTGCTCTTGGCCTGAGAGCTACATTGATATGACAGGGGAGTACATGTCTAAGACATGTGGCATGCACTAATGCGGCTCTTGCCACAGCGTCTGTATTCAGAGTGCCATCAGTGTATCGTGCAAGCACCCCTCCACATGCTTCACTCGCGCACTCCCTCACTCTCACTCTGCCTTTCACAGCTGGATGACCTGGCAGGAGTGACAGGGAAGGGGAATATAAGAGTACCTAAGCAATAGTCTCTCCTTTGCCCTGCGAGACAGTCACAGGGAAAGAAAAAACTTCAGAGTGAATAGATGTTACCAACGGGTTTCTAAAGGGCGGCAACACGACTAGGCGAGTAGATCTAATTGAGTAAACAGCGAGTGAAGCGTTGTGAGCAAGGTGTGACAGTGTGTTAGTAACGCTCTGCGCCTGTCACACCCGGCATCATCTCAAGCGGATCACAGAAAGCGTGACGGAGTATAATACCGGCTTGACATAACTTAAATTATATCAGGCGTTAGACTCTTACCGCCTCGGCTTTGGTGTTCTTCAGAGCAAACATGAAGTCACATATACGATACAATAACTTATTATGTACTGGCGAGCCGTTGTCATACACAGGGTAATAAATAAAGTGAACAAGGACAGCCCATTTAAATTGAAAGAAAGTAGGACAAGAAGACAAATAGAAGCTGGAAACGCAAATGAATCCTGAGGAAATACTCGTACCCTGTATGCGTGGGTCAGCAATTGAAATGCAATGAAAGAAGTTGTGGAAGCCACCTCCATTCACAAATGCAAAGCCATTTTCGACAAAGAATTCTAATCTTAGATTAGTTAACTTATAATGCAACAGGTACAACAAGGCTATAAGGTGGGACATGAAGAGCTAGACCTCACTTTCCTGTAGTCACTATTATGTAAGCACAGTCCATCATAATATTGCTCAACTTTCTTCCAGCGTCATACTCATCCACAACCAGCATGAAGGCCGGACTGATTATATCTATAATTTTGTGTAATGTTTTAGTCAAACAAGATGGCGCCTGACAGAGCTCTGACCCCATATCTGGCGTAAACGCTTTTTATGTTGTGACATAACGTAACCGACTCTGCCATGATGTATTAGTAAAACTGTCAGTGATTGGCCCTTTGCCTTTGGACCTGATTGCTTGACGTCATGAAGCGAGACACTCGACATTTGCACACTGTGATGCTGAGAGGCCGAGGACTCATCCCTAGGCAGCCATGGCCAACGGTACACAAACTTTGCCATAAGACTGACAAGAAAATCAGGTAGTGGGGAGAGCAGGACAGGTTGATGTAGGCGTTACAGCAGGAGGCTGCATGAGTATGATGACCGAGCACTCCACCTTGCAACAAAGGTACTCCAGTGCACATCATTTGACCGAGTCAAACTTTCGCGATCACTTAGCTGCCAGCAGCCTCCTTCCCCCCTTTCCAGGGACTTCCAGAGTGATCGTTCTGTGCTCCGAACATCACCAGCCAGAGTGACGTAACTCACCAGCGGCGGCATCTAACGCCATGATTCATAGTTAACCCAATATCAACGCCTCAATAACCCGGGGGGTGGTGGGGGGAGTAGGAAGGGGGAAAGGAGAACTGGGGGAGGGAGGGAAGGATCAAAGGAGAGAGGGAGGCTGACCCGTCAGCACTGCACTTCACCCTTCTCTTCCCTCCCTCTTCCCCGCGACAGATCTGCCAGAACTCTGCTGCCCAGAAAATCCTTATGAACTGCTGTGAGAGACATAAACAGACCCGACTTGCACATAAATTGTCAGCACATAAATGGCCAGAGACCACAAGACTGAGCAAGTCAAGTGGAAGACAGCACTCGTCCTCCTCCCAGTATAAGGCCCGTAACTGTGACCTTCACATGGACGGGACAATGTCGTGCTGAACTTTCTGCCTTACAGATATAAAGTATTTTCGGACAAATCTTGCTGCATTTGGAACGGTTCCGAGAACTGTCGCCAGACAAGCGCCAGATAACTTTATCATATTTTGTGTTATTTGGAGATAATAATATCTAGGTACAGTCATATTTCTACAGTACGCAGAAACTTTATGGAGGATTTCAAAACTATTTAAGGGAAGCAGTTAACATTTGTGGTGAACAAGTTACATACACTTCTAATTTGCCTGTCAATTCAATTTCTTTCTTTATTATGCACCCCATACCCATCCGGTGGGCGGTTGTATAAAGGGTTACAGAGGCACATAATCGGTTCAGGGTCCACCTCACGCCCATGTAATTTGAGTGGGTCGGATGGTCAGCCAATAGTAACATGTACGTGTTGACCAGAGCACACACTAGAAGGTGAAGGGACGACGACGTTTTGGTCCGTCCTGGACCATTCAGAAGTCGACAATCGACTTGAGAATGGTCCAGGACGGACTGAAACGTCGTCGTCCCTTCACCTTCTAGTGTGTGGTCTGGTCAGCATACTTTAGCCACGTTATTGTGACTCATCGCCAACATGTATGTACTACCTACAGATGACAAACGTCGGACACTAATGCTCGTTTTCACAACCACGTTAATTATGTCAAAACGCAATCGGAAACTCTTAGACAGGAATAGTAAATTGTATTTATCGTTTCGTGATCGAGCTCGGTCTCTAGGGCCAAAACTCTCAACCTTTCTTTCTTTCTTTCCTTATCAAGACTACTCAATAGCTCGGTCAATAGAGCTCGGCTTCAGGAAACCCTTGTGAGCTCAGTAGAACTCCAGGTTGCAATTCTTTTGACCATGGCGTAGCCTAGTTGACTAGGGCGTGTGCCTAGGAATACTCAGCGCATAGGTTCGAATCCTCATCATGTCTCCTAAGGATTTTTTCATTGATACATCACGTCCTGTAGCACCCGTCAGAGTACACGCCAGGACCACTCGCCAGGGACCTGTGACAAGTACTCTGGAGCGTCGCCATACAGTACCCACCAGAGTACATGGGCCTCATTTGTCAAATACAACCCCCCCCCCCCCACCCCCCAAACATCCCAGAGTCCTGTACTTCATCGACTATACACTCATGAGCCACTTTACATTAGTGTATTGACATTACAACAATAATTCGAGTCTATTACGATTGAGTCATTAATGCCGCCACTCGCACCCACATAATTTAGGTCCCTTCACTACCTCGACCATTGTGCTGCACACGAGGCGTCAATATCTGCCTTCGTCAACATATAACCTTCATTCACATACAAATTCCACAGTTATTCGCACCAGTATATTACGAGCGCCAACAATAAGAACGACCCAGACTAGCTCATTAACTAGACAATCTTGCAACTCCCGAGACATTAATGCCCCCGTCTGCCAACAAATGACCCTGGTTCACTCATTAATTGTACAGCTCTTACCATTCTGAACCATTTAATACTGTGTACCGTCTCAGGCCTGATGGTCTTGGTGTGTTCAGTGCCAGGATGAGTCTGACACCTCGGAGTATGTCTGTAGTATGGCGGAACGCGGCGTCATACACCCAACTGGGTCCATTTTGAGCGGCATCCAGTTCAGAGTCGCTTCCACTCGATTCTTAATTTAGTCAGAACATTAGAAATGTGGGCATATCAGTGAATGTATGCCCGAAATGTATGCCTCTGCCCGAAACGCTGCGCGTACTAGTGGCTTTACAAGGTTGTAATTACTATCCTATGTATCCCCACAATCCCAATGTACCTTCTTGTATATAGATAAATAAATAAATGAATAAATAAATAAATAAATAAATAATGTTGTAGTTCTTGTGCAGTCGCGGTAATTTGGATTCAAATCGAGAGAACTTGTAAGATATTAAATGCCTTAAATTTTCCATGTGGAGCTTAGACGGGAAATCTAAAAAATTAATACCTTGAAAATTTAGACGAATTTGTTCTAAATCTGGAGAGTGAGAGGTATGGGAGATTATGCACTGCAGCTATAGAGAAAAGCAAAGGTGGAATAAGGACCTTAACAGATAACTAGATATCATGAGAACAAAGTTTTTAATGTTCTTAAATCAAATTTACCTGAATTTACCCGAGGGCAACTAATAATAATGGTCTCGACGAGGATAGGAAGACGACGGCTTGTCAAAAGCCAGCCGGCTTTATATGAAGGAATTTGCTGTTAAAACTGGCAACTGTGATCAAAAGATAACTTGACGTTGCGACAGGAAAGGTGCGAGCAGTGAGGCAGTGGTGCTGACGTCAGTCTGGGAGCTGCGAGCACCAGGAGGGTTGGTCAAGAGGTCACAGCCGGGGCGGTGACCCCTAGAGCCAGGTATACTGATTAACCATCCCGGAGCACCAGCATTCATTCACATAGCACCGCTCCTGTGCCAGGTAAGCTGCAGGCTCACCATAGCCCGTGCTACTTGCCCCGCTCCCGTGCCAGGTATGCTACGGGCTCACAATAGTCCGTGCTACTTGGAACTTGTTCCGAGTAGCTGACTCTATAAAAACAACAAAAGCCAGCATCCACAGTCAGTTGTAATGTATCTTTTGAGGCATGAGTGTCAGGCTCTTGCCTCTACACCACCACAGACTATCGAGAGAAACCCAGTGCATTGTTGTGTAAAAACCAGCATTCCTCTTCATTGTTATGCTAACAGGTTTCATCCCCCTCATAAAATGTCTTGATAATACTCTTACACACATTCGTTACGAGTTCTCTTGTTCATTAATGAAGCGTTTCAGCTTCACATTCGTATCACAACAACAAATATACAACTGTCATGATACCACAAGTGAGCGACAAAGCTGCTCCGACGGAGAGGCTTACTGAAGCGCGCACGGTAAACCCGGTTACAATTCCCTCTACAAAAACCGGAGTGATCCCACGAACAGATCAGTGAGCGTTTGCAGTCAGGTTTTTTTACGTTTTCTTTGGTTATATTACACGCTATTAGGCTAGTATTAGATTGGGTTGGGGTTGTATTTTCAGTAATAATTGCAGAACAATTGTAGAACACAGTCTGGTGGCACTGGATACCTCACAAGTAACCATTGACGGATACTAACATAACTGCTGCTGTAAACAGGGTAAATTAGGTTACAAATGTTAACTTAAGTTAGGGGCCAGATTCACGAAAGCACTTACGCAAGCACTTACGAACCTGTACATCTTTTCTCAATCTTTGGCGGCTTGGTTTTCAATTATTAAACAGTTAATGAGCTTCGAAGCACCAGGAGGCTGTTTATAACAATAACAACAGTTGAATGGGAAGTTTTCATGCTTGTAAACTATTTAATAAATGTAACTAAAGCCGTCAAAGATTGAGGAAAGATGTATACGTTCGTAAGTGCTTGCATAAGTGTTTTCGTGAATCTGGCCCAAGGTTATTTCAACTTGGGTAAGGCTATGTTAGCTTACAACGATACGTTACCTTGTATCCAAATAGCGTAACGCCCAACGAGTCTGTCCAAAATAACTCAACGGTGAACCTAAAAAATCTCTTGAGAGTCAACAAGCAGCCAGTTCCAACCCGCATGACCAGCGTCCAATTTGTTTGATTGTTGCTAACGATATACACAGCGTACAGACGCACACATCCCCATTGACCCTGTCGAGCGGATGTTCTTTAGTGCAAGAACGAATATAACTCGGAGTCTTAAAATGTACTGAAGCACCAGAATGTAGAGTATGTATATGTGTGTATATATATATATATATATATATATATATATATATATATATATATATATATATATATATATATATATATATATATATATATATATATATATATATATATATATATATATATATATATATATATATATATATATATAGGGGGGTACCACCACTGGTGTAATTATAGGGACCCACAGCCTCAGAGAAGGGAACACAGAGCACTCAGGGAAAAACTTGACATTTAACTCTGAATACGAAAGAGTGTTCACTTCTCCTACCACCCCCTTTTTTTTTTTATTATGATGTACACTTTATTATGCAAGGTTATACAGTTACATATCTGATTTTATACAAAAAATGAACATTAAGAGGATATATATATATATATATATATATATATATATATATATATATATATATATATATATATATATATATATATATATATATATATAAACACATACATATATATATATATATATTGTAGACGCTGCTGTGGTTATCTTGAGGTTATCTTGAGATAATTTCGGGGCTTTTTAGTGTTCCCGCGGCCCGGTCCTCGGCCAGGCCTCCACCCCCAGGAAGCAGCCCGTGACAGCTGACTAACACCCAGGTACCTATTTTACTGCTAGGTAACAGGGGCACAGGGGCATAGGGTGAAAGAAACTCTGCCCATTGTTTCTCGCCGGCGCCTGGGATCGAACCCAGGACCACAGGATTACAAGTCCAGCGTGTTGTCCGCTCGGCCAACCGGCTCCCTATTGAGTCTATTACGAGTTTAGTATGAGTTTAGACGCTCACCGAGGTCTAAACTGAAATTCATTAAGTGTGAGAACGGGACGAGATGTCAGAGAACGTATATTATAAACACTTGACGTTAGTTTTATAAACACATACAAACGCATTACAAATGGTCTTACAGGCCTGCAACAGCTATCCCGACCTGCGACAACCTCCACTACCACCAATTACTTCACCACACTTGCTGCTCTGCAAGAACTACCACGCTCATGTTTATCATGATCAGATCATTCACATATTCAAGTTTCAGCCCCGTTCTTGTGCCAGGTAAGTCCATCACGGGCTCACCATAGCCCGTGCTACTTGGAACTTTTAGTTCCCAGTAGCTGAACCTTAAACAACAACAACATTCGCATATTCACATGGGGACTTAATTACCGGAGCGTATCAAACAAACACGGCCAGGAGTGCAGATGGCATCTCTCGCTAAAAACGCTGTGCACGCCTCTATTGTGAGGGCGAAGTTTGCACACGATCAGTAACAAGGGCGACACTTGTTAGTGCAGCCCAAATAACCTATTAACGTGACTCATGCTTATGGTAAACAAACAGTTCCGACCCATAAATTCACCCCCACCCCCTCGTCCACCTTCTAGCAGCCTCCCTTCTGTGCGACACCCACCTTCCCCTACCTCAGCAGCCCCCTTCCCCACCCCGGCCATCTCCCTCAGACTCTCTCAAGACTCTTCCTGCTCCTACAAACACCGCCCCACTCTGCCGCCGTCGCCACCATAAATCAAGCCGAATATAAACTTGGACGGCCACTGATCCATCAGAATCCGACCAGTGTAATGCCCTTCGTCTGCCCCTGACAAATTTTCTGCCAGCAGCTAAGACTTTCCTCCCCTCTCTCTCTCTCCCGATCCCCCTCCCCTCTTCCATCCCTTCCCACAGGTCTCTTCTCCCCCTCTTCCTTATTTATCATTCTCTAATCCGTCGCAGAAAGTTTTCAAGCGGCGTGTTTTCATTCTCCCCTCCTGTGTATAAGTCGGGGTTTTATGCAGTCAGGTGGCGTCCCCTAACACCTCCCCCGGGACCGCCCTAACTCTTGGGCAGGAAAATGTGGTCCTTCCATCACTCTGCATGACCTAAATAAACGGCGCGATGCTCTATTTTATTATGGCTTTTCCATTCTCAGCACGTAGTGAGTGTTGCAGGTCTACTTTAGTGCAGGTGAAGTACTCAATCTCTCTCTCTCTCTCTCTCTCTCTCTCTCTCTCTCTCTCTCTCTCTCTCTCTCTCTCTCTAAAGGCCAATTTCAGTTATAACTCTGGGTGTCTATCGGCTCTACAATATGAAATGTGTTATGCGTCTGGGATCTGGGATCCCAGGGCGCGTCTGGGATCCTCTCGAACGTAGGTTCGAACCCTCGTCACGGCCCTTGTGGATTTGTTCATTAGATGCATCACGTTACTGTGATTTCTGTGTGTACCTATGTTAGATTTGTAATAATTAATTTAATTAATATACACTATTCCAAGCAAATTTGTTTTCATAGACAGCAATTTTTACTCATTTATTTACAAATCATTCAACACTTTAGCTCTTAAATTCCTTAAAATACATTGCAATGTTAGACTAGCTGTTATACACCTCGCTCTCTCGAGAGTACGGCAAGATAGCGCTACTTTTTATACTACTTCCCCTTAACACACCATACGTGTATAGCACAAACATCCTCCGCTACACCGTCTTATATCCTCGGATTTCTTCCTCTGCATCACTACTATTGCTCCGCCTCGTGTCTATACGACTCAACTGAGGCAGTACGCGACACACCATTATATCAGAGCAATACACGCACCACTACAGCCTTCCAATGCTCGTCCCCTCGAGTCCCAGGGTCTTCCCGAGTCCCAGGGACCCCCCCTCGAGCCCCAGGGTCCCCTGGGGCTCAATTCTCATTAGAATGTAAATCAATTCTCAGTCAATTCTCATTAGAATCATGCATGTTCTTAACATGTAACTCTTATCTCTCCTCTGGTGCTGTGAGGCCCAGTTCCCTCAGTCTTTCCTCACAGATGAAGGTCCATCAGCTCAAGAACAAGCACCGCGTGCGCGCACGCGTGTGTGTATTTGTTATTTATATTTACTATTTGTGCTTGCGGATCAAGTTGTTAGCTCTTGGACCCCGCCTTTCTAACCGTCGGATGTTTAATATACTGACTCCCGATCTATTTTCCTCTTAAAACACACCCACACACACTCCAATTAGGTGAGTACACACACACACACACACACACACACACACACACACACACACACACACACACACACACACACACACACACACACACACACACACCTATCCTAGGGCCAGGCCTGTTTGGTGATATCTTGATCGTTCAGGTTGTTGCTTGCAGCAGATCGCTGGTTCACATAACCATTACAACCCGACTGGTTAGGCACTTCCTCCAGAAATTTGTCCATTTACCTCTTGAAAGTCTTCATTTTTATTCCGGCAAAATTTCTTATACTTGGTGCAAGGAAGGTGAAGAGCCGTGGGGCCTCTGGTGTTCAGTGTTCTCTGATTGTGCCTGTGGCTCCTCTACTCTTCATTGGCTCTATTCTGCATTTTCTACCATATCTTTTATTCCAGTAAGTTGCAATTTTATCGCAATTATTTGCATCTGACCTTTGAATATCTTCAATGTATATATTACGTGCGACGTTCCCAGTTACTTAGCCCCCGCTCCTGTGCCAGGTAAGTCCACTACGGGCTCACCATAGCCCGAGCTACTTGCCCCGCTCCTGTGCCAGGTAAGTTATGGGCTCACCATAGCCCGTGCTACTATGAACTTGTTCCAAGTAGCTGAATCTATAACAACCCAGTTACTTGGATGCTTTACTGTTTGTATGAGCGCCCTTTGTTTTCTGTATTCCGTTTCATACATCTCTCCTGCCTTGAAAGGGGAGGTATATATAAGCACTTCCCCTGCCAAAGCTACACCAATAAGGAAGACTCGCTCAAGCATTAACCATGACCAAACACCAGCACCATCCCACCCTTTATTTGTGTTACAGTTACTCCCAATAGTCCAAGCTTGAGTGAGAGTCGGAGCCGCAGGTCCCTGGCCACGGGAGGGCTGGAGGCGGACTGGGGTGAGGCGGCCAACAAATGAATATTCAATATCACACGCTGCTTTAGGAAATGACTTCCCCTGACCCCGTGAAGCACTCACCGGGGTGCGTTACTTCCTCACTCACACCCCACATTTGTCATATTTTTGTTTTTAATCCGCAGAATAATAATATTGCCGATATCATCGTCCAGAAGTTTCAACAGACACATTACCCACAAATTTCATTACATAATCACAATAATTTAATTTTACACTGTGCAAACAGCAATGCCGGTAATGTGACAGGTGACTACACTGATTTAAGATGGCGGACATGCTCACTGATAACCAGAATGAAGTATGTGAAACGCTGACAAACTTCTGAACTGCCTCCACGCATATGACCAAGGAAATAATTAAGGGGCCATAAATAGTTTATGAAGGACCACTTCTCGAGTACGCAAGGATACAGCCCCATACTCCTAAATTGAAAGTACTTACAACTCTGTGGTCGAAATTACCAATGTCGTGATGGACCACCAGAAAGTACACTTTTGTATTATTGAATCTAGACAAACCGGAATTTTTATTTTATTAGCAACATAAATATAAGTACTAACCTAACCCCGTTCTAGCAATCCTAAGCCTAATACACGCTATCTTAGGCATAATATAGTACATAAATGTGCTATTCTAGGAATAGCCAAAAAATTTGTTTTTTAGCTTTTATTTTTTCCGGACTCAAATTAAAATAACAGTACAAAAAGTTGTTTACTGGAGCTGTAGTAGTAGTAGTACACACTGGTGCTTTTCGACCCATTACAAAGAGTACTCTCAAGTCAGGAGGATGGGTTGTAAGGACAAGACGGATCCCTCGCAGCACCAACCACATAACCTTGTAGGAAATGTAGATGTTTAACTCTTAGAATGTTTGGTAATATGTTTATTGTTTGTGATGTGTGTATATGTATGTATTAACACGATGTACTGAACGGGGTGAGAATAGCTTGAGCTACCTCATCCCTTTGTGTGTATTTTATCTCAATAAACTTATTTCAATTTCATAACCTTGAGAAACTTTAGAGCTGTGCTGTAATGAACAGGCTTTTCGTTTCTGTTAATATTGAAATTGTATCTTGTGCGCCCATTCATGATGTACACTTGCGGGATTCTAACAAAAGTAATTATATTAAAAAAATAAGTATAAAAAACTACTACATTTCCATACAAAAAAAGTTAATAATATTTAAATTAAAGTACCTGGAAAGATAGTCAATAAAGGAAAACATTAGAGAAACTACACTTTTTGTTTGGTAAAGTATTGGAACAGCTTTGTTCAGTATTGGAACACTGTATAAACATCAGAGGTCCACGGTTATTCAACACCCTCCCAGCAAGCATAAGAAATATTGCCGGAACAGCCGTGGACATTTTCAAGAGGAAACTAGATTTATTCCTCCAAGGAGTGCCGGACCAACCAGGCTGTGGTGGGTATGTGGGCCTGCGGGCCGCTCCAAGCAACAGCCTAGTAGACCAAACTCTCACAAGTCAAGCCTGGCCTCTGGCCGGGCTTGGGGAGTAGAAGAACTCCCAGAACCCCAGCAACCAGGTAGCTTAGACTGCGGTGGGTAGGGAAAAAGACTTGAGAAGAGCACCTTGTGCAGGGTGTGGAGGTGGCGCAGGGTGTGGAGGTGGCGCAGGGTGTGGAGGTGGCGCAGGGTGTGGAGGTGGCGCAGGGTGTGGAGGTGGCGCAGGGTGTGGAAGTGGTACAGGGTGTGGAGGTGGTCCAAGGTGTGGAGCTGAAGGCGAGAAGCTCACAGGAGAGCTGTCTGTAATTCTCCTCCACTCTGGTAGCGAGAATAACCGCTCAGAAAACTACTGATATAGAACACGTTGCACCAAGTGCAATAGCTGACCCAGAACAATTAGTACTGTGGTATTAATCATTTCAGACTTATATCAAAAGCAAATTATGCAGAGAAAAAATATAAGGAAATAAACAAAAAACGCACACGCACACACACACACACACACACACACACACACACACACACACACACACACACACACACACACACACACACACACACACACACACACACACGTAACGTCATTTTCACTTAAAATTACTCTGCAAGTGGCAATTTTAACACACACAAGACCCAGTAATACCGGGGTGCTCTGGGGAACCCAGGCATCAAGCCAGGATGAAAGATACATGATTTCCTCTCCATGTGTAGGGAGCACTGCGCCTGGCCACCATCCCCAGGCTTGCCGCCTCGCTGTCTTAAGTCTCTATACATTGGCCTTTGTCTACGTATGTATATGTGTATCATGCATGAATGTACTGCGAGTATGTACAGTGGGTATTGGTATTACTATTGTATGTACGAGTGAATTTATATATGATTATATACGCTTGTCGGTGTGAATGTGTTAATTTATACATGCAATAATAATCAACATAATCTATATGATTCAGTAGTGTTGTTTCTGCAGGAGTGTGACATATAATGTATTGGGAAAGAGGTCCCTGGAGGGTGTGGTTGTTCCTCAGACCGCAAGATTATTGTATTAACTCGTGTGTCAAGTACTGACGTGGCCGAGGATGGTGACGTGGCCGAGGATGGTGACGTGGCCGAGGATGGTGACGTGGCCGAGGATGGTGACGTGGCCGAGGATGGTGACGTGGCCGAGGATGGTGACGTGGCCGAGGATAGTGACGTGGCCGAGGATGGTAACGTGGCCAAGGATGGTGAGGGGACCGAACCTGACGTACCTGGAAGAGAGAGAAGAGAACAGTAAGTACGAGACACGAAGTTTGACAGCCGTAAAATTAACTCGATTATAATTAAGATGGAAATGCCACTGAGAATAAATATCAATATCTGTACATTAGAACGTTTGTCTGTCTTTTCGAGGTTGGAGGTCAGAAGCTTGGGACTAGCCTCACCCAACTTTGCACCCTGGTTCCTGCTGGGTGCGTGCCTAACATGGTCGGGTTAGGGGCACCAAAATTCAAGAGGGCATATGCCTGTTCTACTCGCCCAATATCCAATTGAGATACCATCTGGGAACACACCAGCTGTAAATCTTTAACCCAACGAGTTCAGGACTCAACTCGCACTGTCCTAAAAATCGTCTTAAGGTATGAAGCTTGAGTCACAATAACGTGGCTAAATTATCTTGACCAGACCACACACTAGAAGGTGAAGAGACGACGACGTTTAGGTCCGTCCTGGACCATTCTCACAATCGACTTGAGAATGGTCCAGGACGGACCGAAACGTCGTCGTCCCTTCACCTTCTAGTGTGTGGTCTGGTCAACATGAAGATTGAGTCACCCCAAGAGGTGACACGGGCATGTGTAGGTGGTAGATGTATGGAGTGAAGGTGATCATTGGGTCGTGAAATTTTGCTTGATTGTTGCCGCCGGAGGATCAAGGCGGCTAGTTTATTGTGCACCCCATAACCATCCTGTGAGCGGTAGCGCAAAAAAGCATTACAGAGGGCACAAAAGGTCTTTATCAGACCTCATCTTAGATAATTACAAAAACAATTTCACCTACCCTTCACACAATCGTCTAGGCCTGGCTTCGTGACAGGGGGGATCTTCCCTGTTCGCGTGGGAGTTTAAACATGAAGCTGGTGACTTATCGTGAAGGGATCAGCGCTCCAACCTTTGGGAGGCACTACCTCGCCTCCCATGACTGTGGGCGTCGTAGTCACCCTACAGGGGCCACCTCGGGTCACCCTACAGGGGCCACCTCGGGTCACCCTACAGGGGCCACCTCGGGTCACCCTACAGGGGCCACCTCGGGTCACCCTACAGGGGCCACCTCGGGTCACCCTACAGGGGCCACCTCGGGTCACCCTACAGGGGCCACCTCGGGTCACCCTACAGAGGTCACCTCGGGTCACCCTACAGAGGTCACCTCGGGTCACCCTACAGGGGCCACCTCGGGTCACCCTACAGGGGCCACCTCGGGTCACCCTACAGAGGTCACCTCGGGTCACCCTACAGAGGTCACCTCGGGTCACCCTACAGGGGCCACCTCGGGTCACCCTACAGGGGCCACCTCGGGTCACCCTACAGGGGCCACCTCGGGTCACCCTACAGAGGTCACCTCGGGTCACCCTACAGAGGTCACCCTACAGGGGCCACCTCGGGTCACCCTACCACTGTTACAGATGAGAGAGAAAATAAGAGAGGGAGAGAGAAAGCGTTAAAGATGAGGAGAGAAAGAGGCGAGAAGAAGTGAAAGAGAGGAGACAATACAATAATGAGAATAAGGAACAGAAAATAATAGAGGAAATTATAAAGTTACAGAACAAACAAGAGCCCGGCAACCAGCGAACATTTAGACGCTACAAACAAAAAAAAATTGCGCCGGGTTTCCAAACCTTTTAACTTGACACGACAAACAAACTTTAAACATTTTCTGAGCGCAGGCGGCAAATCAAAGCCCAACATTATTTCTGCACAAAAATACGACACAGCTTGATCCTTCTGGCAATGGACGGCAGCCGCACAGACGAAAGTGTACGCACGCAGACAAAAGTGTACGCACGCAGACAAAAGCGTACGCACGCAGACAAAAGCGTACGCACGCAGACAAAAGCGTACGCACGCAAACAAAAGCTTACGCACGCAGACAAAAGTGCACGCACGCAGACAAAAGTGTACGCACGCAGACAAAAGCGTACGCACGCAAACAAAAGCTTACGCACGCAGACAAAAGTGTACGCACGCAGACAAAAGTGTACGCACGCAGACAAAAGCGTACGCACGCAAACAAAAGCTTACGCACGCAGACAAAAGTGTACGCACGTAGACAAAAGTGCACGCACGCAGACAAAAGTGTACGCACGCAGACAAAAGTGTACGCACGCAGACAAGAGTGCACGCACGCAGACAAAAGTGTACGCACGCAGACAAAAGTGTACGCACGCAGACAAGATCAAAGTAAACAATATTCTGTGATCAGCGGATTCTTAACTGCAATAAGACCTAATTGAAATATTCGGATTAGACAAAGTTGTGTGTTAAAGTCAATAAAGATGCTAACAGTGATGAATTCAAAGGAACCTGAGGACATTATTTAATGTGGCAGACCACACTAAGCAGGGAGAGCAGGGGGGAAGACCTTGCTTTGAGGTGCTTCCGGGGCAGTGTTGCCAGATTGGGCTACAAATAGCGAATTGGGCTACTTTTGAGAGCCCCGCGCTCCCAAATTTTTAATTTCGCTACTTGCTACTTTTTGGCCTAATTTAAAAGCAAGATGTGCTGATTTGGGCTATTAATGTTAAGAATGTACGATTGCGAGTTACATGACTAAGCTATAAATAATTGTAATTAATAATAATTGTAAATATTAATTAATACTAAATCATATTATTTAATAAATTAGTCCCAATTCAATGCAGAGTTTTCTTCCAAGCATAGAAACTTGTAAATATAAATACAAGATAATAGATCGATAAATAAATAGACAACTTTCAAATATTGCACCAAGTAATGGCGAGAGGAAAAAAACTAGACAGCGTACATTACATTTGAAATTAATAATGGATGAATGGTAATAAATTGGTGTATGTATGTATACCAGACAAAGTTAATTTAATGACAGAATTTAGCCATTGTGTGTAAAAACTTTTATATCTCATATTATTAATTATAACAGTAATCATAGTTTGTATATACAAGAGATGAAACAGAGAGCCATGAACTAGAGCGATGTGCTGAGTCCATAAGGAGGCCGAGCTTGCAGAAATACCTTCCTGTGATTGGCTGTTGCGGGGAATACCAACACTCTTTTATGAATAAAATTCTAACTAAGAAATAGGTCCTTGTGCACAACAACAAGGTTGTTGTGAAAAAGAACAACAATTTCTGTTTTGCACCTGACAGAAATCTCCATCTAACTGAATAATTTACTCGAATAAGAGGGCAGAGCAGCGTATCATTATTTGTGTCAAGGCAACCCCCAATAATAACGTCACAAGTTAGGTAGCCAGCCCATTTTTATATAGCATCTGTTATATCCTGCAATATTTAATTATCACTTTATTAACACTTTAAATAGTTAACATTTCACTTTTTTGGGGTAAATTAAAGTTAAAGCAGAATTCCATAAGCAGGACTGGTGGGCTGAACTAAGATGATTTACTAAGTGGATGGCACCTATAGCTGATCCCTTCCTGTGATTGGCTGTTGTGTGAATGTCAACAAAGAGTTCCTACCAATGATATGCCATCATTTTTTTATTATGCACCTCATACCCATCTGTGGGCGGAGCTTGGAACTTCCTACCCGAGCACAACAACCCGCCTTATGGGTTGCTGATTGGCTATTTATAGTGCGTTGGAAAAGCAACAGATGGCGTTAGTTGTATTTTGTAGGGTAATTTGTTATAAGTGTAATTTGATGTCAACAGATGGCGTAAGCTGTATCTTATGGCCTTTGTTGACCAGCTAGTTGATAGTGTTCAATTCTGCCAACAGATGGCATCAGCTGTGTTATTATTGCTTCCGAATTCCCTTTAAACACTGATCTACAAATCCCTTGGCTTATGATAAGGTTTTATACCATTTATGATAAGTATTTGATAACTGGAGTTACGCAATTACTTTTATTTATCAACTGTTCAGGATATCATCATATAATGTCTGGTTAGGACGTACTGCTTTCGATTGATGAAGATTAAGCCACCCAAGAGGTGGCACGGGCATGAATAGCCCGTAAATACTGCTCTTGTAATATTGTTGTACCTGTTGCACCTCTGCTTTTCAACGGGGGTATTCTGCACATCCTGCCATGCCTTCTGGTCTCATGTGATCTGTGTCCAGATCATGTGTGTGGGTCCACAACATTACTTTTATTCACATTACAGTTTATCATTCACACAACTTGCCATTCATACCACAACTCACACGTTACTAGTTTTCATCATCACCATAATTGCCTTAATCTCACTACACACCACCATTACCACCACCATTACCACCACCATCATAACACTGTGTCCGATAACCCACGAAACCCCACCAAACACACCCCCATAATACACCAAACCCCCACCGCACCACACACAAACATACACACACACACACACACGCAAGAACACACGCACGCACAAAAAATACAAGCAAAAAACGCACACAAAACCCACACAAAAACGCTTACGGACGGAAGGACGCGGTCAGGCATAAATTTTGGATGGTATAACAGTATCGCTGTTTTCAACAGTTCACTTCCTGTTGGTCTACACAAAACTCCACATTGACAGCTGCCGTGGTTCTTGCTCGGGTACAAAACAACACATCAATACAGGCAACATCCAACTGAGAGAAAAGTCTTTGAGTCCACAGTCCACACTTTACGCTGTTCCAACTTTAACAATCTCCCTTTACGTTATCCTCCCATTAAATCTAAAAAAATACTGCCGAAACGAGAGAGGGAGTATACAAGAAACAGTTAGATAAGTTCCTGCGGGCGGCAGCTGGCTCGCCGGGTTGTGTGGGACGTGGAGGGGCCAGCGGGCCCCAGCGGGCCTCAGCGGGGCCCAGCGGGGCCCTCCAAGCAACAGTTACCACATGACAAAACCTGGCACCAGGCCGGGCTTGACAAGTTGAAGAATTCCCAGCACCGACTCCAGGTCTACTCCGGGTAAACCTAGTTATAAACAGCATTACATATTGATGAACACAAAACGCACCAAAGAAAATTAACTGGTAATGTTTCACACAGTTTAAGATTTGGCGTTCCAGGTGAACTGACACACGCTTCGTGACGCTCATGGTGTTAGAAGACTTGGTAATAACTACTCTTTAAGAAAATGTTGATGTGAAGCGAGAGATTTTCCACGGGAGATGCAGAGATTGAGATCGGTCTTCAACCGGAAACCTTCCGGATTGTAGGGCGTACAGAGTATAGTACGTAGTACGGAATAGGGCGTACAGAGTATAGTACGTAGTACGGAATAGGGCGTACAGAGAACAGTACGTAGTACGGAATAGGGCGTACAGAGTATAGTACGTAGTACGGAATAGGGCGTACAGAGTATAGTACGTAGTATGGAATAGGGCGTACAGAGTATAGTACGTAGTACGGAATAGGGCGTACAGAGTATAGTACGTAGTACGGAATAGGGCGTACAGAGTATAGTACGTAGTACGGAATAGGGCGTACAGAGTACAGTACGTAGTGCGGAATAGGGCGTACAGAGTACAGTACGTAGTACGGAGTAGGGCGTACAGAGAACAGTACGTAGTACGGAGTAGGGCGTACAGAGAACAGTACGTAGTACGGAGTAGGGCGTACAGAGAACAGTACGTAGTACGGAGTAGGGCGTACAGAGAACAGTACGTAGTACGGAGTAGGGCGTACAGAGAACAGTACGTAGTACGGAGTAGGGCGTACAGAGAACAGTACGTAGTACAGAGCCTCAAGCCGGTCGCATAACGTCGCTCGATGGGATCATACCAGCCATCGAGCAGAAGAAGGGACGATGAAGGGTTGAGAGACGAAGAGGGTGGGGGAAAAGGAGATAGAATGGATGGGGAAAGCGAAGAGGGGAAAAGAGGGAGAAAATGGAAAGGAGAGGGAGGGGTGGGTGGGAGAGGAGTGGTGGGGTTGGTGCTGTGTGCTGGAGGAGGAAGGGAAGCATCACTCGTGAACCACTAAACACCGTTGATGTGGTCTTGGCCAAATGGTCGTATTACCGACGATCAAAACAGACAATTGCACCTCATGTTTTCCAATTGCGCCTCACCCACAAATCTCTCCGTCAATCACCTCCTAACTGCCAACAAAACCCACGAAAACTATTTTCTTCGCAAATTTTCAAAATCAAAGTAATATTTAGCTTCGCCATAGTGCAACAAACTATTATGATTAATACGAATTGTCAGGTGTCTGGTGTGCTAGTGTTCCTGCATGATGGCCGCCTGATTCTCTCACCAAATGGTATTACTCACTAGATCTGCTTCTTTCCTAATTTACATCTCCATGCTTCCATATTTACTCCTCCTCCCTGCTTCCATATTTACTCCTCCTCCCTGCTTCCATATTTACTCCTCCTCCCTGCTTCCATATTTACTCCTCCTCCCTGCTTCCATATTTACTCCTCCCTGCTTCCATATTTACTCCTCCTCCCTGCTTCCATATTTACTCCTCCCTGCTTCCATATTTACTCCTCCTCCCTGCTTCCATATTTACTCCTCCTCCCTGCTTCCATATTTACTCCTCCCTGCTTCCATATTTACTCCTCCATGCTTCCATATTTACTCCTCCTCCATGCTTCCATATTTACTCCTCCTCCCTGCTTCCATATTTACTCCCTGTCTGCATCTGCACTGTTACTCGTCTGTCTTCAAACAACACTGTTGGTATACTAAAATTATTTATTAAGAACTATTCTATTTTTTTATAAAAACTGGTTCACTATTTTGCTGGCTACGTCCAAGAATAGGTCGCCGCAGGCCACCTGGTGTGTGTGCCGCAGTCGCTGCAGGCCCTCTGGTGTGTGCCGCAGTCGCCGCAGGCCCCCTGGTGTGTGTGCCGCAGACAGTCATAAACCTTCTCAATTCTCGCCACATTCAACCAGCGGATTCCCGTCAAAACGCTGGAGGATCGCACATCAGAACAAATTATAGAAGATCACCTGTCATATGAACCACGTACAGAGGATCACCTGTCATATGAACCACGTACAGAGGATCACCAACAAGTAACTTGGAGAGACAACCCACTTGGAGAGACAACCCTCTTGGACAGACTTGGTACTCGGTACAGACTAAGGTACTTGGACAACAAGTACCTTAAACAACAAGTACTTGGTACTTGGACAACAAGTACCTTAGACAACCAACCACAACAACCACCTTGCACCACACATTAAAGAGATACGAGGACCACCCAGCGTAATGAAGAACAAGATGTTTGTGGATCCATACTTGTGAATACGCCAAGACTAGTCCTTCTCCCCTCTCATCAACAACAGACCGACACAGGCAATTGGTGGTGGCCCTCTGGTGACCCTCAGACCACCAAGACATCTGCTCCCCCGCCAATCCCATTCAGACAACACCCAATACTTCCTTGTTCACAACATTCTCCCCCCTTTACCTTGAGGTTACCTTGAGGTGATTCCGGGGCTTAGCGTCCCCGCGGCCCGGTCGTCGACCAGGCCTGTCCTCACACTTAGCCGGCCCTGTCCTTACACCCCCCCCCCCCCCGTCACAACACCAGCAGCTACTGCTGCCTGACAAAAATTAAATATAAAAATATCAAGATCTGTAAAAATAATGCTGTACGTTCAAAGCAGTGCAGGAAAAGTCTCCCTTTCCCCTCATTACAACAATATAGGATCCCCCTCCCTCTCCCTACACTATATGATCCTTCCCCCTCACAACACTATAGGATCCCCTCCTTCCCTCACAACACTATCAGCTCTCCTCTCCCCCCCACCTCCCTATCTCCATCACATCCTCACCGGATAAGCATTGACTAAAAAAATATGAAAACATAAAAACTTGAGTCAGCGAGATGTTTACGCAAGAGTGATGGCGGAGAGAGGGCAAGATTCTCCTTTATCAGCGACACCATCATCAACACCCCTCCACACCCCCCTCCACACCCCCCTATCCTCAGCTCTCCTCCAGTCTTCCATTTCCTCTCCCAAGCCCCTCATTTACTTTGCCTTCCTCGTTCTATTGTAACAAAGGTGGAGATTTGCCCATGGAAGTGTAGGTACACCACCCACAATTTTGTGATGGGCGCGACACCTACTTTGTGTCTAAGATCTCTTATCTTTCTTCCATGTTTATAAATGTTATCTTGAGACACATTTCGACACCTGATCCAAGGTTCTTGGGGGAACATACCTGAAGTTTTATTCCCTTAACATGTATATTACCAAACAGACCTACAGAGGCAATTTAATAATATAATCTAACTTCTCAGGACTATTTAAAATCTTTCACATTGTACTCCTTGGAGCACAGGCCAGATTCATTTCAACTACGGCACCCACACGGGCAAGGAAAACTAAACAAAAATTTACACGGAAAATATTGGGTGACTGGTTCCAAATTTACACAAGGAAATAATTCCTCAAGCCAAGGAGGCATGGCTTCTTATCAAATGTGCAAAATAGCCCATTTGATAAGAAGAGGTGCATTGGGTACGCTCAATTATACCAACATTTAAGGGTCAAAAAGCCTTAACCATCCTGCTATACATAAGGGGCATAACTAACCGACCTCTCGCGGTGTTCAAAAAGGGAACGTGATAAACACCTCCAAGTGGTAGCTGGTCAACCAGGCTGTATGTACATGTATATATGAGTATGTGTATATGTATATAGAACATTAATAATTGTGTAACTAGCGACAAACATTTTTATTTGCTTAGCTAAACGAACTAAAAGGTTCAGTTCCTGAACTGATTATGTGCCTCTGTAATCCTTTACACCACCGCCCACGAGATGAGTATGGTGTGCATAATAAAGAAAGAAATTGATTGTAACTCACACATCAGACTATGGGCAGCAGAGCAGTCAGCAACATGACTGACTGTCCCAGACCACCAAGCCTCGAGGACACTGATCCTCAGCACCACCTCAGACTATGGTTGCACTCAACCTACTGGCATCACTTGCCAGTCTCAGTCTGTCTGTCTGTCTGTCTGTCTGCCTGCCTGTCTGTCTGTCTGTCTGTCTGTCTGTCTGTCTGTCTGTCTGTCTGTCTGTCTGTCTGTCTCTCTCTCTCTCTGGAGCCACACCTTAGAGCCCACCACGCCAAGCAATAACCAGAGAGAATGATTACCACTACAATGTCCTGGTTGACCTCGCCTGCACAACGCTCCCAAACATATATATAACATTCGCTTCAACATTCGTCGCTCGCCTGATCTCTTCTCTTTTCGGTTGCATAGATCTTACAGTCTGGATTCTATTTGTATTTTACTTGATGGTATGAATATGTTTTTTAATATATAAACATGCTATAAAATTTATGAAACTATTCGTTCACTTTTCTAGGTCCCGTCACATTCCATTCCTTCGTTCCAACTCTTCACTCTTCCACTTTGATGTGTGCTGGAGGGAGGAAAGAGTGAGGCAGGGAAGGAAAGCGTGAAAGAGGGAGACCTGCCAGAGAAGGGAGACACAGAGGAGACCAGCATCTCCTCCCCCACCACGGGGATTATCTCGACGGCAGAGACAGATATTAGGAGTTCCCTCTTAGCCAAACACCCAGACGGGGCTCCAGGTGCCCGGGGGAGGGAAATCTGTGAATTTCGTCTTGCTGGGGAAGATAACACTTGTAGGATGAATGAGGCAGGTGGTGAGTATGGTGAGACAGGTGGTGAGTATGGTGAGGCAGGTGGTGATGACCTGGTGAGTATGGTGAGGCAGGTGGTGACGTATCTGAGAGTATTGTGAGGCAAGTGGTGACGTGTTGGTGAGTATGAGTGAGAGAGACTGATGGTGACATGCTGAGGAGTGTGTTGGGTGAGGGTGCTGGTGAGTACGATGCATGGGACTGGTGTTGAGGTGCTGGTGAGTATAATGAGTGAGGCAACTCATCATGGGTCGTACAGACCAGGCACACATTCACGAACCAAGAGCACTGCACACAGCACCACAAAATATAATCTATATAAATGAGGAAACTTTTACCAAACAAGTTTAAGTTTAAATAATGCAACTTTTACCAAACAAATAAAAGTTTAAATAATGCAACTTTACCAATTGAAAGTGCACTTAACAAATTTTTGGGGGGAAATAAGAGCTGATACGAATGGTATGGAAACAAATTTCGACTTGCCACACTCCGCATGCAAAAAACAAAATGCGTGCGCCAGATCCGAGAGTTCTGGCTTGAAACTCGAGTGAAAACAGCTTTTAAGAGTTATGTCTTGATATTTTCTTTGAAAGCAGCGCCATCTGAGCATACTCGAGGCGGATGAGAAGAGATACAGAAACTATCCACAAAACTGTCGTCGTCCAGGAGGAGCGGTGGAGTGTTTGCCAGCGCCGCCACGTCCTATACAAGAGTCCCGGGCCGTCAGCGGCCGCCACTTGTAATGTCAAACTTGGAGTGCAAATATCTGGGCCTTTCTTCTCTCTTCGACTTCCCCTCCCCCCCACCCCCTCCTTTGGCTGTGTGTGGCACCTGTATTAGCTTGGCTGCTGCTCGAGTGTCCTCACCTACTTGTGCCGACACGATCGAGTTGTATCTCGTGGAGTTCGTTGTCTGTCTTAAGCAATGACTCCTGACTTATTTTTGTGTACGTCCGCTTTTCAAATTAATGGAGTTTGCTTTTACAACTTTCTTATTTAGTTGATTTCATTTTCCTACTACTCATACGGCTAAAGAAAACTTTCTAACGTGGATGTTATTTCTCAAGCTTTCATCCATGACCTCTTATTCTCTCTTGGTATTCATTGAATACATCTTTTTTTCCCTACTGTCAATCCCACTAAGAATTCTCTCGTTCTCCCTCCCTCTCTCTCTCTCCTAGCGACGTTAGGTTCGGGTCTTTCAGTCTTTCTTCAAATTCTATTCCTCACAATCCTGGGACGAGTCTCGATGCAAACCCTTATACATTTTCAAGTTTCCTTATGGGGCGACTTTTCTAGTAGTGACTCTTGTATAAAATTTGTGTGGATCCCATCCCATGTTGGAGTTGGAAAACATGACTTTGTAGATCAATTGGCCAATGAGGCTTGCAGGAAAGAAAACATTGATTATGACTTTGGACTATCTAATGCAGTTATTAGAAACATACAAATTAAAGAAATTAATTCAGATTTAGAAGAACTAAGAAATGCTCAGAGACCTGAAAGCTGCAGTATTAAAAGTTATGACAAGTTTTGTAATAATAGGTATTTGTATGGTCAGCACAGTAACCGGACCAGGCATTGTGATGTAGTCATTGCGCGAATTCGCCTTGGCTATAGACACATCTGGCAGGTTAGTGAGGCTGAGCCACTACCAGAAAATTCAGATTGTAAACTCTGTGATAAACCTTTAATGCATTCACAAGAACACTATATTGATGAACGTGAAACCGTAAAGGACTTTAGACCTCCTGGCCTCTTGTACCACCAACTGTGTAACTATTTTATTGACTCAGGTGTTCTGGACGACATCCTAACAATTTACCCCAAATTTGCTTGTCCATTTTAAAGAATGAAGAACAATTTTTATTTATATCACTTCTAAGCTGTATCACTTATGAACCCATCCCTGCCCTTGTGTGGCAGTGCACAATAGAAAGTTGTTTTCACGTATCCATACATTAAAACCTTGATTGTAACCATGATATATATGTGCTTCCGCCTACAGTTTAGACCTATTGTCTTATGTATGACCCTCTGTCCTGCGTGACAGTGAATACCAGCATTATCC
This sequence comes from Procambarus clarkii, assembly GCF_040958095.1. Taxonomy (NCBI): domain Eukaryota; kingdom Metazoa; phylum Arthropoda; class Malacostraca; order Decapoda; family Cambaridae; genus Procambarus; species Procambarus clarkii. The sequence continues at coordinate 1,678,607 of NC_091156.1, forward strand.
TCACTTTAATAAGACTATCAAAATCCTCAGATTAGGCAAAATTGTAATTAATTTTGTCAATAAAGATGTTAATAATAATAAGTAGTGGCCTCGCGTAGGTGGAACACGCTCTAAAGCTTATCTTAGAATAGTCCTCTGTCTCGACACATTAATTTGCATCAGTTGTAAATCTTGCTGTGCCAGACTCAGCTCCTCCACTTAGGTCATTAACATAAAATAGAAATGGTACGTGTCCCAGACCCGATCCTTTGGGTACTCCACTTGTTACCCTAAAGGCCTTTCTCAGTTATCGCCCCATCGCGGGGACTTTTGTTTCTTTGGTAGCCTTTTACACATGTTGATTATCTTCTATTACCTGCCTGAACCGAAGCTTGCTTGCATGCCTGCGTGATGCGTGCGCGCGCGTGCGTGCTCACCTACACACCTGTATGTATTGAGTATGTGCATAAAATATTCAGTCTTAAAGTTGTTAAGTTACCGTCTGCTACAAGTGTGTGTGTGTGTGTGTGTGTGTGTGTGTGTGTGTGTGTGTGTGTGTGTGTGCGTGCGTGCGTGCGTGCGTGCGTGCGTGCGTGCGTGCGTGCGTGCGTGCGTGCGTGCGTGCGTGCGTCCGCGTGTCCGCCACCGCCGACGAACATCGTGGCGGGTGGGTACTACACATACATATTGTCCAAGAGGTTCCCAACCAACCCAGCGAGCCAGAAGGTCTACTCAAGTACCGGTCTACTCTGAGTATTATGAGTCTCGCTGCTAATACCTCGGTCGACACGCAGTAAACCACCACCGTAGACGTATAACTCCTTCCCTCATTTCGTCTCGGTGACCCCTCACAGAACACGAGAGTAGGTGGCAGCGTCGTCTGGAGGTTATTCTCACCGGTGAGAAGGAACGCCGTTCCCAACAACGCAATCTCTTGCAACAGCGAGACATAATGGTAATAGACCTTCACCGTTACCTTTACTCGCGCTTGAATGAGGCTCAAAGGCTCGCTTGTTTCCTTTTCAATGTGCCACAGCGCTTGAGCGCGTCAGGTACACCACCATTCTCCACACATAGTGAGGCTGGTACACCTACTCCCCCTATCCCCACACAGGTGCCAGCTGACAGCGCTGTGGGGTTGCAGTCCTAAGGGCCCGGGTTCGATTCCAGGTCAAGGCAGAAACAAGTGGATAGTTTATTTCCCCTGTTGCCCCTGTTCTTGTGTGTGTGTGTGTGTGTGTGTGTGTGTGTGTGTGTGTGTGTGTGTGTGTGTGTGTGTGTGTGTGTGTGTGTGTGTGATAGGGAGAAATATGTAAAATTAGCCCATGCTCCAGTTTAGATAGCACTTACAGTAACGATGTCGACCAACATACACATACTGACGTATTGGACATTTAGAAAGTAGAATTTGGTGCTACTGAGTTTGGACAAACCGGAAATGACCAATAATAAAACCTAACCTAACCATCTTAGCCTTAATTCACGCTATCAAGAAAACCGACAGTTAGAAAGGCGGGGTCCAAGAGCTAAGAGCTCGATCCTGCAGACAAGGTACACACCACCCCCCATATTCCATACACAGTGAACCAGGTACACACATCCACCTTCACACAGCGAGCCAGCTACACACACACACACAACCAGCAACCAGCCAGATACTGTACACCCACCCACCCACCCACCCACAGTACTATGATAGAGCCCAATAGGCTCAGGAATCTGTATACCAGTTGATTGACGGTTGAGAGGCGGGACCAAAGAGCCAAAGCTCAACCTCCGCAAGCACAATTAGGGGTGTACATCCACACGTATCTCTCACCCAGCATGATCCGTCACGCTCAACAGAACTCCAACGTTTCCATTGTCAGGCTCTAATACATGCAAGAAACTGAAAGCAGAGCTTTTTGGGTCTTTTATTACCAAAGTCTGATGAGGTTAAGCGAAGACTGAATTACTGTAAACATTCTCAGAATGTTCGGTAATACGTTTATTGCTTGTGATGTGTTTATATGTATGTATTAACACGATGTACTGAACGGGGTGAGAATAGCTTGAGCTACCTCATCCCTTTGTGTGTATTTTACCTCAATAAACTTATTTCAATTTCAATTTCAACTGTAAACATCGCCCAGCAGCGACATACCTCCAAGCCGCCAGTACAGCATAGAGAAAAACAACGGAAAAGGAGTAACGTTGTTCACTTTAAGGAACAGGAATAACCTTATCAAATTACCTTTCCAGGAATCCTGTAACTCGGGACCCCCCCCCCCCCTGCCACACCACTTGGGCTGGACGGTAGAGGGACGGTCTCCCTTTATGCAGATCGACGTTCAATTCCCGACCGTCCAAGTGGTTGGGCACCATTCCTTCTCCCTCGTCCCATCCCAACTCCTTATCCTGACCCCTTCCCAGTGCTATATAGTCGTATTGGCTTGGCGCTTTCCCCCCTTCTCTTTGGACTCTCAGTGAGAAGATCCCCCTCCCCCCCACCATCTTGGACTTCTCATGACGGGAGGGGGAACTCTCCTTACCCTATGATGAAGTCCCTGACTAAAGAGGCCTAGTCAGGGACCGGGCCGCGAAGACATTGAGCCCCGAAATCAAGGCAAGGTAAGGTACCCCCCTAACCGGACACTGCGAGACCAGACAAGCGGCTGGTTCTGACAGTACTGACCCTGGCCCTGCTCTGGGGGCCAGATTCACGAAGCAGTTACGCAAGCACTTAAGAACCTGGGGCCAGATTCACGAAGCAGTTACGCAAGTACTTACGAACCTGGGGTCAGATTCACGAAGCAGTTACGTAAGTTCTTACAAACGTGTACATCTTTCGTCAATCTTCGACGGCTTTGGTTACATTTATTAAACAGTTTACAAGCATGAAAACTTCACAACCAACTATTGTTATTGTTATAAACAGCCTCCTGGTGCTTCGGAGCTCATTAACTGTTGAACAATTGTAAACAAAGCCGCCAAAGATTGAGAAAAGATGGACAGGTTCGTAAGTACTTGCGTAACTGCTTCGTGAATCTGGCTCTGGCCCCAGGTTCGTCACTCAGTTACCCGCTGACCACCAGAGCTGCATCCTCCCATACCCAACCATTTGTGCTGAACGGTAGAGGGACGGTCTCGCCTCATGCAGGTCGGCGTTCAATTCCTTACTATCCAAGTGGTTGGGCACCACTCCTTCCTCCCGTCCCATCCCAAAATCCTTATCCTGATCCCTTCCCAGTGCTATATAGCCGTAATGGCTTGGCGGTTTCTTCCCTGATAGTTCCCTTCCCCCCCACACATATACACTTATGCAAGTAGCGGCCAAAATACTGTATACAACTTTCTGGGCGAGTATAGTCACTGAACAACACAAAGAGGCTCCAGGGTGAAGTGTAATAAAGTGTAATGCCTTCGTTGTTTTTGTAAAGGCGCTCGGACAGTGTAAAACACCTAAACAATGTTTTAAGCTCTCTTGATAAACATAAAAGGCACTGGATCAAAAGGTTAAATTATTTTTTTTAAATAAGAATAAATTCAGCGAGTATTAAACTCCTCTGGGGCCTTTGAACAGCAAAATACTGTTTAAAAATGTATATAAGGATACCCTTTTACTGTAATGGCTATAGCATATTCGCTTCGAAAGATAAAGGACCTGGGTTTGAATCCAGGGCAAGGATCCTTCACTTTGTTCTCCACTGTGTTCCCTGCTGTATTGGTTTGTGGAGAAGGTTATGTAACACTTTTGGGAAAACACGTGTCCAGGGGAAAACATGGCGGCGAAGAGCCCAACCAGTTCTTGGTTCCTGGGGGTCCAAGTCCCAATGAAACAAATGTGCTCAGCAGTGCGAGGGTTTACATCATCCTGCTCTCGTCAGCTCCGTCGCTCTGCTGAGTGCATTACTGCCACCACAGGTCACCAACACGTTTCTTTCTATCTGTTATTTATGCCGTTGTTGTTATAGATTCAGCTACTCGGAACAAGTTCCAAGTAGCACGGGCTATGATGAGCCCGGAGCTTACCTGGCACAGGAGCGGGGCAAGTAGCACGGGCTATGGTGAGCCCGAAGTGGACTTACCTGGCACAGGAGCGGTGCTGTGTGTGTGTGTGTGTGATTTATGCCTCAAACGGAAGGCCATGTATCCCCGTTTCCCCTTCCACACCTCTTACCATCTCTATCCCCCTCTTCACACCTCACCTCTTATCCTCCTTCACACCCATTTACTGCCTCTTTTCCCCCACCCTCTTCCCCACCCCTCCCGGCTACAAGTCTCCCTGATATATGCCGTCAACAGCGAGGACCTAAACCAAGATATATTATGCTTGAGGTCCCTCCGTAATATATTGCCTGGACATATTTCATAGGGTGGCGGGAACAAAGACATACGCGCCCTCACACCTGACTCCGCTATGTTTTAAACACTGTAGTCAATCTTATCGAGTCGAGGTTTTTTATTATTATTAATAATGTCTTCATTATTTTAATGTTCATTATGTTGTTTTGAAGTATAACATGAGATGAGAAGATGTACACGGCAGGGAGTATATTGAAGTTAATAATTATTTTGGGGCGGAAACAGAATTCATTATAGAATCAGTTTAAGATCGCCTGCGGTAACCACAATTATAATTTAACCAAATTAACTTAATTCCAGAGTCAGGCACACTATTAGGCATGAAGAAGCTATACACAGTGACGTCCATTCCCCAGCATCCCCCAGTGACTACATCTCCCGCAAGCCGTCCTCTCGTATAATCGCGTTTTTTACGCAATCGACTCTGTCAAAGAGCGATGTAAATGTGAACAATAAATTACCGTATCACCGACATATTCTGTGCATCGGTCTCGATAAGTTAGGTGGGTTGCTTGGGTTCGTACGTTTCAGGTTAGACGAAGCAGTTGAATTTTTTACTGAGTGGCAAATCTGGAGGACGGGCACCTCTCACTTTCCCAGTAAACACTCAACGCTTTTAAAGTTATTACGTTGTAAAAACGATGTAACAAGTATGAAAAAACGTAAATTGTAAAACGTGTTAAAGTTAGGCGTTGGGTGGGAGCTAGCAGAGGTAATCAGTCCTGCCCTTTCATTACCAGCCCTCAAAATATTACACCAATTCTTCTTCTTCCTTAGCTTCCTAAGTCTTGCTGAACAGCAAGTATAGTGCTTGAGCGGGACCACCAACGCTCCCTCAGGACAAAAGTATTACATGTGTTTCATACTTATAATGTACACATCACTAATGTTGTTTCCAATATTCTCACGTGCTCCCCCCCCCCCTCTGTGTATGGTCAGACTTGCATACTGATATACAGGTAAACAGATACATATACAATTTGTATTATCTGTATAATCACACACACAGGCAGTAGAAGACGTATCAAAACACACAGACAGCCATCAAGACACATCATCTAAAATACGTCATAAAATCCATAGTGACCATTGTATCGGGTTAAGCCAACATCTTCACCTGCTGATCCTGAGACCCGTCCTCGGGTAGCATGCCAATAACACACGAGGGCGGGTAACGCTATTAAGTAATAAATACAATAGCCAAGTTCTCCATTTAGTCCTGCCGGCCGCGACCTCGTACATCATGATAGGAATGCACCACTGACATGGCCGGTAAGAATCCTATTAAATACTGCGTGGAAGCTCGATGTAAGTTCAGTTTGTTTAAATTAGGAAACACTCTTCCTTGTCACGACTTGATAAGGCTCCAGGTGCCAGATTCACGAAGCAGTTACGCAAGTACTTACGAACGTGTACATCTTTCCTCAATCTTTGACGGCTTTGGTTGCATTTATTAAACAGTTTACAAGCATGAAAACTTCCCAGTCAACTGTTGTTATTGTTATAAACAGCCTTTTGGTGCTTCAGAGCTCATTAACTGTTTAATAATTGTAAACAAATCCGCCAAAGATTGAGAAAAGATGTACAGGTTCGTAAGTGCTTGCGTAACTGGTTCGTGAATCTGGCCACAGGACTGACCGAAAGATTGTCACTTTCTACTCGTGTGTGAGGGAGGTTAGGTCATTTGTTTCAGCGACGTTCTTGCGAGTTGTTCTCTGCGCACAGATGACCTGCGAGAAATAACTCGCTGAGCATCTTAAGGGCGGAGAGCGTACTGTGTCAGCTCTCTCGGAAGTTAGTCTTACCATGTTGGATCATTATTTATAACATCTTAAACACGTTTTACATCAAACTTGACCTAATCAGAGTGATTCAATTTGGTCTTATTGCATTGAGAATAGTGACTGGACGCTGGTTCGATCCCACCGTCCTGCTCCAAACATGTTCCCATATATATCACGTCATTGTAATTTCATTGTGAATACAGTATTGTTCAAGAGAACAATCTCATTACCCAGGAGCAGGCGCTCACCTCGCCACCTGTCACCCACCACAACATCTGTCTCATAAACTGTCCCACACAACCAGCGATAAATGTAAACAGAATGGTGAAGACACGCAGGAAGAGAGGTGCGGGTCATCTGGCCGGCTTGTACACTGGGCTCACCTGCCAGTGAATGGGATTAAGTCAGAGGGGGGAACATAACGTCACATTACGCCAGACATGAATAGGATATACAACGATGCTTGGGTTAGCATCCCGCTATGATAACGCCTCCAGGCCGTCAGCGGAGATGGGAACTTGGTGAATGTATTGCTGGAGAATTACTTGCAGTCATTTAAGCCATGTTATTACCAGGAGAACGAGCAGCTGGGGCAAGACAAAGCTCCCTCTTCCGCCGCCCGGAGCCTCCCACTAAGGGCTTCAAGTTCTGTTCTATTCTGTTTAATAGTCCACAGTAGCCGCCTCCTACATGGAGCGAAATCCACGTTGCTGTGTTTCCTCTCGGAGGGCGAGAGATTTAGAAGGTCCAGCAACTAGTGTTTCAAGCCTCCTCTTGGGCACTGCAGTTACTTATGGCTACAATTATAAAACTAATAACATACTGGACAACTTTGACAGAGGACGATATTCTTTACTGTAAGCGCCCAGTGCGTGGGGCGTGAAATACTGTAAAGCGGGAACTTGAGACAAACATATACGTCATGTTGAGTCTGAGTAGAGTTATGTGCGAACTTGGGATGTAAATGTGGCCTGCAGGGACCTGTCTCCGCATCTACGCCCGCGAAACAGCTGGCAGCATACAGGGTTCATATTCCACGGACCCGGGTTCGATTCCCTGCCGAGGCAGAAATAAATGGAGAGGGATTCTCTCACCTGATGTCTCTGTTCACCTCGGAGTAAATAGGTACCCGGAGTTAGTCAGATGTTTCTGACTGCATTCTTGTGTGTGTGTGTGTGTGTGTGTGTGTGTGTGTGTGTGTGTGTGTGTGTGTGTGTGTGTGTGTGTGTGTGTGTGTGTGTGTGTGTGTGTGTGTGAGTGTAAAAAATTAGTCGGGAGTCGGTACATAAAATAATCAAATGGTTAGAAAAAGGCGGGGTCCAAGAGTTAACAGCTTGATCCTACAGGTACAAATAGGTGATCAAACACACACACACACACACACACACACACACACACACACACACACACACACACACACACACACACACACACACACACACACACACACGCACACACACACACACACACACACACACACACACACACACACACACACACACACACACCAGCAGGAAAACAAGAAACGTGACACCATTCTGCGAGAAAGGAGGGGAAGAGGAGGCACTACACTAGACTTTGCAACAAAGCATCAACGGGGGATTCAGTGAAGGCAAATCCTTCCAGACAAAACAACGAGAATCTTGACAACGCGGATCACTCTTAAAACAAAAGTTCTTAACGAACAATGGATTAACAACATCGAAGTGCAAATGGAGGTACATAACGAGAGTCGTGCTACAGGAGTCAGAATTCGATCCCTGAGGATGGGATCAATAGGCTATGTAAATGATATGTAAATATGTAAATGATAAAATAAAAAGAGTAGCTATATTAGACAACCGGCATAAGAAAGTCGTGGCCCATGATCTGAACTTGACTGTGCAAGCTCATCAAGGTTATCTTGAGGTTATCTTGAGATGATTTCGGGGCTTTTTTTTTTTAGTGTCCCCGCGGCCCGGTCCTCGACCAGGCCTCCACCCCCAGGAAGCAGCCCGTGACAGCTGACTAACACCCAGGTACCTATTTTACTGCTAGGTAACAGGGGCATAGGGTGAAAGAAACTTTGCCCATTGTTTCTCGCCGTCGCCTGGGATCGAACCCAGGACCACAGGATCACAAGTCCAGTGTGCTGTCCGCTCGGCCGACCGGCTCCCTTTATAGTAAGGTAAGTATATCTAGGTAAACAGAAACGCAATAGCGAGTAACAACTTGCAAACTCAATATAAAATCACTCCTGGTTGAACAACGCCTCATCCAGCCCGTCAATATTGCACAGCATGATAAATTAGACCTGGTCGCCGCCGCAGCAGACGAGAAATCAACATTCATTCTGGTGTGAATTTATGCTCGCCATTTGTCTCGCTGTCTACACCCGTCCACTACACTCTTTGTTATCCTGGCCTAACACACATGTCTTGTTTTCCTACTCTTAAATTGCTTTTTAAAAACTCAGCGTGTGTCTGTCTCTACATTTTAATTGTATCAACATTAAATACACTCGTAATATTAATATTGCAACGATACTGTACTGATATCACTACTAAGAACTCTGAATTAAAAGAAAAACATGGATTTGATATATGTAAATTACACGAAATTGACAACCGGGTCTAGACACACACACACACACACACACACACACACACACACACACACACACACACACACACACACACACACACACACACACACACACACACACACACACATGTGGTGAAGGGGGTGATGTGGTGGAGGCTGACTCCATACACAGTTTCAAATGTAGATATGACAGAGCCCGATAGGCTCAGGAATCTGTACACCTGTTGATTGACGGTTGAGAGGCGGGACCAAAGAGCCAGAGCTCAACCCCCGCAAACACAACTAGGTGAGTACAACTAGGTGAGTACACACACACACACACACACACACACACACACACACACACACACACACACACACACACACACACACACACACACACACACACACACACATATGCACATACATTCATGCGAGTCGAGTTTGCGTAAATATCCTCCTAGAGTGACAGAAACATTCCAGAGAGTGAATACAAAGTTGCTAGTAATGGAAGCCATCAATCGTGGCCAAATTGACTAGAAAACAATGAATCTGAGAAAGAGAGAAGAAACTTAGCATAACCTGCTAATAAGGGCCAGTGACCACTTTATGTCACTGATTACGGAGTAGCAATGAAGGCTGTGGAAAAAGAAAGAAGGGGGAAGCGTGGAAGACTGGCATTCACCTAAAAGGAAATACCAGAAAGTTAGATAATTCCTAGAGAAAATACCATGGGAAAGAAAACTCAGAGGGAAGGTAAACTAACGCAAAGACATGAAAGACAAATCTAAACATCACTCAATTCATAATTCATACATCACTTAGGAGATGAAACATAAAAACAATAGGCCATGACACACACAAATCACAATTGCGTGATGCATCAAATGAACAAATCCACAAGGGCCGTGACGAGGATTCGAACCTGCGTCTGAGAGCATCCCAGACGCTGCCTTAATCGACTGAGCTACGACATGGTCAAAAGGAGATGAAACCGAAGTTCTACTGAACTTACTGTTCATGTTGAACAAATTAGTGTTGAACTGTTAAACAAATTATTGAATTTGTTCAATAGGCCATGGTTTATCGAAATGCCTAAGAGGCAAAGACGAGAAACACAAAAGCATGCACGAAATACAAGGAGAGAACAGAAGGGAAACCAACAACATACAGAAGAGTTGTGAAAAGCATCCAGTAATAATAAACACAGTTGTGAAGCGGTACGAGAAAGGCATACATGCCAAAGCCAAGTACCAGCCTGAACTGCTCCATAGCTACAGCAGGGGGGGGGGAATGTCGGTGAATGACTGAGCAAGTTTCATTAAAGACATGGAAGACACACAGAATGTTAATGAAGTATGCGCAATACTCGATGAAAGTTTTCATAAAGTTTTTAACTTGAAACCTGACTGGTCCCTTGATCGAAGAATTGTAAAAGAATAGACACTCAGAGGGGGAAAGCCTGACTGAAATATAAATTACATAAAAAGAAACAAGTGGAACTGGATGTGATAAATGCCATAAACTCAAGACAAGATCTCACTATAGACCCTTTTGCTATAGTATTCAACTCCATAATAGACAGGAGAGAACTACCCGAGGTCTGAAAAACGGACAATATGGTTATCTTGAGGTTATCTTGAGATGATTTCGGGGCTTTAGTGTCCCCGCGGCCCGGTCCTCGACCAGGCCTCCACCCCCAGGAAGCAGCCCGTGACAGCTGACTAACTCCCAGGTACCTATTTACTGCTAGGTAACAGGGGCATTCAGGGTGAAAGAAACTTTGCCCATTTGTTTCGTGTCTATACATACAAAATAAAGCCGAGACCCATTGAACTACAGACCAATAACACTATCAAACATTTCGTCCGAACAAATCGCCATGGATTCAGCAAAAGGACATTGAGCTCGACAGACTTACTAACAGTCTTACAAGAGGACAGTATAAAGTACCATGTTTGGCAAAGGCAATACATCTCAGGAAGGAGTCAAAGGGTCACAGTGAGAGAAGAGAACATATTTGAGGGAGTAATAAATGCATTAAATGCCATAAGGGTTGATATTATGGCCAATGCTGTTCCTAAATTACATTAGTGATCTAATTAATGAGAATAATAACAAATGAGAACTGTTACACATTGGAACATTAACTAGACTCATTAAATAGATGGTTTGATAAACGGTTCGCCAAAAACTACCACAGCTGCGATATGAGGATTCCCTAAGAGTATTAAGTCTCATATATCACTAGAGAGTATGGCTCCTCACCAGCCAGAGGAGATATGATCATAATATACAAGATTTGTTAAAAACACACTGACAGTGTTTCTAGAATATTTAGCAAGATCAAAATGTTTAACATTAAACAAGCGAGGAAATTAATACGATACTAGAGAGACAAATGAAAAGTTAACTGCTTACATGGATTACGAAGCATAGAGATTATAGCAACCAGTCGAATCAACATATATATGGTGAGGGAGAAGGTGGGAGGTGAGGGAGAAGGTAGGAGGTGAGGGAGAAGGTGGGAGGTGAGGGAGAAGGTAGGAGGTGAGGGAGAAGGTGGGGGAGAAGGTAGGAGGTGGGAGGAGAAGGTAGGAGGTGGGGGGAGAAGGTAGGAGGTGGGGGGAGAAGGTAGGAGGCGAGGGAGAAGGTAGGAGGTGGGGGGAGAAGGTAGGAGGTGGGGGGAGAAGGTAGGAGGTGGGGGGAGAAGGTAGGAGGTGGGGGGAGAAGGTAGGAGGTGGGGGGAGAAGGTAGGAGGTGGGGGGAGAAGGTAGGAGGTGGGGGGAGAAGGTAGGAGGTGGGGGGAGAAGGTAGGAGGTGGGGGGGAAGAAGGTAGGAGGTGGGGGGAGAAGGTGAGAGGTGAGGGGAGAGAGTGGGAGTCGAGGGAGAAGGTGATGGTGGTGGACTAGCGGGTGTTAAGGCAGTAGTCAGGTTCGGGTGGCCAGGAGGTGGTGGTGGTTGTGGCAGGCATACCTCAGGTACTTATGGGGTCCTGTCGCAGCAGAGCAACGCCCCCACACCGGCCAGCCCCGCGCCGCCCACACTCCCACCCAACTGGTTGTTGTGGTTGTAGCGGGGGGGGGGGGGGTGAGGGGGGGGGGTGAGTGGTGTCCTACTCCTCAAGCTTGGCCCGGATTGTACCAAGAGCAGGTAGGTTCTGGGGGGGTTTTGCTCCCTAAGCCCGGCCTAGGGTCAGGCTTGTGAGAGCTTGGTCCAAGCTCACAGGTCCCACACATCCACTACAGCCCGGCACTTCTTGCCGGAAACTGGGGCCTGGGGCTTGTCTTGTGATAACGTAATAATAATAAAAAAAAGGCTTGGAGCAGCCCGCAGGCGCACATATCCCTTGCAACCCGGTTGGTCCGTGCAACCCGTTCTCGCACTTGCTTTCAGTCAATATTGGCTTATTTAATAAGTGCATATGTGACATACTAATTGATTGTGAATATTTTAGTTTACCTTGAAAAGCTTCATAGAAAACACCGACCTCACCTAACCTTCTTAGTATGTTAAGATAAGCATCTTATTGCTTCTTATTTACAATTATTACTTAACCTATCAACACGGTCCGGCACTTGTACAGGAGCTTGTCTAATATCGGGCGGTGGTGGTGCTCTTTCCATAAAACTGGTGGTTTTTATTTGTGTCTACCCTTACTGGGTTACCTTGAGGTTACCTTGAGGTGCTTCCGGGGCTTAGCGTCCCCGCGGCCCGGTCGTCGACCAGACCTCCTGGTTGCTGGACTGATCAACCAGGCTGTTGGACGCGGCTGCTCGCATCCTGACGTATGAGTCACAGCCTGGAGGTTATGGAGGGTCCTTCTGGATGAAAGCAGGAATAGGACAGACATGATCACGAAATACAAGATTTGACGGGAAACTGGTGGGGGAAATAGAAGAACATAGAGATACTATAGATGGAAACTAGACACATACACCTGGTCGACCCATTTAGTGTAAATAAGAAAGCAAACAAGTGAACAGTCATTGCATTATTAAATTACTGACAATCGAAATGCGGGACTTGGAAGCTAACGCACGATTCTGCGAGCACATCTCCTTGAGTTATCTTGAGGTGATTTCGGGGCTTTTAGTGTCCCCGCGGCCCGGTCCTCGACCAGGCCTCCACCCCCAGGAAGCAGCCCGTGACAGCTGACTAACACCCAGGTACCTATTTTACTGCTAGGTAACAGGGGCATAGGGTGAAAGAAATTCTGTCCATTGTTTCTCGCCGGCGCTTGGGATCGAACCCAGGACCACAGGATCACAAGTCCAGCGTGCTGTCCGCTCGGCCGACCGGCTCCCTGACATCAATACAAGTGCATCTTGGTAAACGCACCCATGCCCAGGTACAAACAATATTCGTTTATATTTTCCCAGTGGATTGCGAAGCGTGATATGATGACTGAACGTTCATTAACAAATGGAGCTTATTGTCTCACACGGAAATGTGTTGTGCTTCCTTTTATCACAGTAACTATCTGCACACTACTTGTTATCAATACAATATTAACCTAGTTTATTTAAAGAGTTTAATACAAACTATTCAGTACGCAATGTTTCACGAAGCTGTGTATCAAACAAGAATTTTTTAGCCAAGCAACTCTATTATTTAGTAAGAGGAACATATATAGTCCACTTTATCAACTTGCCCCAATCATCCTCCTCTTCTCCCTTCACCCCTACTCTTCACCAACCTCTTCTCCAGACCCCATGTCTCAAGTGGGTTCTAGGAGTTTATCAACCTCTTCACCACGTGCTAGTCCCACTAACTCTCCCCAGCCCCCATCAACCCCCCTTACCACGTGCAGACCCCCCCCTCCTCTCTCACCAGCCCCTATCAACCCCTCTTACCCCCAGTTTACCCCCTCTACCCTCATGCTGCCCCACCTCCCTCCCAACCCTCCACTGCTGGGCTACCCTCCCGACCCGAGGTACAGATAAGGGAACTTGAAAGTGAGAATACACAGAAGGAAGTTCCTGAAGTTATGTACATAAATCTAGACAGGATTAGAACGGATACATAATGCCATTCACAGACACGATACCCAAGAGTCCAAACAAAAGCAGTGTGTCGTCAGGACGTCCATGTAGCAAGAAAAGAGAAGGAAGGAAGGAAATTCCAAGAGATGATCTTATCTTGAGGTTATCTTGAGATGATTTCGGGGCTTTAGTGTCCCCGCGGTCCGGTCCTCGACCAGGCCTCCACCCCCAGGAAGCAACCCGTGACAGCTGACTAACTCCCAGGTACCTATTTACTGCTAGGTAACAGGGGCATTCAGGGTGAAGGAAACTTTGCCCATTTGTTTCTGCCTCGTGCGGGAATCGAACCCGCTCCACAGAATTACGAGTCCTGCGCGCTATCCACCAGGCTACGAGGCCCCTTATCCCAGATGATAATCCCAGATTGCGAAGGATTCGGTGTCTGTAACAGACATCAAAACAATGACAGTCCAAGATGATAGCAGCAGCGATAAATATTTATCCAAGACGACGACAGAAGCTCAGGAATACGAGAGAAACAGTCGTGCAGTTACCTTCATAAAAAAAAAACTGCTTTAACTGACCGTGAAAACGGATCTGAATGAATGAACGAGTCAGATTTGGTTGGATATTTATTCCGAGGAAAGTCACATCTGAAGTCCCCTTGAGAGTGAGCAATCACTGAATACTAATATTTAAGTTTCTGGTGAAATGATGACCAAATAACAACTCTGAAGAGGGAGAAGGGACGACGTTTCGGTCAGTCCTGAACCATTCTCAAGTCGTGTTAATTGTCCAGGACGGACTGAAACTTTGTCGTTTCTCCATCTTCTGAGCTGTGGTCTGGTCATCACATCTTCAGCCACGTTGCAGGCGATGAGTCACAATAACGTGGCTAAAGTATGTTGACCAGACCACACACTAGAATGTGAAGGGACGACGACGTTTCGGTCCGTCCTGGACCATTCTCAAGTCGATTCAGCCACGTTATTGTGACTCATCGTCTTTTTGGTGGAAATTGTAACGAAGTGTCCAGAGCAGGATCTGCAGGTAGAAGGCTGGCGTAATGAAAGGAAAATTAATTGCAAAAAGAAAATTTCAATCAGGGATGTCATGGCACAGAGAACTCGGAGGAATAAACTAAAAAGACAGATTTTAAACCTCCGGGCATATTGTACAACCAACTGTGTAACTGTTTCATTGAATCTAGTGTACTGGACGATATCCTAATAATTTATCCTAAATTTGATTGTCCATTTTAAAGAATGAACAATTTTATTTATTTTTTAAACTGCATCTCTTATGAATCCATCCCTGACCCTTGTGCAGCAGTGCACAAGAGAAAGTTGGATTTACAACTTGGTAAATTTAAACATGTATACTGTCTAATTTAGTTGATTGTAACCATGATATATATGTGCTTCAGTTCGTTTTTTTAATCCCTTTTTTTTAGAAAAAAAAGTAGAATACGTGCACCGCTTTTAACATAGATATGATATACTTTGAGGTTACCTTGAGGTGCTTCCGAGGCTTAGCGTCCCCGCGGCCCGGTCGTCGACCAGGCCTCCTGGTTGCTGGCATAAAAAGTTCAGGAACTCGTACCACAATCAATTTAAGGTTGAGAAGCGGGACCAGCGATCTGAAGCACAACTAGTAGAATACAATTAGACGTGAATGCCTTTTCACTATTTCCTTTTAAAAGGTGCACATAACGTTGACTCGGCCCTGTTGGTGGAGGCCGTTATGGTATATTGAGCCAGCAAGACACGGAAACTTGTATTTTTATGTGACAGGAAGATTACAGCAACACTCACTGTAGCCACACGCCCGGAGGCTGTCAGCGACGCCCGCCACACTCTCTCTAGTCCAGCTAACCCTGTGTGTGCTCACCTAGTTGTCCTCACATAGTTGTGCTTGTGGGAGGGGGGTTGAGCTCTGGCTCTTTGGCCCCGCCTCTCAACTGTCAATCAATTTATGCACAGGTTCCTGAGCCTATTGGGCTCTATCATATCTACATTTGACACTGTGTATGGAGTCAGCCTCCACCACATCACTGCCTAATGCATTCCATCCGTTAACTACTCTGACACTGTGTGTGTGTGTGTGTGTGTGTGTGTGTGTGTGTGTGTGTGTGTGTGTGTGTGTGTGTGTGTGTGTGTGTGTGTGTGTGTGTGTGCGCGCGCGCGCGCGTGTCCGTGTATCTGTGTGTGGAATCACTTTCCAATATTTTACATTGAGCACCTGCTTAATGGTCAAAGTTGTAATGGAAAGTGTCCATTAAAGTTGTTTACACCCATTAATACCGAAGCTTAAGCCAGTGTTCTGGCCACTGAGATGCTGTGAAATTACTCAAGACGAAATGCAAGTGAGAGCGGAGAGGGCGTCAGGAGTGACCAGTGTCAGGAGTGACTGACCAGTGTCAGGAGTGACTGACCAGTGTCAGGAGTGACTGACCAGTGTCAGGAGTGACTGGCACCCGTGATCAACACAGTCAGCCTACAACAACAGTCATTCAGACAGGTTCAGCCACAACCCATGCTCCTTACTAACTATACTCCACCGGAAACTCTCTGCCCTGCTCGTCGTGACAAGTGTAATTAGCATATCCATTCGGGTAAAAATAAGGTCAGATGCGCACCGTTCGTATGCGCTTCACTTGGATGGAATTATCCAGGAGGAGAGGCAGGCCAATCACAGTATTAAACAACCTGCATTTACGCCATAATCCCGGCCGTGTAGCGTTATTTAGCACCCAACATTCATTACGATAGTAAGACGAAAATCCTCGGTAATTATACCAGGCCGGCGTACTTATGAAACTAACTACAAGGCTTTCGCTGTATTAACATGTCAAGTCGTGTCCCGGTCATCGCGGCTTACTCTTTATAAGGCAAATTAAGGGTTAAATAAGGCTGTATAATCTTGACCTCCTATATGCACCGGCTAATATTATTCTGAGTTAGTGGCGGGGGAACCGCTTCCCAACGACAGTGATTCCATGCATTTCCTGCCACTCCTGGGCCTGTGTGACGTCATACTTGGGTATACAGTATATGACGTCATAGGTGGATATGTATGACGTCAGAGACGAGAATGCATGATATTATTTGCATTCGGCCATAAACAAAACCCATCATCAATATATCTGTACTATGTGGTGTCAGGAGGCAGCATTCACTGCATTTCATGACCGAGGAAAGTTGTCCATTGTCATTCAAAGTTTGTTTTTACATTAGTTTTGTTTTTTTATGATCCTTATTATTATAGTCAAAAACCCATTTGTATCAAGTATGAGTAACAAATATATATATATATATATTGAAAAACTCTCCTGACACCAAACAAAATCCCCCTTTGAAGGAGATGACATTCGTGTATGCTTTCATATGCCCACTTGACATATGTGGCATATGCCCACATATGTCACACATGACCATCAGCCCCAACGATCTCAGTACATAGGTAGGACAACATCCCAACCTCTTTCAAAGGCGCCTGACAATGCACAAACAGCAAGGCCCTATCAAGGAACACACAGTCTCTGCACACAACCAGATCATCGCCAGAGATATCCTGATAAACATCAAAATAATCGACAGATTCAGCGACAATGGAAGAGTGAACGTTGTAGAGGCATAACACAACAAACTCAGCCAACTAACCTCAGGCAACTAACACCAGGTTACACCTCTACGATCTTGGAGAACACGACGGAACATCCAACACACGGCCTCAGCCTTCATAGAAATATAGGAGATTGGCAAGCTGCAGTGGGCTTATCTTACATATGGCCCCATTTTTTTACAATGGGCCTCGTATTTACAGTGGGGCCCCGTTTACATATTCGGCTGCTATAAAACTGTAACCACTTGTACTCTGCCTTCGATAATGTTGACAAGGGTCAACAAAACGCCTCAGTTAGCGCCAGACCATAATACAACTGTAAAATGCACTTTGGCGACTTAATTTTTCAACTACTTCTTTCTCAAGTGAATAAAACACAAGCAAAATAGAGAAGCTTCGTGCTACAATTACTAATCTCATCCTTTTGTCATATTCAATAACAAATGTCTACCAGAAAGACAGCTACCAACACACACACACACACCAGTTAACTAATAGAGCAATACCAACAATGTTATGAATTGTAGTAGAGAAATGCGTTGTGTCAACCTGGACATAATCTCCGCCAATCCCGGCTGCTTAATATAGGGCTTCCCCCAGGAGTGTGGCCAGGCTCTATCGTGTAGTCCTCTGTGATTGGCTTCTCTCTCTCTCGCCCTCTTCCCTCCTGATTAAGCCTCTCGACCTCAAGCTGTCTCATGCTGAACCTCATCATCAACCTCCAGATGACCCATGCTGAACCTCCTCAACCTCCAGCTGACCTATGCTGAACCCCCATAACCTCTAGGTGATCCATGCTGACTGTGTAGTCATAAACATGGAATTTAGCTGAGGTATCAACGTGCATTTGGCCCTTGTTTATGAGGACGAGCTAATGGCATTCGAACTTTTTTTTCAAACAATGCTTCGATCACTTCCTGTGTTCGAATCTTATCTCTAATGGCTTCGCCCACGTACTGCAAATACATATGATTGCTAACTGAATCTAAATACCTAAGCTAGGCCTAATTACACACAAAATTCTAACATCTAATATTCATTTAGTAAACAAACTGCCGACTTTGAATGCACAGTTAATATTGCAGAGTTCGTCTTTGGGGTTGAGTGCAGCTCTGAACCTCAACTATGGCGTTCTTCCTGCTGTTGGACATTTGGATCCTCCGCTGAGTACTTATCTGGTACTCGCCTAATTCATTTTACAAAGTTCGAGTTTAATCAGGAAGTGGTGGAATATTGAGTGTGTGCGCGCGCGTGCAAGCGAGTGCACGCATGCGCACACAGCCTTGCCCACCACAGCCTTTTGGTGTTGACCAGACCACACACTAGAAGGTGAAGGGACGACGACGTTTCGGTCCGTCCTGGAGCATTCTCAAGTCGCCTCTCGGTGGAATCTGCTCTACATTGGGAGACTCAGGGTGACCTGTGGCACTCCCCTGGTGACCTGTAGCACTCCCCTGGTGACCTGTAACACTCCCCTGGTGACCTGTGGCACTCCCCTGGTGACCTGTGGCACTCCCCTGGTGACCTGTGGCACTCCCCTGGTGACCGGTGGCACTCCCCTGGTGACCTGTGGCACTCCCCTGGTGACCTATGGCACTCCCCTGGTGACCTGTGGCACTCCCCTGGTGACCTGTGGCACTCCCCTGGTGACCTGTGGCACTCCCCTGGTGACCTGTGGCACTCCCCGGGTGAAGGTAAGGTGCCCAGACTGGCTTGGTGGTAACTAGTTCATTAGTGTTATATCAGTTCACTCTACCCCGCTGGTCAGGTCGCTCACGCTCGTGAGGGTCGCAACACTTCACCATTAGCGGTGGGGATAGAAGTCAGTCTTGCTGTTACACTTTGAATTTCTAGGGATGAATCTTGGACAGTTGGTGAGTGTGGTGATTTGTCAAGTATCGTCCACAAATGTCAACTTTCACTATGTCCAAAAACAGCTTTTCTAATGCCAACTGGAGGAACGATGATGGACGAACGATTCGCCACGCCGTAAAAATGTAACTGTTTTGCCTCAATTAGGCAAAATTGCAATTAATTTTTGTCAATAAAGATGTTAATAATAATAATAATGTTTTGCCTATCCAGAAACGTACGCACCCAAGCAACCCGCCTAACCTATCTAGGCAGATGCATATAAAGCGTTATTAACAGAGCTTAAACTTTGTATTAATACGTGGCGCTGTTAATGTATTGGTTGATTCCGGTAAAAATGTGACCTATTAGGCGAGAGTATGGTGGCAGAGACTGGCAACCCTGATCATCAGCCAATAAGAACTGCTACTCTGGATAGGAGGGCGCCACCGATCAACCACCTTTCTTACTAAACGTTTACATTTTTTTACGTAATTTACGCAAAATGGATTACAGAGAGCCCAAAAGATCTTAATCAGACCTCAGCGGAGATTTTTAGATTAGGTTCTGACGCATTTGGCTAGGGTAAACCCCTGACGCATTTGGCTAGGGTAAACCCCTGACGCATTTGGCTAGGGTAAACCCCTGACGCATTTGGCTAGGGTAAACCCCTGACGCATTTGGCTAGGGTAAACCCCTGACGCATTTGGCTAGGGTAAACCCCTGACGCATTTGGCTAGGGTAAACCCCTGACGCATTTGGCTAGGGTAAACCCCTGACGCATTTGGCTAGGGTAAACCCCTGACGCATTTGGCTAGGGTAAACCCCTGACGCATTTGGCTAGGGTAAACCCCTGCATTTTTATGACGAACGGGCTGGACAATCACCGGCATTATATATACAGTACACACGTCTCATGGTACACACCTCTGGTTATTTGCGGTTGTGGAGCAAGTAACTGTGGCCGTGACGAGAGGTCTATAATTAGGCTGCCTGAGTAATTAGTTGATAAAGCTCGCTATCACTTGAGACCATTCATCAGAAAATGGAGAAACGACGACGTTTCGGTCCAAGACGCAACTCGTCTTCCTAATAGAGCGTCGCATTTTGACGCACACACACACACGCACACACACACACACACACACACACACACACACACACACACACACACACACACACACTGGGGGAAGGGGGTGGTGGAAGAGAGAGAGAGAGACGCATATTGGGAGACACAGACAGACAAGCAGATTCATATTTCCCTCTCCTAAACACAAAGAATAATTTCACCGGGGCTCGCACGCCGACTAGATCCAATTTCCGCGTTGGAGGGAATGTCGTGCACAGCTTACTACCCCGAATTAATTCCCCCCGCCCCCCATAGCCCAACTCCCCACCCCCACTCTCTGGGGTGAGATACAGTCTCCGGGGAGGGTTCCGGCTGGGGGATAGAGCGGCTCCGGACACATTTGATGGGCACGGAGGCATTCCCCCTCAACTTTGAAAGGGGACGAGTATTATAGAACTTTGGATGTGCTGTAGAACTTTGGGTTGGGAGATATTCATATAGAACTTTGGGTCAGGAGAACCCCTTCACATTCCAGGAGATACTGTGTAGAAGCTCAGTCGATTAAGGCAGCGTCTGGGATGCTCTCGGACGCAGGTTCGAATCCTCCTCACGGCCCTTGTGGATTTGTTCATACTGTGTAGACTTTGGATCGGAAGGTGTTAGTGTTCTCTAACCTCATGTTTATCACATTGTTTTAAAACTTTGGACAGTTGTTGTGTGTCGGTTTTACCTTTTTACTGTTTTACTTTTTTTTGGACATTTCTTATGTGTCGTTTCGTGTTTTTTTCAGTTGCGGGTACCACGCCGACGCTGCATACTCAAGGGTATGTCTGGCATACGGTTTGTGCGCCTTCGGGGTACGAAGACAAGCAACCTCACAGGCTAGGTATTCACCAGTGAAGGACTCTCGAAATCAACAGGTAGCAGGTATACAAAGGCAGAAGTTGTCTTGCTAATTCTTCTCTGTCATTTGCATTTATTTCAAGGCCTTTTTTCGCCTCCGACTCGAGAAATTGGCAAATCTTTCTTGTCTGCTGCCTCTGTGCACTGCCTCTGCGCGTTGCTTCTGCGCACTGCCTCTGCTGTATATATATATTTTTAAAATCTATCCGAGCTCAAGTTCATTGACCATTATACACATTATCCGTACATTTTTCTGGCTAATGTTTCCATTAACCCGAAGCTAGGTGGGTTGCAGAACACTGAGCGGAGTAAAGGCGCCTTACCATTGCCAGGATCAACGTCTCCTGCGGCCCGGTCTCTGACCAGGTCGCAGAACCCTCCACCTTCTCTCACCCTAGGGGGCGTCTGGTCCTGTGACAACCCTCCACCTTCTCTCACCCTAGGGGGGCGTCAGGTCCTGTGACAACCCTCCACCTTCTCTCACCCTAGGGGGCGTCTGGTCCTGTGACAACCCTCCACCTTCTCTCACCCTAGGGGGGCGTCTGGTCCTGTGACAACCCTCCACCTTCCCTCACCCTAGGGGGCGTCAGGTCCTGTGACAACCCTCCACCTTCTCTCACCCTAGGGGGGCGTCTGGTCCTGTGACAACCCTCCACCTTCTCTCACCCTAGGGGGGCGTCAGGTCCTGTGACAACCCTCCACCTTCCCTCACCCTAGGGGGGCGTCTGGTCCTGTGACAACCCTCCACCTTCCCTCACCCTAGGGGGCGTCAGGTCCTGTGACAACCCTCCACCTTCTCTCACCCTAGGGGGGCGTCTGGTCCTGTGACAACCCTCCACCTTCTCTCACCCTAGGGGGGCGTCTGGTCCTGTGACAACCCTCCACCTTCTCTCACCCTAGGGGGCGTCAGGTCCTGTGACAACCCTCCACCTTCTCTCACCCTAGGGGGGCGTCTGGTCCTGTGACAACCCTCCACCTTCTCTCACCCTAGGGGGGCGTCTGGTCCTGTGACAACCCTCCACCTTCTCTCACCCTAGGGGGCGTCAGGTCCTGTGACAACCCTCCACCTTCTCTCACCCTAGGGGGGCGTCTGGTCCTGTGACAACCCTTCATCTTGTATGTATGAAATATCTGGCCATTTTTATCTTCCCCAGCCATCAAAGTACACATAATTAACAACATAATTACTCTTACATGCCTGAAAATTGCATCTGCGTTTAATCCTTTAGCTTGACGTAGTGTGTGTGTGTGTGTGTGTGTGTGTGTGTGTGTGTGTGTGTGTGTGTGTGTGTGTGGGCAATGTGAGCTTGTATGTTACATAAGGTGCTGGTGAGAACATGTTGAAAATGAGGAATTTTCCAGCAACGAAGATAAGGAATAGGAATGATAAAAAGAACTAGTTAAACATAAATACGATTTCAAAGAAGAGACGGGAACAGACGCCCAGGTGATGCTCCGGTCAGTGTGGAGAGTGTGCCAGTGTCCACACACATCCACCAAGCTCACACTAATTGTATACTTTAGACTGATACACTGGCGCTCTCCCCCTCACTCCCTGGAGACTACGTATCTGGCCTTCCATGCACTCCTTCCCCACATATAGACTAACCATAGCCCGTGCTACTTGCCCCGCTCCTGTGCCAGGTAAGTTACGGGCTCGCCATAGCCCGTGCTGCTTGGAACTTTTTGTTCCCAGTAGCTGAATCTTGAACAACAACAACAGCATTCCTCCCCTCTCACCCCCTCATTTATTTACTCATCTTCAGTAGTGTACCTTCCTCAACCTCCTTTACGGGCTATTCATGCCCGTGCCACCACTTGGGTGACTTAATCTTCATCAATCATTCCACTCTCCTAATCCAGCGTGTTTTCTTGATTTGTCACTCGGTAAAAAATCTAACCACCTCACCTTACTAGAAACTAACGAACCCAAGCACCCCACCTAACCCGTAGACACGCTGCATAGAGATATCTGAGAGCCTTTGCAATTGTAACGTTGGTTACCATAACGTACAAAATGCAACCTATTAGTTGAGAGGGCGGGTTGCCTAATCAGCTCCGCCCCCCCTCGCCGGCTCTCCACGTCTCCAAAGTTAAAAACTATAATGAGTAATGAGGACGCTTCAGTGAGGCCCGCGTCGCCTACCCCGCTGGATGCCCACTCTGATTGGCAATTAAGATGATTGTCGCCTGTCAAACTTCGTTATCGCCTCTTACGCCGCATCCTCCGGCGAGTCCACGACTCGACGCGATATGCCAACTTTGCTAGACGAAGTCGCGGACCCAACCCCACCTTACCATGCCTCGGCAGGAGAGATCTGGCGGCGTGTCAGCGATGGAAAATCTGCGTGTAATTAATGTGGAGACGTCCAAGGACTGGTCGACGAGGGGTGCGTCTGATTACGTCACCGACTACACTATATCGTGACGTATTCCACCTTAATATAGTATGTGATCAACGTCGATGTAACGCATGATTTTCAACGGTCTTTAGTCAGCTGTATATTGCGCACTTCTTTTTGTCTTGAAAATGGTGATCATTAAAAACAAATTTAACCTCAATAACACACCATATTTTAACTCCATATTAACATCTAAATTTTCACCTCAATCTAGCAAGCAATTACAGTCTCATTTGAGAATTTCATTTTGTCTCGAGGGAGTCATTCAATATATTAAAGGTATTAGCTCATTTTCCAGTTATTACCCGATCAGGGACCCCCTCCCCTCACATCTCCCCCAGGAACATCCACCATGTTCTAAGGTAAACCAACTGAAGATTAGAGTATATATATATATATATATATATATATATATATATATATATATATATATATATATATATATATATATATATATATATATATATATATATATATATATATATATATATACTCTATATAAACATATAAACTTGTCAGTCCAAGAGCAATAACACTGTCGTTTCGGCTTTTGCTATTAAATCTAAATATTGTGGAGGTCGATGCACTGTTGGGTGTATATTGTGTTCAAGAGGATGTTAATCTGGGTGTATAATGTGTTCAAGAGGATGTTAATCTGGGTGTATAAAGTGTTCAAGAGGATGTTAATCTGGGTGTATAATGTGTTCAAGAGGATGTTAATCTGGGTGTATAATGTGTTCAAGAGGATGTTAATCTGGGTGTATAATGTGTTCAAGAGGATGTTAATCTGGGTGTATAATGTGTTCAAGAGGATGTTAATCTGGGTGTATAATGTGTTCAAGAGGATGTTAATCTGGGTGTATAAAGTGTTCAAGAGGATGTTAACCTGGGTGTATAATGTGAAATGTAGATGTAATCCGAGAATTGGGTTGGTGATTGTACAGAAACAGTTGGTGCATAAAGTGTTTCTCCACGCATAAGTCAGAGTACTATTGCTATCATATACTGTTGACCAGACCACACACTAGAAGTTGAAGGGACGACGACGTTTCGGTCCGTCCTGGACCATTCTCAAGTCACTTGAGAATGGTCCAGGACGGACCGAAACGTCGTCGTCCCTTCAACTTCTAGTGTGTGGTCTGGTCAACATACTTCAGCCACGTTATTGTGACTCATCGCCTGCATATCATACACTATTACCGACAGATAGGTTGATGTATTTATAAGCTTGCACACAAGTATACTTTACACACAAGTATTCATCGACTTGAGAATCACGGGAGACATCTCCCGTCACGCAGGGTGCAGTCGCACCTCCAGAGATCTCCAGTATCAGCTCTTGATACTGGTAATGGCTTAAAAGGGCCACCACTTACGGGATATTCATGCCTGTGCCACCTTTTGTGTGGCATAATCTTTATCAATCAATCGACTTGAGAATGGTCCAGGACGGACCGAAGCGTCGTCGTCACTTCACTTTCTAGTGTGTGGTCTGGTCAACAGTATAGTTTATTAATTATTCCGCAGAATCTACTACTATTTTTACCGTTCTTACTACACCTTTAATATCAATACTGTTGCGGCTACTACTGCTGCAGGTGATCTCGCTGCTGTTGCTACTTCCACTACTGCAACAGTTACCTCTTGTGCACAAGTGTCATTTTTGGTCAGATTTTCACAGTGACTTCATATATTGTATATAAGCAAAACGCGAGTCTCATCATGTGAGTTTAAAGTTGTGTTCTTATCCTATACAGCCTAAACTGCTGAATCTGTACACAAAATTCTGAATAAAAAATAATTATGCGCTAGAATTCTTGCAAAATTTAACATCCAATTTAATCCCAATTTAACATGCTATTTTAATTATAGTCTTACAATATCACCAATTACCATCACGTATTACAGTAACATTAAACACACAAACAAGCTACTTCAAAATAATTAGCATGGCTAAACTCGGTAAATAGAATCGCGGTTTAAATAGCATTCAGAATACAGGAATGTTTATGTATTTCGAACAGATTATTCAAAGGTAAATATTACGCTGATGGAACTGTTTGTATCTCCCACTGTGCCTGGACCCCCACAGCACCAGCCACTGTGCCTGGACCCCCACAGCACCAGCCACTGTGCCTGGACCCCCACAGCACCAGCCACTGTGCCTGGACCCCCACATCACCAGCCACTGTGCCTGGACCCCCACATCACCAGCCACTGTGTCTGGACCCCCACAGCACCAGCCACTGTGCCTGGCCCCCACATCACCAGCCACTGTGCCTGGACCCCCACATCACCAGCCACTGTGCCTGGACCCCCACATCACCAGCCACTGTGCCTGGACCCCCACAGCACCAGCCACTGTGCCTGGACCCCCACATCACCAGCCACTGTGCCTGGACCCCCACAGCACCAGCCACTGTGCCTGGACCCCCACAGCACCAGCCACTGTGCCTGGACCCCCACATCACCAGCCACTGTGTCTGGCCCCCCACATCACCAGCCACTGTGTCTGGCCCCCCACATCACCAGCCACTGTGCCTGGACCCCCACAGCACCAGCCACTGTGCCTGGCCCCCACATCACCAGCCACTGTGCCTGGACCCCCACAGCACCAGCCACTGTGCCTGGACCCCCACATCACCAGCCACTGTGCCTGGACCCCCACATCACCAGCCACTGTGCCTGGCCCCCACATCACCAGCCACTGTGCCTGGCCCCCCACAGCACCAGCCACTGTGCCTGGACCCCCACATCACCAGGCACTGTGCCTGGACCCCCACATCACCAGCCACTGTGTCTGGCCCCCCACATCACCAGCCACTGTGCCTGGACCCCCACATCACCAGCCACTGAGTCTGGCCCCCACATCACCAGCCACTGTGTCTGGCCCCCAGCAGTCACTATACAGCCCCCACAGCCTCATTCCCCCGTTGCTAACTGGTCAGCAGCTACAACCATCACGCTTTGTTTATCTGGCCTGGCAGCATCAGCTTTCGTCGCCAGTTGAGAAATCCCATCAAAGTGGGTATCTTAGGGGAGCCCTCAGGGAAGCCCTCGGGGAAGCCCTCAAGGAAGCCCTCAGGGAAATGCCAGGGGGGAGAAGAATGGGGTCGGGGAGGCACCAGTGTGATCATAATCCCGGTAATCCCCCATTAATCCCTTCACGTCACGCCCAAGGCGGGCAGGATCTTGCCATCTCAAACGACAATTATTTGCCCCCTCTTTCCATCCCGGTCCCAGCCTCACCTCAATATTGACCTCTCACCACTTAATTGGAGATAAATCAGTGGCGTGCCGTGACGTCGCCACGTGGACGGGATTTCAAATGAATTCGAATAAATTCAGTTTGCGTATACGAAGATATACAACTGTAAACCATGACACTATAAATACAAGTCTGCGCCGGAGCCCCACATCCCGGGGGCTCCGGCGCAGACATTCACGGCCTGATGAGAACAGTGAATTAGAAATACTGAACATATCATATGAACATTTTGTAAGAGTTCCGTTTCATAAGACAAAGTTAGAAATGACAACGAGTAGAGTTCAAGAGTGCGAATGTACAATGTCATAGTTATCATGACAAGGAAGACTATGCTAATTATTACATACAACTGTCCTGGCTAACAATTACAGCACAAGGTCAGGCGATAATTATACAATTACTAGCATGTGATGAGACTAACTGCAGTACACACAAGGGGAGGGGGAGGCGGTCTAATTACCCCCCTGTTTCTCTTTATGGCGAAGGTGGACATCAACCCGTCCTCTCAACCTCCTATGTCGCATTCTTGACGGAATCAACCAATCTGTTAAAAATGAGACACTAGACATTTAAATATCGTATTATTAGAAATTTAAATGTCGTAATATTTACGTTTTCTATGCATTGGTCTCGATAGGTTTACCGGGGGAGGCAAACAACGCTAATATAACATTGAATCAACGTTGACAACGATGATCCTACGTTGATTTAACGTTACTCGGCCATGTTTTGGCCGCTTGAAGCGTAACTAACATTTTTAACGTTTGTTACAACGTAAAGATACCGGGGAATGGATAATGCTTTGGACGTTGTGTATGTGTGCCAGAGGCTGTGTGTGTGTGCCGGGGGCCATGTGTGTGCCGGGGGCCGTGTGTGAGTGTGTGTGTGTACCGGGGGCCGTGTGTGTGTGTGCTGGAGCCCGTGTTGGTCCAACTCCCTGGTAAGACTCAGGATCGGCCCACCAGCCTCCGCCCCATCGGGGTCAGGGCGCCGTATCGAGAGCGGAGGACTTGCATGCTTAATCAGACGCTCATGAATAGTGAGGGAGGGTTGGATGAGCGTTTAATGGACCATAGCACCAGCACTTAGCGGTGGTGTGCACACCAAAGCCGCCACACTCCACCATCCACACAAGTTATGTTGCACTTTGCAGATAATTAGTACAAGGGCACATTGCCACATACTCGTTAGCTCTGGCCAGCTTGACTTGGTGAAGAGGTATATTGCAAAGTGTTGAAGAGCTATGTTCATGTCACAAGTGTTGAGTAACTCAGGGCGCTTGACAGCTGAGTGAACAGCGCTTCGGATTAATAGTCCTGAGGTTCCGGGTTCGATCTCCGGTGGAGGCGGAGACAAATGGGCAACAAGTTTCTTTCACCCTGATGCCCCCTGTTACCTAGCAGTAAATAGGTACCTGGGAGTTACACAGCTGCTACGGGCTGCTTCCTGGGGAAGTGTAATGAAAAGGAGGCCTGGACGAGGACCGGGGCCGCGGGGACGCTAAGCCCCGAAATCATCTCAAAATAACCTCAAGATAACTACAGTAAGGGCTGAAGAGGTGAGTTAACAGTCACAATGATGAAGATCAATTACAATTTTTAAATACGCTGCCAGGAGCCTCCGTGTCCCGCTATGTTAAAGGGGCCAACATGTGTAGAGGTGAACACACACAGTGTTAACACCATGTTAGGAACAACTGGAGTAGACCTTCCTAACAATCTCTACTCCAATTGACAAACTAATTGTAAAGAGAAAACTTCCCGATAAAAATGTTCAGTTATGGTGTTACTGCACAAAATATTAAAGTTACCAAAAAATGTGAAATCTGGCGTAATGGCCGACCAGCACTTACTGTACCACTAGCTCAACTATGCGCGCCTCCAGCGAGTAGAATTTACGTCCTCCGGACTTCCTGTCTCCACAAGAACCTTACCCCAATTTGTGTTTTAAAAGTAGCGACCTCGGCTTGCGAGTACTGTATCAAACCACACACACCAGAAGATGAGGAGACGACGACGTTTCCTGGACCATTTATAACAGTCCAGGACGGACCGAAACGTCGTCGACTCTCCATCTTCTGGTGTGTGTGGTCTGGTCATCATGTCTTCAGCCACGTTATTGTGATTCATCGTCTGTGTATCAAACCACAACTTGAGGGAATCATAGATGATCATTCAAGCTCGAGGTCCTCTGACTACGGGGTCCCCCCTCCTAGACCTCTCATCAGAGATTGATCAGGTTGTACTATGATTCATCATTGACTCACTTGCCTCCCCCCCAGAATGTCACTGAGTAATGAGGAGAAAATAATGTACAAGTGTGTGTGTGCTCATCTATTTTAACTAGCTTATTTGTGCTTTCAGTATCAAGTTTCAACTCCTGGATGAAGGCTTTCCAATGCAATGACACCAACCTACATGTCACCTCACATATATATATATATATATATATATATATATATATATATATATATATATATATATATATATATATATATATATATATATATATATATATACTTGTGTAATTGTGGATGTAGTTAATCTGAATTATCTACTTGTCTAATTGCTTCCATTTACCAACTACAATTAAATTAAAAGAAGTTTCTCACGTGGTTTAAGGTGCCAGAATTTGTGAAGTATGTGTGTGCAAATACGTATGTAATTTAGTGTGTGAGTTCACCTAGAATAATCCTGTGTGTTCTTACTGAGTGCCCCACGTCAACCCTCACCATCATAGACAAGCTAAGTCTCCCACGTCAACCCTCATAGATAGACTAAGTCCCCCACGTCAACCCTCATAGATAGACTAAGTCCCCCCACGTCAACCCTCATAGATAGACTAAGTCCCCCACGTCAACCCTCATAGATAGACTAAGCCTCCTACGTCAACCCTCATAGATAGACTAAGTCCCCCACGTCAACCCTCATAGATAAACTAAGTCTCCCACGTCAACCCTCATAGATAAACTAAGTCTCCCACGTCAACCCTCATAGATAGACTAAGTCTCCCACGTCAACCCTCATAGATAGACTAAGTCCCCCACGTCAACTCTCATAGATAGACTAAGTCTCCCACGTCAACCCTCATAGATAAACTAAGTCTCCCACGTCAACCCTCATAGATAGACTAAGTCTCCCACGTCAACCCTCATAGATAGACTAAGTCCCCCCACGTCAACCCTCATAGATAAACTAAGTCTCCCACGTCAACCCTCATAGATAAACTAAGTCTCCCACGTCAACCCTCATAGATAGACTAAGTCTCCCACGTCAACCCTCATAGATAAACTAAGTCTCGCACGTCAACCCTCATAGATAGACTAAGCCTCCTACGTCAACCCTCATAGATAGACTAAGTCTCCCACGTCAACCCTCATAGATAGACTAAGTCTCCCACGTCAACCCTCACCATCATAGACAAGCTAAGCCTCCCACATCAAGCCCCACCAACAGAGGGACGCCGCGCCAACTGTAATATATCATAACAGCAGGACTCTGACCAGCCGCCAGGGTCCGCATCAGCGTCAAGTCTAACATCTAATTACACCATTAAATTTACAAGAAGTTTAACCCTGTATTATTCTTAATGTTTACGATCACTGGAGACTCGTAATCATCCCATCCATCTGCAAGGAATGCAATTATTGCAATGTATAACACAGACGTCACGTGACCTCAGTTTCTTGTGCTTAGTATGGAGAGGTTTTAATGACCCATTAAAACTCACCCATAAACCATTTAATGTATAAATATAATATAAATTTTGATTATGTTGATGCTGCTAATAGTAATGGTTATGATATATTATGAGTGGAGTGAGCACACAAGATGAGGAAAGAGGCGACGGGCAATATCATTCATCGTCAATATTTGCAGCACAGTTCAGTTTACCTTGGTGTTGACGCTAGGAATTAAACCTACAGAATCAAGAAAACTTTACTTATAATCTGCAAGTAGCATTACTTATGAGCTAGAGTTCCACAGCCCTTTAAATAATATAAAGCTTAAGAAAAATATTCTTGCTCCCAAAATGTAACTGATATGATTTGACTCATGGGGAGGCAATGCAAGGCAATTTATCAGGGAAAAGCGCTGGACCAATTTGGATATATCTTACTTGAAGGAGATATAAGATCAGACTAAGGTCAGAGATGCTAGCACGGAGTGGAAAAACTATGCTAAACCACCTGGGTCATTGCATTGAGGATCGAACGCCGACTCTGCAACAAGCGAGACAGTCTGCAAGGTTGTGTCGCGCAACAGTAAACACGAACACTATTAAGACGTGACAGTTAATGAAGGGTTCGCTAGCCCCTTGGTTGTAATGAAGCCGCTGGTGAGCACTGGCACCCAACAACCCTGATCCCTCACAGTGAGGGACTCATGGTGAGGTGCTCACCAACATGAGCACCAGGGCTGGAATTCTCACCAACATGAGCACCAGGGCAGGAATGCTCCTCACCTTGACACACCTGCCCTCCCTTCTTCACTACAGCACTGCCTCTCTCCCACCACCAACACAACTCGGACCAATTATTAACAGTTTGTGCTCACTGTTCAGCCACGTGCTCTACCGTCAGTGCCTTTCAGTCCAATCAGTTCCAGCCAAGGCTATTTTCTGCTGCCTCACCCATCAGCCAGACGTCTGGAGACCCTTCGCCCGAGCCTCCAGGAGCCACGCACCCAGCGGAGGGAAGGGGCGTCACGACTCCTTGGTCAGAGCTTCAGGGGGGAGGCGCGTGGAGATCCCTTCGTCAGAAACATGAGACACAAATTAGTCAATCTCGCTCCCCTCTGCTCCACTTCCTCCCCTGATTGATCTGCTTCTAGCCCGGGCAATTATGATGGAGTTCCCCTAGGAGGAAGAAGGGGAAGCGCAAGAGGAGGGATGGGGGGCTAAGATGAGGAAATTGGAGGGAAGGAAGGATGAGGGAAGGACAAGCGAGATGGTACGAGGAAGAGAAGGTAGCCATTGGAGGAACCTTTACGATAACAACTGAATTCAAAAGGAGAAAAATCACGAACATATCGGGTGTACTATTTCGAAAATTAAAAATTAAAAAAATAGAAATTATAAATGCCAGGTATAAAACAGCACCGCAAATACTGTAATCGCTAAACAAAACAGTACCGGGAACGAAGACCTAAAACCTATTCTTTAAAAGTGACTACGATAAATTACAAAACAATAATTATTGTAATAGTAGTAATTAGGTTCCAAGATTCTACTCTCTCCCGCTCACCCCTATCCACACAGTCTCTAGATATACAAATACAAATAATCCCTCGCATACTTTTTGTCTAAATGATACACTAAACATCTACCACCTTCGGGGCTACTCATGCCCGTGCCACCTCTTGTGGTGGCTTAATCTTCATCAATTAATCAATCAATCACGGACGAGCCCCCTCCAATATACAAATAACAATGGTGAGATATGCAATATATGGCCGGGTTCTTCAATTGCCTCATAAAAAGCACTGGGGTCCAATTATGGTTTCAAGTTGTTACAAACAGTGGAAATATATAATACCTATTTCAGAGCACATTTAGCTAAACTGACCCTTAGTGCATATGCCTCTCGTTGGTAGAAAATGACCCCGAGGGATCACTCTCAAGCTCTCTGAACATATTTCAAGATATGCTGATATATAAGATATATAAGATTTCATACTGCAAGAAGCTTGGCCATGGCATCACACGTGATACTTGGTTCGTCTACCCACACTTGCTCTGACCTCAGCAGCGATCTGGCTCAGAGTCCACTCTAGTTTTTTGTTTTATTAACACTGATGTATGGCCATTCATGCAGCTTCCCCAGACAATATGAAGAGCTACACAGCGTCACAAAACCCCGCTTCTCTGGGGTCACAAACCCGGCACCACAAAAGACAGGATGGTAACAATCTGTTCTCTCGAGTAACACATTGTATTTCGACGATAAAATCCCGCAACGTCAAAATATGGTGTACTATAAATCATAGCGGCTCTCCACAAAAAATTGACGGGCTGGCACGTTTTCTATTCGAAGGTCCATCGGTTAGGTTGGTTCGGGCAATTTAGTGTACCATTTTTCTGGCGTAGAGGCAACTGGTGAGGACGAGGCTGGCTTGTTGGACCGTGGAGTCAATTCCACCGGCTCGTGGGACCGTGGAGCCAACTCCACCGGCTTGTGAGACCGTGGAGCCAACTCCACCGGCTCGTGGGACCGTGGAGCCAACTCCACCGGCTTGTGGGACCGTGGAGCCAACTCCACCGGCTTGTGGGACCGTGGAGCCAACTCCACCGGCTTGTGGGACCGTGGAGCCAACTCCACCGGCTTGTGGGACCGTGGAGCCAACTCCACCGGCTTGTGGGACCGTGGAGCCAACTCCACCGGCTTGTAGGACCGTGGCGCCAACTCCACCGGCTTGTGGGACCGTGGAGCCAACTCCACCGGCTTGTAGGACCGTGGCGCCAACTCCACCGGCTTGTGGGACCGTGGAGCCAACTCCACCGGCTTGTAGGACCGTGGCGCCAACTCCACCGGCTTGTAGGACCTTGGAGCCAACTCCACCGGCTTGTGGGTCTTCCAGCCTAACCTACACTGCGAGAGGTATACTCTGACCTCGACTCGTCCCACACCCAAACATTAACTGTACTGGCAAATTGTGGATGCATTATGAGGATATGTTCCAGACGAGTGGATGAAGTAAATGCAAAGCTCCAGATACCTCATACCACCAGGCTCTCTGCTGCTCTGCCGCACTAACTTGACTCACATTCCCGGACATCGTCATCACTCTAAATTACCTGAAAATAGAAGAAGAAAAAATATAACAGCTATTCGTTGCAGACTTTTGGGACATCTTTTATAAAAATTATTCATAATCTTTATAATTATTGCTTATAGTTATAATTATACTATATAATTATTAAATATAATTACCATTATACATAATGCAATGGGGCTACCCGGCTTTGTCCGGGTCTCTCCCATAAAATACTGTAACCATAATAAGAGAAGAGATAATTAACAACGACGAAGAAGAAACCAGTAAGAGGATTAATTTCCAATTAGATTACGACCAGACAGATAATGGCCGTGCCAATGGGGAGGCTAGGGGGGGTCAGGGGTCAGGAAGGAGGGTCAAGCTATTTCTCCAGTGTATACCTTTCTCCACCCACTGGGATTTCTGTCTTCCAAGACGACGTAATACATCTCCAGCAGCCTAATCGCCTAAATACAGTGAGGGGGTATTAGTGGCCCATAAAAGGGAAAACAAATCCTGACAAGCAGAAAAAGAATGGATTTCAGTTCATTCTGAGTGAAGGCAAAGAGGGTATTAATCAGGATTGTAAATTCAGAGAGACATAAGGGGTCAGGTCAAGCCAGGCCAGGTCAAGTCACCTCTGACTCCTCGCTGCGCCTCCGCTTATAATTGTAATTGATACCTTACCTGATTTTATAAAAAAAAAAAATCGAATTTCCTCGATTAATAATTAACAAAAGTATTTAATTTAGGATTTACACTTTACATAGCTATTTAACATATTTCAACATTTATATATTATTCAAACGTCATCAAATCCTTTGTCGTTTTTTGTCAAGCAAATGGAAAGTATGAAATGGTTAAAGAACTACAAATTTCATCAGTAGAGCACACAGCCTGCCAACAATGTATTCCAATATTATATTTTTTATCTGGTTCATCAACATATAAAATAACTTACTTGTATAATTTTTATGCAAGACAATGATAAGATTTTTCTTAAGAATATATAAATGCATATCAAACGAAGGGGAGCAATGCTAGTCAGGTTTTTCAAGGGTAGAGGATGATCCAGGATGACCTCACAACTCTCATTTGACTGCCTGCCTGCCGTAGCTGACTCGCATACCCATTAGAATTCTCTTCAACTGCCTCTAAATCAACTTATTCTCAGTGCATTCTACTGACGAGCCTCCCCCGGCACGAGGGGCTCGTGTCAGTTTGGTTGAATAATTGTCCCGGGGCCTGCCGGGGACGATATTAGCTCCAGCATTACCGCAGATCTCGCTCAGCTTTACGGTAATTAATAGACCCAAGCTGGTTCATTTATATGCCTCGACCATGATGTATCACCGCCCCTCGCTCCTGCCACTCAAGGGCCGGTCGGGCCAATGTGTATCAACTCCGCTGTTCGCTCAGCAACTGGTCCGGATGACCATTTCGATCAAATGACGAACAATTAACATTAAATATTCCTAGCAAAATGGACCGAGCCTCTTGTCTATTATTAATTATATATTATTCGATGCTTCAGCACAGCTCGCCATGACTTACTTATACAACGTCCAGTACGGTAAAATCTCCTCCCAGAGAGGCAAAGATTTGGCTGCCACCTGACAAATCATTACTACACCGCGCTGCAGCCTGACACTCCCAGCACTGCACACATCAAACACACTTGTGTAAGCAGTTCTGAACAATGTGTTCAGAACTCCCAACGGCAGGTCCTGACACCACAAGTTTAGTAATAACAAGGAGGTGGGGGAGAACCCGGGCACTAAGACCAGGGGAAGGAACGTGGGGAGGCCTTCGTCATCTTGACAACTTTGTCTTGAATAAGCTTCAATCTAGATTGTCAATATAAATTAAATAATTATTATATGAACTACTCCTAGTACTTTTCTTCGTACCTCTCCCCTCCCCTTTTCAGATCGTGCAAGCCTCTCACACGTATGAAACACATGTTGGAAGCAAGGGGGGTGAGAGAAGGTTAGGTTAAACTACTATGTTAACTCGTCTATCTCGCCCTGTAATACTGATTTGAACTTGTGTGTTTATATTTTCTTCCAGCTGCTCGTAGAATATTGTCTTTTTATACAATAAGTTTAAGATATTTTATGTTCCTACCCCTGTAGGCGCCTTCATATTGATTTTTTCATCCTTGACATTAATGATGAAATATAAATACTTCAAGGAAAATGAAAATATACAAGAAATTGAGGCATATGCCAGTGACTTGAAGACTCAAAGTCCACTTACAGATGCCTGTTGATAAAGGTTGCAATATGGAACTTGAGAAATCCATCAGAATTAAGAGATGATAGAATTTACCATAACTATTTGACTAAGGTAGATGTAGACCAAAATATTGCCACCAGTATCGTTGCAGCTAACGCAAATACACCGTCAGATCGAGTTACAATTACTATGCAATAATTGTGGAACCTCCATCGTTAAATATTATTTGAACCTGAACATGAATATCAATCTCATTTTTGGAATCATTTATTCCAGTTTCCAATCCCAGCTAACATGTAATATTTGCTCTTACTATTAGTCCGGTGTAGCCAAAATATAATGATGCCATGTGAAGAGCTGCACTCGTGATATGAAACAGTGAATGAGAGCGCACACAGTTTAATTTGGCTACCCAGTCATGGCGTGGTGCAATTACATCCCCACGTCCCTCAGCGCCCCGGACTCCCCTGGCCTCCACAGTTTTTAAGTGCTTCCTCAAAAATATAAAAAATAAAAGCTAATGTATTATTATTATATATATATATATATATATATATATGTCGTACCTAATAGCCAGAACGCACTTCTCGGCCTACTATTCAAGGCCCGATTTGCCTAATAAGCCAAGTTTTCATGAATTAATGTTTTTTCGTCTACCTAACCTACCTAACCTAACCTAACCTAGCTTTTTTGGCTACCTAACCTAACCTTACCTATAAATATAGGTTAGGTTAGGTTAGGTAGGGTTGGTTAGGTTCGGTCATATATCTTCGTTAATTTTAACTCCAATAAAAAAATTTGACCTCATACATAGAGAAAAGGGTTGCTTTATCATTTCATAAGAAAAAAATTATAGTAAATATATTAATTCAGGAAAACTTGGCTTATTAGGCAAATCGGGCCGTGAATAGTAGGCTGAGAAGTGAGTTCTGGCTACTAGGTACGACATATATATATATATATATATATATATATATACAACTTTAGAACACTTTCCCAACACAAACACAACTTTTTTAGAACACAACTTTTAGAACACTTTTAGGATATATATATATATATATATATATATATATATATATATATATATATATATGTGTGTGTGTGTGTGTGTGTGTGTGTGTGTGTGTGTGTGTGTGTGTGTGTGTGTGTGTGTGTGTGTGTGTGTGTGTTATATAGTTTACAGATGCTACCACTCACCTTATGAGGTTCACAATAAATTAACTAGTGTAAAACATCCTTACGGGCTATTCATACCCGTGTCGCCTCTTGAGTGGCTTAATCTTCATCAATCATCAATTAATCGTAAAACATCGCTGCATACACCAGCTGACAGACTTCGCCTAACTAAGACATACAGGTACTCACAATTATTTGCACCCTCGTAAACACTGCAATCTTTCTTACTAAAATAATTGTGTTATCATAGAGGTTGTCTTTAAATGTTATCCCTATTTTGCATCCGCAACACAATATAAGCTTGAGGATTATCTGACAATATGTTCAGCAGAGTTAAGGGACACTCAGCTGAGTCTGGGTACAAGTTATATGGTATTAACAAACCAGATGGTTACCTGTTAGGGGCTGAGGTACATGTTGTCCACTCACAGGATGATTGGCGCTGCTAATTAAACGCCCCACTCAAGACACAGTTGCTTGAAACTAAATACGAGTACAATTGTTGGGGAAGTGAGCAGAGTGGAGGATGGTTGGGGCAGCGCAGAGGTAGAGTGCTGGCTGTGGGGGCTGGTGTTGGCCGTTGGGCTGGTGCTGGCCGTGGAACTGGTGCTGGCTGTGGGGCTGGTGCTGGCTGTGGGGCTGGTGCTGGCTGTGGGGCTGGTGCTGGCTGTGGGGCTGGTGCTGGCTGTGGGGCTGGTGCTGGCCGTGGAACTGGTGCTGGCTGTGGGGCTGGTGCTGGCTGTGGGGCTGGTGCTGGCTGTGGGGCTGGTGCTGGCTGTGGGGCTGGTGCTGGCCGTGGAACTGGTGCTGGCTGTGGGGCTGGTGCTGGCTGTGGGGCTGGTGCTGGCTGTGGGGCTGGTGCTGGCTGTGGGGCTGGTGCTGGCTGTGGGGCTGGTGCTGGCTGTGGGGGTAGTGCTGGCCCCTCCATCACTCCGCCCCCTATCCCCTCCCATCCGTCTCATAACCCTGTGCTGATTATGCCTTGATTAATATTATCTCTACTATCTATTTTGCGTAACATTCCTAAGATTAATCCATATACAGTAGGTTGTATGATTTAATTCACCTGATCCTCATCGATTAACACCATCTTTGTCCTTTTCACGCAATTTTCTGTCGTTTAATTTCCTAATTTGCGTCCCTTCTTGTCACCTGCGTGCATACCCTCGCTTCATCCCCTTTCCTCTCCCCACACTGCATTTTCTTGGACAGTCAGACAGCCTTTGACACAATACCTCATCGGAGGCTGGTGCATATGTTGAAGAAACAGGCAGGAGTAACAGGAGAGGTACGCCAGGGAATGAGTGTACCTAAGCAAAAGAAGAAAACGAGTTACTTTAGGGTGGAAACATCAAAATGTCTATATTTTACCAGCGGAGTTCAGCAGGGTTCTGTACTCTGGCATATCCTGTTTCTGATATGCGAAAACGATCTTCCAGATAGAATAGACTCGTTTTTTTCGTAACTGTTTGCTGATGATGCTAAAATTATGAGAAGGATTAAGATAGAGGAAGACAGCAAAAACCTATAAAACGATCTGAACAAACTGAAGAACTGAAGTAACTAATACTTGCTAGAGTTAACTCCAAATGTAAACAGGTGTAGGGAGTAGGAGGCCACCTTAAAGTACCAACTGGGGGATAGAATCCTTTAAGAATCACGTATATACAGAAATATCTGGGGATTGATGCCCTTGACACACTCATCCCTATCTACCCCCACACACTTGACAGGTCACGTGTGGTGCCAACAACACACGGCACCACCCTGTTTATACCCCCCCTTGTCACTCGCATGTAAAATCAACACCACATTACCCTCCGTTCACAGACTGACTTCGTAACTTGGCAGCGTCAAGGTAATAATACTGGAGCCCGCTTGCTGCCTTGGTCTGGTGAGTTATACAAGTAGCCTCGGTGCACCACGCCCGCGATATGGATTATGCTCTAATATCAGTAATGTAAATATTTATACAGTTTAAATGTCCTGCTAAACTATTATTGTTTACCAAGCTTGTGGTAAAGCTTGATAGCTTTACCAAGCTAGTCTGCACACCCGCGCACACACACACACGAGAGAGAGAGAGAGAGAGAGAGAGAGAGAGAGAGAGAGAGAGAGAGAGAGAGAGAGAGAGAGAGAGAGAGAGAGAGAGAGAGAGAGAGAGAGAGAGAGAGAGAGAGAGAGAGAGAGAGAGAGAGAGAGAGAGAGAGAGAAATCATTTGAAAGAGAATTTCCATTGGACACAATTTAAAACTCTTTGGCAACAAAGTTTATGCTCAAAATTCATCCCAAATTATGAATAGGAATGATTAACTAATTTTGTATACACACATTTTTAAATGCATTTATACAAAACAAGGATACATTATTCATGCATACACCGGTTTTGTTGATGATGACACACAGAACTCAAGCGAGAAATAACAACGAGAACTATTTTCCTGTACATAATTCTCAACAACTAGTTTACAGTGAATGTTGATGATGATGATCCTGTGAGGGGGAGAAACTTTCACAATGATGGTGATGAATGATCCTGTGAGGTGGGGGAATTTTCACAATGATGGTGACGAATGATCCTGTGAGGTGGGGAAATTTTCACAATGATAGTGACGAATGATCCTGTGAGGTAGAGAAACTTTCACAATGATGGTGACGAATGATCCTGTGAGGTGGGGAAACTTTCACAATGATAGTGACGAATGATCCTGTGAGGTGGTAAAACTTTGACAATGATGGTGAGGAATGTGAGGTGGAGAAACGTTTATAATGAGTATTTACAAATGATCCTGCTACTCTTGTAAATATAAATTATTTTAATTATACGAATAAACGACTCGGGGGAATGAATTAATTAACGTCGATATTTGTAGACGATTTAAAACTAATGAGAAATGTAAAAACCGAGGACTGTAGCGCATTCCAGATAAATTAATAGAGTTCAACCCCAATAAATGTCAGATAATGAAGATGGGAATGGGGGGAAAAAAAGAGAGATAGGAGACCAAAAAGTAAATCTACACCAGAAGAGGAAGACAATTCCAGGTATCTTTACACCCCAAGACCTGGAGGCCCCACCACCGTGTCCATCCATCCATCACAATCACTCACCACCATAAACAACTCTCACCCACGTTACATTCTAACATCCATCACAGGCGTGGCTGCTGGCTCCCTCCCCCCCCCCTCCAGACAACCTGACAACCTCACTCATGTAAACTATCAGTCTAAAAACATTCGTCGAGCAGAACTATCGTCACGTAGAATAATTGTAGTCTGACGTAAAAAAAATTGTAGCCTGACGTAGAATAATTGTAGTCTGATGTAGAATAATTAGTCTGACGTAGGATAATTGTAGTCTGACGTAAAATAATTGTTGTCTGACGTAGAATAATTGTAGTCTTTTGCAACTCAAATTTTCTGATCTACCAGCTGCAACGATCCTCTGGAGTCCACCAAAAAAGAGAAGAGCATCTTCATACTCTTATTTCTGATTGATTCCTTGCCAGAGTTCATATGACGTCACAAGGGGGGTGAGTTGGCTCGGATTATTATTGTTTTAGATTCAGTTACTCAGAACAAAAAGTTGCAAGTAGCACGGGCTATGGTGAGCCCTTAGTGGACTTACCTGCCACAGGAGCGGTGCTGTATCTTGGCTCGGATTACAACTTGGGCTTCTGATTGATTTATAAAAATTAAGCCACCCAAGAGGTGGTACGGGCGTGAATAGCCCGTAAGTGATAGGTTTTTTGGAGAGTGAATGTGATCTTTGGTCGTGAAAGGATATACTGCGTGCTGTGTTCGCATTTAAATCGTCAGTCCTTACTATGCTGGCTACTATCGCGGGGGAGGATACTGCTTGACAGTATTGATGAGGGTCTCCAGCTGCTGGACACCCTTCATTACCAGAAGAGTGGCAGTGTTGATGGCTTCAGGGTAGTTACTGCAAAATTGTTGTTGTTGTTGTTAAAGATTCGCTACCTGGAACCAAAAGTCCCAAGTAGCACGGGCTATGGTGAGCCCGCAGTGGACTATACTGCAAGATTGGACCTCTAATACCACGGTCAAGTGATACCCATTTACAGTTTAACCTCACTTTCACTCACTGTTGCACCCTCTACGATGGCGGCATCCCTCGTGAGTTACCTCCAAGCTCAATACGGTTTCCTTGACCTCATAAAACAACCTAATATCATGCACTGGCCATCGTACAACATGACATCTAGACTCTTCGGTGATGGCAGCTATTCAGGAACTCACAACCTAACTGGAATCCAACCTAAATTTATGCTTCAGCTGCCCTGTGCACATCAGGTGCACATCACCACCATCTGGGATGGGCAAACACCTGAGATGATGAGCAAAACACACATCAGCAAATGGAGAAACGACGACGTTTTGGTCCGTCGTGGACCATTATCAGGTCGTGTGAGACAACGCTAACAGTCATAATCTATAAACTAGCTCAAAAGGGCATATTTTAAAACTATTTTATCCGGTACCTTATAATTACACAAACAAATGGACATAGAAAGTTGCGAACTGAATATTTGGTTATTGTACTAACCTCAGATCACCTCTGCTGTTTCAAGACCACACAAACTACAAAAGCGCAACTTGGCATCCTCGGAATATCGAGTCCCACGCTGCTTAATGTATTAATCAATGCCTTAACAAATAAATTCCAGAAATCCCCAGTTGTATCACAGTTATTCTCTTAACATATTCATACCCGCCAAAACCTGTCATCGAGCGTAGCAAGCATATCTTGATGTTAACTTGAGATGATTTCGTTGACTTGATGATTATTATTAGCTTTAGTGTCCCCGCGGCCCGGTCCTCGACCAGGCCTCCTCCCCCAGGAAGTAGCCCGTGACATCTGACTAACTCCCAGGTACCTATTTACTGTTAGGTAACAGGGGCATCAGGGTGAAAGAAACTCTGCCCATTGTTTTTCTCGCCGGCGACCTGGATCGAACCCGGGACCATAGGATCACACGTCTAGTGTTCTGTCCGCTCAGCCACCGGCTCCAGCATATTAACAAGGTTTTGATTCAACCTAAAAATATTATACTCTAACCGATGTACAAAAGAAAACTAAGATAACTCCCCAAAGGCAGATCAGAAGCGCTTCCAGCTGCACAAGTGCATCATAAACTATAGTAATTATGAACAAATCCACAAGGGCCGTGACGAGGATTCGAACCTGCGTCCGGGAGCATCTGTAGTGATTATGTTAGAAATACCAGGATGGTGTACTCTGCAAGCTTCACGACTCTGATAGCTTTACAATCACTATCTTTATTCATCATCAACAGTAAAACATTTTATACACTGCTCACAAGGTAAAATGAATCCATTAGAATTGCGATAACTGTGTATGTACTCGCCTATTTGTGCCTGCGGGCTCGAGCACTAGCTATAGGATCCCGCTTTTCTAACCGCCGTTTGTCTAATACAGTGACTCCTGACCTATTTCCTTATCGTATCTACTTTTAGAGTTATGAATGGAGTTAGCTTCTACAACTTGCTCCTTTTAGTTCATTTAATTTTCCCATTACTTTTATTCTCAAATAAAACTTTTAACATCTCTATGACTCGTCTGAGTCCCAAGTTTTCATCCATGTCCTCTTGTTCTATTCCTCTTTTTCCACTTAATCAATCCCCGAGTATTTTGTCTCTCCTCTCTAGCGTCGCCAGATTTAGTTCCTTCAGTCTCTCTTCGTACCTCATCCTTCGCTATTATGAAACGTCTCGTTGCAAACTTCTGAACCTTTTCGAGTTTCCTAATATGTTTTTCAAAATGGGGATTCCATGATGGGGCAGCATACCTTAAAACTGGTCTTACATATGTGATGTACAGCGACCTAAATGCCTCCTTATTTAGATTCCTGAATGATGATTTTCTGATTTTTCTGATTTTTCTGACTCTCTGATTTTCGCTAGTATAGAGTTTGGTGCTGACGTTATCCTCTTTATACGAGATCCCGGAGCTGGGTTTATTGTTATGTTCACTTCCATGTCTTGTTCTTTAGTTGTTATAGTTATTCCCTTCATTGTTTACTAGCCTTTTGATCTACTGGTACCTGTTCCCATTTTCATCATATTACACTTGCTGATGTTGAACTCCAGTGGTCATTTCTCGGACCAACTCTGTAGCTTGTTTAAGTCATCTTAGAGAATCTCATCTATCACAATTCTTCGCATTAGTGTTTGATCGTCTGCAAACATCGACATATAAGACTTGACTCCTGCAGACAGGTCATTTACATAAATGAAGAATAGCATGGGTCCCAACACCGCTCCGTGACGTACTCCACCTATTAACCTACGCCAGTCCCACTTCTCGCCCCTTACTGTTGCTCTCTGACTTCTGTCTGTTAGGTAATTTTGTTTTACCTATGTTAGTGTTTTCCCATTACACCCACATGAATGTTTACATGTGTGTGTGTGTGTGTGTGTGTGTGTGTGTGTGTGTGTGTGTGTGTGTGTGTGTGTGGGTGTGTGTGTGGGTGTGTGTGTGCACGCGCGCGTGTATGCACGCTCGTGAGTGTTTAATTTTGTGTGTTGGTTATAAGTGTTGGTGTGCACGTGCGTGTGTTTGTTCACTCTTGCTCATGAAAGGGTACACGGCTATTTTATTTATTTACACGCATTCTCCACAAGAGTGTGTGCATGTGTGTCCGCGTGACTGCTCCCCGTTACTCTCTTCCATTAGAGTCCTTGTGTATTTTTACCCCCCTCCCCCTCCCCTTCCCCTGTGCCCCCTTCCCCTGTGCCCCCTTCCCCTGTGCCCCCTTCCACAACCTCTCCTTACCCCTTTACGGCTTCCAAGTCGTGGGAGAGGGGGGGAGACGAGGGGAAATACAGTATATTGATTGTGCTGCCTGTCCGTCTGTCAAGTTTTTTCTACGGGCTTGTCTTCTTCCGACAAGAGTCGGAGCTTGGTGAGGGGAGAGGTGACAACGGTGGCGGTGGCATCGCACCGGAGGGCACCGCACCGGAGGGCATCGCACCGGAGGGCACCGCACCAGAGGGCACCGCACCGGAGGGCATCGCACCGGAGGGCACCGCACCGGAGGGCATCGCACCGGAGGGCATCGCACCGCAGGGCATCGCACCGCAGGGCATCGCACCGGAGGGCATTGCATAGCAATCTTAGACAGAAGTGTCGCTCTGAAAGCCAGAGGGAAAGATTACTGGGGGCTTTGAGTAGCACTATCAAGATCCGTCAGAAAAGAAGAATGAGTACAGGAAACGAACAAGGAAAGGTCTCACCCCCTTACAGTTTCGCTAATTGGAACGGTGTGGGAGGAGGGGGGGAGGTCTGGGGGTTACCTGATTGGCTCCCCGGAGACTTGTTAACCTGTCTTTAGGTGTTGTAAGTTGTATCATAACGTAGTTAGTCATGCTGGCAGTTCAGACTTGCTGGTAAAACAAAGGTGCTAGCAGGTCAGGTATATTGGTAGGTGAGTCGTGCTAGGAAGTCAGGTATGTTGTAAGAGGAATGATCCTGTGTAATGACTCTTAAAACATACCAAAGCACAAAAGGTTCGAGAGGCACTGCACCAGACGATCCACAGGTAAGAGTCGGGTCTGTAGAGCTGGACCTAATTCCACCATAGACAAAT
Source organism: Procambarus clarkii (assembly GCF_040958095.1). Classification (NCBI taxonomy): domain Eukaryota; kingdom Metazoa; phylum Arthropoda; class Malacostraca; order Decapoda; family Cambaridae; genus Procambarus; species Procambarus clarkii. The sequence goes on from NC_091156.1 coordinate 1,723,181, forward strand.
GAGAGCTCGCCCCCTCCCCCCCCCACACACATACACTAATTTACAAAGTGAAGCCTGCTTCAAAATGAACAATATTGGGACGAGGGACAACGATGCAAATTAAAGACATTCGTCACAGGAGTGAAGAAGGCCTTCAGTCTCGTCACAACCTTTTTGTGTGTGTTTGTTCCCCGTTTGTTTCGTGTATTTCAACATATATTGATGAACATTGTGTAGCATTCACATGTTTTCATGTTCTGTTTTAAGTGTTTTGAGGGGGAAGAGGGGAGGGTTCTAGTCTGTATTTTTCGTCTTGAATTTATGTATTGTGAGGCGTGGTTTTCATCGCGTAGATCCGAGCTCTTGGGCCACCAGGAACTGGGTAGTGAGTCAATGGAGGAGGTGGGGGTAGCAACGGTTGGGGAAGGAAAGGGTTGGATTACAAATGGTGAGGGATGGTAGGAGGCTGGTTGGAGAAAGCAGACTGGAGAGCTCCCGAAACTCATCTTCTCCTTCATCATCTCACATCGCTACTCATTTCCGGGTTAAAGTTTCGACTTCTAACAACCGGCATCGTCTCTCTCATACCGGTCGGTAGGGAGCCGGTCGGCCGAGCGGACAGCACGCTGGGCTTGTGATCTTGTGGTCCTGGGTTCGATCCTAGGCGCCGGCGAGAAACAATGGGCAGAGTTTCTTTCACCCTATGCCCTTGTTACCTAGCAGTAAAATAGGTACCTGGGGTATTAGTCAGCTGTCACGGGCTGCTTCCTGGGGGTGGAGGCCTGGTCGAGGACCGGGCCGCGGGGACACTAAAAAAAAAAAGCCCCGAAATCATCTCAAGATAACCTCAAGATATCACACAGCCAGCGCCCGCCTCAATTGCCATCAATATATATCATTTTCTATATTCCAATTACTTGTATGAGTTTAGAAATTACATATTATGTTCCCAAATGTGGTGGTTGTTCTTGTATATAAGTCACCAGAGGTAAATTCTCAACATTTCAAAGACCAACTAATGAAAATAGAATACTGCTTAGAAAACCCTCACAATCCCAGCCCCGATCATCATCTTGCTCGGGGATTTCAACCTACGGCACCTAAAATGGAAGAATGTGGTAAATACGGTCATATCTGAGGGAATCCCAGGAAGCAGACTAAATGGACAGTCACACATAGATGACGTCTTACGGATGTGTGACAGATTTGTCTTAAACCAAAAACACAGTAGAATTACAAAAGGAAAGAAAACACCCTAGACCTTTCTTTCGCAATGTTGAATTCACTCAGGAATTGGTGAGGAACATAATATTATAAATACCTGTTAACAGACTCAGATCACAACCATCTTGAAATTCAGACAAACATGCAAATAGCCTCAAATCCAAGAGCAGGAGAATTCAACAAATTCAATTTTAATAAACAGTTTAAGTGGGAAGTAATAAACTAAGACCTCACAGAAATAAGATGGGAAAAATAAGAAGAAAATACAAACCTAAATCATTGCTTTGAGAAAACAGGCATAACAGCACCACAAATATACTCAAGCCACATACCACTAAGAAAAAGGAGAAAGATGCAAATAACAATGAGAACATCATTCCCTTTATAGTCGAAGAAAACAAATACCAAACCCTATTCCAAGTAGAGAAACAGAAACGATTGCGCTGAAGCTACAAACATTATAAAATCCCAAGAGAGACAAAGAGAGCAAAAGCCGCAAGTGAAATAAAGATGAATCCCAAATACTTTTTTCCCACATATGCAAAATCTAGAACAAACCCCTACATCTAACATTGGGCCCCCCCTGCACAAAGCAGATGGTACTTTCATGGATAACAACAATGAAATAAGTGACATAGTGAGGATACAATACGTTTCTGTTTTCAGTGAACACCTAACCACATTGAAGATTAACAATTAAACGAATTCTTCGTGAATGTGATGCCAATATCAAATCACATGCCAGATACCACCCTAACCCCCACTGGACTTTGAAGTAGCCATAGACGGCCAGCCCATCCACTCTGCACCAGGCATGTAGATAATTTGTTGAGTTTCTCGAACCATGCTGATCTGTCCTCAGTGTAGTGTGAGTATTCAAACTGGAGGATTGAATGCTGCAACAAATCACACACCCTGCTCACCACACCTCACCAACATGCCACACACCCTGCCCACCACACCACACCACCATGCCACACACCCTGCCCACCACACCACACCACCATGCCACACACCCTGCCCACCACACCACACCACCATGCCACACACCCTGCCCACCACACCACACACCCTGCCCACCACACCACACCACCATGCCACACACCCTGCCCACCACACCACACCACCATGCCACACACCCTGCCCACCACACCACACACCCTGCCCACTACACCACACCACCGTGCTACACACCCTGCCCACTACACCACACCACCGTGCTACACACCCTGCCCACTACACCACACCACCGTGCTACACACCCTGCCCACCACACCACACCCGTAACGTGAACGTTGCTCCGCAGAGAGCCAAGGCATTATTCCAACTTACACAACAATTCCCACATCGCCAAGAAAGCGCTATAAAACTAATCTAACACCGGAAGTGCTTCCCGTAAGAAGTCGCAGGCCCACATTAGACCAACGTAACGAGAACGAACTAAAGGATCTTAATTGCTAGCCATTCTTAGAGTCCAGCAAGGCTCCACACCCCCGGCCATGGAGAAAAAATACTCGGTGCTCAAGTCCGACTCGAGCCCTCCCCATCCTTGAGGGGACGCTATGCCTGGTGTGCACACCACAGCCTCCACGCTCGGTATTCCTTACCTCACATACGAGCCGTTCTATGATACTATTGCTGTTGTTGCTGCTGTCTGTTGCTGCGAGTGCTGATGCTGTTGCTGCGAGTGCTGGTACTGTTACTGTTGCTGCTGTTGCTGTTGCTGCTGTCTGTTGCTGCGAGTGCTGTTGCTGCGACTGCTGCTACTGTTGCTGTTGCTGCTGCTGCTGTTGCTGCTGTTGCTGTTTCTGCTGCTGCTGTTGTTGCTGTGTCTGTTGCTGCGAGGGCTGCTGCTGTTGCTGCTGTTATCCAACTACATCTCTCCGCCCCGCTCTCTCCACACACACATCCCGTTACAATGTTAAAGCCAATCCTTTACCCGAATTTACCCGAGAGCCCCACTCTCTCTCCTAGAGGCCTCAACTGGGACAGGAAGCCGGTAGTTTGTCAGAGGTCCCTCTAAACTGGACTTGTATAACCTGTAGATAATACACGGTGCGATAATACACAGATAATGCGGTTCCGACAGTCCGTCCTTTTACTTAATAAACGTCGCTCTTTGAATCAAATCGACCAATCCATTAAAAATACGACGTATTAGCCCTTATCCTAATCTAACAGAGGACCCAAAACAGAAAACGGGACAGTATGTCAATTTTGTGAGCCGCTACCATTTTCTAGTACGACAATTTTTGGTCTTGGGTGGAGTATACGTCAAAATGCGACGCTCTACTAGGAGGAGGACGGGTTGTGCTAACATGGTCATGCCGGATACATTATTATAAAATCTCAAGAAACCTGTCAGTCAGAAACAAACCTTCTGAAACTCTGACTCATATAAGTATGTGTTTCAACACACCCAGACCAGCCGTGTGTGCCTCAACACACCCAGACCAGCCGTGTGTGCCTCAACACACCCAGACCAGCCGTGTGTGCCTCAACACACCCAGACCAGCCGTGTGTGCCTCAACACACCCAGACCAGCCGTGTGTGCCTCAACACACCCAGACCAGCCGTGTGTGCCTCAACACACCCAGACCAGCCGTGTGTGTCTCAACACACCCAGACCAGCCGTGTGTGCCTCAACACACCCAGACCAGCCGTGTGTGCCTCAACACACCCAGACCAGCCGTGTGTGCCTCAACACACCCAGACCAGCCGTGTGTGCCTCAACACACCCAGACAGTGTCAACGAGACCTGAGCGTGGATCAGGACACCCTCGGGCGAGGAGTGTAATCTCTGGTACACGACCCAGAGCTCCGTCACCACCACTAACCGCTCGTGAAACAACCCGGTTACAAGTGGGTATTAAAAGCACTTAGCCAAAGGTACCACAAGGGACTACCTGCTTATCTCGCCATTTAAGCGAGCCTCACCTGGTCCTCCAGGTCACCAGCCCTCACTTCACCCTCCAGGTCAACACTGTAGCCAATCACGAACTTTCAGCCTAGACACTCACTCACTCACACGAATTCGTTACTAGGAGGAGGCCGAGTCGTGTGGGCAGAGGGGCGCGCCATTATTAGTATTACCCAACACGCCAGAGTGGAGGGCTGCGTCCTTTCATACTGCTCTGCGAGCGGGGATATATACCTGCTCATAATTTTTACTCCCGGAGCAAAATATTTCGTGGTTGAGGGCCCTGTTCTTCACGGGGGGCCCCCTAAAGTACCCCTAGGCACCTTCCATAACTCACGAGGTTCAATTACCTCGTAAAGAGCTGGTGATTACCTTTCTGGCGGATCAACCAGTTTGCCATACATTTGCTCTTAATTGGGTTGTAAGTTGAACAGTTTAATGTTGGTTAGGGAGGAGAGATCTCGCTGCCCTCGTCATAATTATTCTCAGGGATGTAATGTGTGTGTGAGGGAGGCTTGGTGTTAATGATGACCACTGTGACTCTTCCTCCGGCACCCGTGCACTCTCATCTAACGTCTCCTCTCTCCACTATACTTAATAAACCTCTTTTTTTACATATTCAGAACATTAAATACAATTAAATTACTGAGAATGTGATTAAACAAGCTTTTGTTTAATTTGTTGTGGCATCTTGATTATCTTGAGATGATTTCGGGGCTTTTTTTTTTTAGTGTCCCCGCGGCCTGGTCCTCGACCAGGCCTCCACCCCCAGGAAGCAGCCCGTGACAGCTGACTAACACCCAGGTACCTATTTTACTGCTAGGTATCAGGCATGCACACAGTGTGTGGGCAGTGAGATGGGCAGTGATGGTATGCGCTTTACGTCCTCTTACAGTTCACTCTGAAGGGTATTTCATACCCAGCCGGAGCCAGGTATTGTCATGGGCTCTTCCTCTTTATACTGGACATTATCATGAAGAATTTCAATGTAACAACCGACGTAAATGGAGACAATTGAAGTCAAATCAAATAAATTTCATTCACAAATGGTTGTACATTTAGAACCGAGTTACTTTACACAAATGTACAGTAAACGAATTACACAATAACACCATTGCACAAACTGTTATTATATATTGATTTGAATCCTTTAAAGAGGAGAAATTGCAAGCATATCTATCGCTGATATTTTTGACGTCCAAAGTGTGGAAGGAAAACTAAGATCAATTCCACACTGTTTAAGTACCTTTATTGAGACAACAAAATACATCTCAAAGAGTATAATAGCTTAAGCTATTTCTACCCTCTACTTCAAGTCCCTCAAGGAGACGCACAAATCCAATTTCCACAATAATCCAAGTTTTATTTTGAAAGAAAATTCAATAGCACTATACGACAAGGTACAGTTGACTTCGTTCTCAACCCGCATTTGGGGCTACCGGGCGGACCAGATAAGGCTTCTTGTCAAAAACAAAATGAATACTAATACTACCAATACAATCCAACAGAAAAAAACAATGACTAAATAGCAATGACACTCTTCTACGTGTAAGGCTGTAGGACTGCTCTGTGTTACCGTCTGGTTTATGGAGCTGCAGTGTGGAATGTACTGTAGAGCTGCTCTGTGCATAGTCCAGTATGCAAAACTGATCTTTGGTACAACGGGAGACATCTCCCGTCACGCAGGGTGCAGCCGCACCTCCACAGATCTCCAGTATCATCTATTGATACTGGTAATGGCTCAAAAGGGCCACCACTTACGGGCTATTCATGCCCGTGCCACCTTTTGGGTGGCTTAATCTTCATCAATCAGTCAAAACTAATCTGAGCAGCTCAGTAGGCCGGGGCTTGTCTGTACTCTGTGCTACAGTATGGAGGTCGCGCATCGACTTTCCTGTGGCACAAATCAGCGACACCAAACTTGGGGAAAGTCCCGCCACGCGTCCTCTTCCGAGGCCAAGTTGTTAGCAAACCCAGGAAACATTCTTCAAACTTTTCACGGAGCGCCGATATCCTGCGCCCTTCCCCAAGTCCTGTGCGTCTCCCGGAGAGTCCTGCAATACATCAGCCGCGTCTGTAAGGCTCACACTCGCGGGGCTTGCTGATCACAACTCCGCCCTTGCAACAGCCCGGGTTATAGCACTGTCTGGTCCCTGCCTAGACATACTGTGCCTGTCGAGACGATTCTAAACTTTCCCCGCGCGAGGGAACTAAACTCAGGCAAGTGTAAATCACGAGAAATAGTCCAGAGTTTATATATCATTTTACTTAATAACTGTCTGGACTTCAGAAATCATCTTCTAGTCTAGTGAAATTACCGTCGCATTTTGTTTATTATTGTATAGCGTTGGACAACACGTTATCCCAAGTTGAGACTAATTTAATAATCCACAAATTCTCGAGTATTTCTTAATTTTCTTAATGGAAAGGAGCTTAGAGGTGAGGAGCCAGCACAAGTAGCAACACCGCTACTCCTACCCTAACCCCCTTCCCCCCATGTCCTCCCTTACCTTCCCCATGCCTCTTCTACCCGTCCACGCCCTCCTTACAATTCAACCTTTCCTTAATCTCAACCCTTCCCCACCTCAATGCTCACCATTCCCGTATCTCCACTCTGCCGCACCCATACGACCCACGACCGCCCAAAGCCACCCATACATCACACAATCAACACTACCCCTACACACGCAGCTAATATATCCCCGCCAAACACACACCGAAACTACGACGTTGGTACAACGTTCCAACAAGTTTTAACACCAAACCAGTTATAACAATCAATATAGCAAGTTGTAACAACGTTCTAATACGTCATAAACACGTTAAGCCAAGATGTAACAACTTTATTACAAGTTGTAGCAAGTGGAAAATAAGAGACAGTTACGGGTTGTGTTTCCAGGGGTGGCCCTTGACAGAAGCCTTCGGTAACGATTGTTATTGGTTCATAATAGCGGAAGTATATATGACGCTCTTCAAGTCTCCCACGACACGATCATCATCTTTGGTTTTCAAAACAGAAAACCTATTTTAAAACTGGGGTTCAAAGGGGTTGAACCCCAGCAGCAGCAGCACGGGGACCCTCGTAACTTATGCTACCCTTTTCATCATTTTTTTCGACATTTTTTCCTTCAGGCTAATTGCATTCATGATATTTATAGATACGTGGAGAGACTGTGAACCAGGGAGGGTCAGCCACAATAGAGTACAAAACAATGGTGGTGGCCACATGGTGCAAACATGTATACTGCATCAAGCCGTGTTGCAGCGAGAATGTAGTCTTGTAGGTCACACACACAGAGATCACACTAACGTGATGCATCAAATGAACAAATCCACAAGGGCCATGACGAGGATTCGAACCTCAGTCGATTAAGGCAGTGTCTGGGATGCTCCCGGACGCAGGTTCGACTCCTCGTCATGGCCCTTGTGGATTTGTTCTTTAGTCTTGTAGGTGGTTCTATAGTGGTAGAGGCCATAGTGGAACCATCCCCGCACACCACCACCCACTAGACCTAGCTCCCACCCTCCCTAGTGACCACCTACCGAGTCCACCTAAACCAACCATAATCAAGCTCCATATCTATAAAATATAATGTGTGTGTCTGAAGATGGAAGCCAGACGCCTGGGGCTAGCCTCGCCCAACTTTGCAAGATGAGTAATGTTGGGTAGAGGAGTGTTTTAGGCCAGTAGGTGTCGGCCCAAGTGAAATGCTTTAAGAAATGTTGGCATTTGTAGAGACCCCTCGCTCCTCGCTATGCGATGTTCCGAAGTCAAGTCTGAAATATTTGTTTCCCCCAAAGTATTTGGAGAAAAATACTTTGTTAAAAAAGAACAAAATATTTGTTCACCAGTTACAGTGCTTCGTAATATATTTTCCGAGAGAGACGGGTGTGAGGGAGGGAAGAGGAGAAGGACGTAGGGGGGACGAGGAAAGGTTGAAAGTGGGGAAGGGGTAGAGGGGAAGGGGGGAAAGGAGGGTGGGAATGATGGGAGGGGGGGGCGGAGACCCGGGTATAGCCAGATATCCCTTCTAGGGATATCTGGTTCCCTAGCTTCTATAAACAATCTATCACAATCTATGATCATCAATCTCAATCTACATCTATCTACAATCTCAATCACGATGGGCAGAGTTTCTTTCACCCTATGCCCCTGTTACCTAGCAGTAAAATAGGTACCTGGGTGTTAGTCAGCTGTCACGGGCTGCTTCCTGGGGGTGGAGGCCTGGTCAAGGACCGGGCCGCGGGGACACTAAAAACAAAGCCCCGAAATCAACTCAAGATAACCTCAAGAAGATCTACAGAATATCCCTCCTTAACACGGTTTAATATAACCCACCTCCCAGACCTCCACCAAACCCAATTTAAAACCCCTTCTCGACCTCAACCCAATAACTAAACCCATTACAGCAGGAGGCTTCAGGGATAAAGAGTACAACTAATGCCTCACAGCTTTCACAGACAAGCAACTTTTATGAGTAGTAAATTGCGTGATAACGATATGAATGTGTTCCCGGGGATCTGTACAGTGATTGTACCCGTCATATATACCACACCCACCTATCTGACCCTCCCTGGCACACTGAGCCGTGGCTAGGACACCGCCTAGAGCTAGGATACAACTGTAATGCTAGAGCACCACTGCATCTAGGACGCCGTCACGGGGTATACAACACCGTATGACGAGGACGCCACTCAGCAAGTATACTGCAACTCAGCTAAGACATCAGCACGGAATTATATCACCACTAATTGGCAAGCACACCATCAAGCACCTAGGACACCACTGCCTCGAAACTAGAGCCAACCTCACAGCTAGGACACCGCCTCACAGCTAGGACACCCTATGTTGGAAGAACGGGAGCGAAATGAAATGGATTATCTTATTATACTATCTTATCTTGAGGTTATCTTGAGATGATTTCGGGGCTTTTTTTTAGTGTCCCCGCGGCCCGGTCCTCGACCAGGCCTCCACTCCCAGGAAGCAGCCCGTGACAGCTGACTAACACCCAGGTACCTATTTTACTGCTAGGTAACTGGGGCATAGGGTGAAAGAAACTCTGCCCAATGTTTCTAGCCGGCGCCTGGGATCGAACCCAGGACCACAGGATCACAAGTCCAGCGTGCTGTCCGCCCGGCGGACCGGCTCCCTACTATTGTGTTGAAGATGGACCGATTCTTCGAAAGCATGAACATTTAGACCAAGGCTACGTTATGTTAAAAGATTTATTTAGGTATATTTTGCGGAGCATTTACAGTACGGGAAATAAATCAAACATTCGAGTCATAGCTTCGAATATAATGGGGACACAATACCTAAGAGCAATTCAACCAATTCAACGTCACCAACGTTGATTAAACGTCGAACCAACTCCACTCTTGGACATTGTGCTCACTGGATAGTCAGATTGACAACGATATAAAACCAGACCATCACTGACGGAAGTATGTCAATATATGACTAACATGTCGTACACGCGACAGCTCTTTGATTTGATGATTGATTGCACGTCTCGAGCTCATTATTGAAGATATCCGGTTTGCTTGAATCCTAAATGAGGCACTGACCTTTCTCTCCCAGGAAGAAGAAAGAGGAGAGGAGAGGAGGAAGAGGGAGAGGAAGAGGAGGAAGAGGGAGAGGAGAGGAGAGGAGGAAGAGGGGGAAAAGTGAGGGAGGGAGGGAGAGAATAATGAGAGCGGGGAAAGAGTAGGGGCGTGGCATGAGGAGATTGGGTGGACAAAATGGATGTGTGATGTGGTGGCGGTACTCTGGGAGCTGAGCTTCATGGGGCCCAACACTCGTTACTATTAATTAGAATGCATCACCAGGAGAGCTTCAGGTACTGCGTCAACACACGCACGCACGCACGCACGCTTCGTGGCTGAGTGGACAGCGCTTGGGGGGATCGTAGTCCTAATGGCCCGGGTTAGATTCTCGGCGAAGGCGGAAACAAATGGGCAGAGTTTCTTTCAAACCGATGCCCCTGTTTGCCTAGCAGTAAATAGGTACCTGGAAGTTAGACAGCTGCTACGGGCTGCTTCCTGGGGATGTGTGTGTGTGTGTGTGTTTGTTACACACACACATATATATATATATATATATATATATATATATATATATATATATATATATATATATATATATATATATATATATATATATATATATATATATATATATATATATATATATATATATATATATATATATATATATATATGTATGTGTAATAGATATAATAGTAGTAGATATAATAGTAGTAGATATAATGATAGTAGATATAATTGAGGAAAAATAGATTGGTTAGAAAAGCGGGGTCCAAGAGCTAATAGCTCGATTCTGCAGACACAAATACAAATATTAAATACACGAAGATTTGGACGAAATGTTCAGCAAGTGCAGCATCGTAGAGAGAAGCTAGTCACTAACGAGCCATAGGGTCCACTATACATTTCTTTAGCCTGAGAAGAGTGAAAAAATAGAATGAGCAAGGATGCTGATTCTATTTTATCCCCGGAGCCGTCTCCCCGGTGATGCTGCGCCCCATGCTGCCCCCCGCGGGCTTGTGGGTCGTCTACTGATTGTCCAAGCTGGTGATCTAATACTTTGCTGCAATTCCCAGTTACATTTCAACCAGTCAGAGCCTTGCCAGGAACGAGTCTCCTCGTTGTAATTGGTCGGCTATATCTAATATTTGTCACGTGCCCTTTCATTAGTTGTAATAGTCATATCAGAAACGATTAGCTTCGAGAATGCCTACAACAGTCATTCTCAACCAATTTTGTTTGGGGAAATCTTGAAATATTTCGTAAAATCTCTGAGAGACTCAACCTGGCTGACACACATTAGGTTATGTTGAGGTTATCTTGAGATGATTTCGGGGCTTTAGTGTCCCCGCGGCCCGGTTCTCGACCAGGCCTCCACCCCCAGGAAGCAGCCCGTGACAGCTGACTAACACCCAGGTACCTATTTTACTGCTAGGTAACAGGGGGCATAGGGTGAAAGAAACTCTGCCCATTGTTTCTCGTCGGCGCCCGGGATCACAAGTCCAGCGTGCTGTCCGCTCGGCCGACCGGCTCCCTGAAGGTTAGTCAGAGGTAAATTACAAAATAGACTTGTGAAGCTGTAGGGTTAATTAATTAATAGTAATTAACTCATATTCTCGAGTTAAATATTACAAGATTATTTATTCTCAATTGTTATTTACTAATTACCGTTTATATAAAAAAAATACATTTTTACTTAAGGTCTGGCTTACTGGTTACAAACATTGTGTGCATATCTTGTAATTATTTAGTTTTAATATAATTTTGCTTAAAACTTTGAGATAATTTTTTTAAAGTTAAACTTAAAACTTACAAAGTTATTGTTCTATAAACAATAACTTTGTTTATAAAAACAATATAAACTTTGTTTATAAACAATAAATGTTATTGTATTCATTTACAATTTAAAATAATGTTAAAAAAAACACTGATTCTGTCTCCTAATTTAACGTGAAACTTGTATTTGTATTTAACTTATACTTGGATGGGGATGAAGGAGTTCTACTCCCTCCCCCCCCCCCCCAAGCCCGGCCCGGGGCCAGGCTCGACTTATGAGAGCTTGGCCCAACAGGCTGTTGCTTGGAGCGGCCCGCAGGCCCACATATCCACAACAGGCTGTTTGCTTGGAGCGGCCCGCAGGCCCACATATCCACAACAGGCTGTTGCTTGGAGCGGCCCGCAGGCCCACATATCCACAACAGGCTGTTGCTTGGAGCGGCCCGCAGGTCCACATATCCACAACAGGCTGTTGCTTGGAGCGGCCCGCAGGCCCACATATCCACAACAGGCTGTTGCTTGGAGCGGCCCGCAGGCCCACATATCCACAACAGCCTGGTAGGTCCGGCACTTCTTGAAGAAAATTAACCGTGCATAAAACTAATAGTAGTCACATCTAACTTGTTCTTCACACGAACTTGTTCTTCCACACACGAACTTGTTCTTCCACAAACATCAGTTTATCTCTCGGTTTCGTGTTTATATTCGTTAAATACGAAAATGCTTGCTTATACAAGAATAACGCTGAGAATGTAGCAACATTTCTGGGAATTATTGTCCCTTAGGAGATGACATTTTTTCTAAACAAAATACTGCAATGGAAATATTAAATTAACTCTTACAATATCACAGAAAACTGACTCTCAATGTTTGCATGAAAGAGCCCAGGGGAATAAAAATGCAAGCACACTTGTAATAGTGAGAACACAGCACAGCTCCAGTAATTGCAAGCTGTGCTTGCTGAAAAAGGTACGTTAAAACCTGTCATTACCACTAATTAGCCTTTGCTAGAAAAAAAAATTACGGAGAGAATTACCTCCGCGAGGTAATTCTAACATATTTTCAAACAACGCCGTAGTTAAACCAGACATCTGACAGCTGTTCACAGAGGAAAACCAGATGTGCAGGAATAATAATAAAAAAATTCTCTCTCTCTCCCTCTCTCTTCCCCCCTCTCTCTTCCCCCTTCTCTCTTCCCATTCTCTTTCTCTCCCCTCTGTCTCTCTTTCCCTCTCTCCCCTCTGTCCCTCTCTCTCTCTCTCTCTCTCTCTCTCTCTCTCTCTCTCTCTCTCTCTCTCTCTCTCTCTCTCTCTCTCTCTCTCTCCCTCTCTCAAAAAGCCTCACGTCCCCAAAAAACTATTTTCCTATCATACTTGTGCTCTTGCCGTAAATATAACCATGGTGTTTTTAGGCTACAATATCGAGTTGCATGTTCCCTATGCATCTGAACTAGAGCTCGTGGGGGTTGATGTGGGGGGTTAATGTGTGGGGGTTGATGTGGGCGGTTGATGTGGGGGGTTGATGTGTGGGGGTTGATGTGGGGGGTTGATGTGGGGGGTTGATGTGGGGGGAGTTGATGTGGGGGGTTGGGGTAGGATGGCAGTTTTGGCTACGTGCCTGTACGGATCCATGCGTTAGGACTTTATATGCCCACATATAAATATATGACCCACATATTGATATATGTGGGTCCATGCGATCATGTCTATGCCTATGCGCTGGGAAAAGTATGTTTTAAATCAACAATTTAGCTCATTAAAAGATATAAATATTTATCAAAATTCGTTAATTTTAAAGAGGGGTGGGGCGTGTGTGTACAAAAATAAACTAATTTTTACCCTAATATAGGCATAATCTAGCGTAACATTTTAACGGAGGCCTAAGCTATTCCCGGGAGAGGTCGGGACTTCCAGAAAGATGTGAAAAAATCACTTTGGAATTTGAATGTGAGGTTGATATTCAGGCTCCAACACTATTACTTAGTGTTGGAGCCTGAATGGAGCCTTAGTAATTTTGATATTACTCCAACAGGTAAAGGCTAGCTAGCTTGCAAACGGGGAAATGTTAAACATTGTGCTAATATAGAAAAATGTTAATAGGAAAAACATTTAAGCTAGCAAATCTCATTGACGCGAGCTGTTGTCACCATATTATTAATACCCAAACAGGGGGAAAAGTTAGACATTTGGTGGAGAATAACTTTCTAACAAGTATTTTAGAATTTAGATAATCAAAATCTTGCATATAAAAAATGTTGTTTCTATGACAGAGTTGCTCAAATTATTAAATAAATAGTAGCGCAAGACTTCATTTATTTAGATTTAAATAAAAACATTCGCCAGAGTTCTTTACCAAAGACTAATTTGGTAATTAAAATAATATAGGAGGTAGAGAAGGCAGTAAATCTAATTGGATAGGAGACCTCCAATTAGGCATTTTGTCTGAAATACAACGAAAATAGTGATAAGGGAAGCTGTAAGCATGGGAATGATGTAGTAGGGGTCAGTACTAGTACTAGCTACTAGTAGTAGAGTAGTACTACTAGTAATACTAGTAGTACTAGTCAGTACTAGTAATACTGTAGTACTAGCCCACAAGGGTCAGTACAAGGGTACTAGTCCCTTGTACTAAGGGACAGTATTAACCCCTATTATAGTCCTGATATATATGAATAAGGTACTTTCGTATCAGTCGTGTTGTTCTTGGCTAAAATAAGCTCCAACAGGAGAACAAATCCACAAGGGCCGTGACGAGGATTCGAACCTACGTCCAAGAGCATCCCAGACGCTGCCTTAATCGATTGAGCTCCAACAGGAGGTCGTGAGACGTCAATGACGTTTACAATTAAGTTTGTATATTTAATCATAAATAACTGTTAAAGAGGATCGGGCACTGCGAGCAAAATGCTATTTGTAATCACTCCACACACACACACAGGGATCCAAGAACTCAAGCTCGATCCTGCAGGCACACACAGGTGAGCACGCTCAGGTAGAAATATTAATTATCTATTCCAGCGAGTGATTTACCTGACACAGACAAATCACTCGCGGAACGAAGTAGAATAATTAATATTTTTTAATCACACTGCTCTAATAGTATCATTAGACAAATAAATGATTGCACTACCTTGTATGTATACAAGTCTTTAAATAATTTCACACACATTTATTCAACACGAATTTTGGTTGCACGCGAGTTAAACAAGGAGCATTGTAGCCATCTTAACAATTATAGTTGGCTCTCAACAGTTCCAAAAGTCGGTGAAAGGAACTTTCTTCCATACCAGAGTGTTTGTACAGGGATTGGATGGGCTGACAGCTCTCTCAGGCCACTGTCAGTTCCCTTAATGCTATCAGTCCTCCTGACGCTGTCAGCCCTCCTATCATCGGATCCTGATACCATCTTTCCCATCAACTGAGACCAGCCGACGGCCGCCCGCGCTTCTCTCCACTGGCAGAAGGAAGGAGAGAAATCAACATCTTTAAGACACGAGGTGGTTGGGGGGGCGGGGGCCTCGGGCATGTGCTAGAGGGTCCCTGGCGCGTGCTAGAGGGTCCCTGGCACGTGCTAGAGGGTCCCTGGCACGTGCTAGAGGGTCCCTGGCGCGTGCTAGACAGTCCCTAGCGCTATTGTGATTTCTGTGTGTAATGGCAACTTTGTTTACATTTATTAAGCAGTTTGGGGTTCTAAAGCACAAAAAAGTTGTTTATAACTATGCAAATCCAGAGTTGTTTAATTTAGAAGTTTATAACCGTTTAATAAACGTGAACAAAGCTGCCAAGATTAAGGAAAGATTTACAGGTTTCGTAAGTGGCTCTGTAGCAGCTTCATGCCCCCGACACACAACAACAACGATGCACATTACCTAAAGCTTATCAGATGAATTAAGAAGATAAAATATAACGCAGAAAGTGGCGGACACAATAGGTCATGTCCACGTACCCCAACACACACACACACACACACACACACACACACACACACACACACACACACACACACACACACACACACACACACACACACACACACACACACACACACACACACACACACACACACACACACACACACACACCCACACACACACACACACACACACACACACACACACACACACACACACACACACACACACACACACACACACACACACACACCCACCCACACACACACACACCCCACCACACACACACACACACCCACACCCCCACACACTCATTATCAAACAAGCAGGAGCACTCTACTCACCGCTGCCTCTCCGCTTCCACCAGCTTCCCGCTGGGCCTCATACCTGCGGAAAATGAGTTAGAATATTTTAAAATACAATCGACACCTCCCCTCTCCCTCACCCTCCCCCCATCACCTCCCTGCTTGCATAATGTATGATCTCATTTTCTGATAAACGGTATCGTATTCCCTAATTTAATTTCGTGGTGAAAATGTGCAGTGTTTGCATACTGTGCGGTGAGCTGGATATATTTATATTTTTTCCCTCCATAAACACGCCCTTCAACCATTAGACGATAATAGCGGCAACAGGTGGGCGTGATCAATAACAGGGGACGACAGGTGGGCGTGATCAATAACAGGGGACGACAGGTGGGCGTGATCATTAACATGAATGGGCGTGATAACATAGGTGGTGGGAGGTGGGCGTGATCAATAACAGGGGGCAACAGGTGGGGGTGATCAATAACACAGGTGGCAACAGGTGGGTGTGATCAATAACACAGGTGGCAACAGGTGGGTGTGATCAATAACACAGGTGGCAACAGGTGGGGGTGATCAATAACACAGGTGGCAACAGGTGGGGGTGATCAATAACACAGGTGGCAACAGGTGGGTCCGATCAATAACACAGGTGGCAACAGGTGGGTGTGATCAATAACACAGGTGGCAACAGGTGCGTCCGATCAATAACACAGGTGGCAACAGGTGAACGTAATCAATAACACTGCCCTTGTGATTAATTACCCAGCACTGGGCGCGGCTTATGAGACCAGAGGACCACCGCAGGCACCCACAGCAGGCAATAACGGCCCATCATAAACACCATCAATCTTAAAGGCAAAACTCCCCGATAGTTCCCAGCTACACACACCGCTAGGCCCACCGCTAAACCCACAGCTAAACCGCTAGGCCCACCGCTAAACCCACGGCTAAACCGCTAGGCCCACCGCTAAACCCACGGCTAAACCGCTAGGCCCACCGCTAAACCCACGGCTAAACCGCTAGGCCCACCGCTAAACCCACGGTTAAACCGCTAGGCCCACCGCTAAACCCACGGTTAAACCGCTAGGCCCACCGCTAAACCCACAGCTAAACCGCTAGGCCCACCGCTAAACCCACGGCTAAACCGCTAGGCCCACCGCTAAACCCACGGCTAAACCGCTAGGCCCACCGCTAAACCCACAGCTAAACCGCTAGGCCAACTGCTAGCCCCAGTACCGGTCTAGGCTGGGGATTTTCACACATACAGTACGGCTTATAATGACATGCGTAAAATGACTTATTTTGTGTGTGGTCGATCCCGTCCTAGAATGTGTGCGTCAGTACGACAAGTAGACTTGTCGTACTGACGCACTAACTAATTTTCACAACCCATCCTCAGGCTTGGCTGAGGATGCCTCAGGCTAGACATCCGTTAGTACAAGGGTAGCAGCGGCGGAGTACATCAAGTTATTGCAAGTTATTACAAGGTTTGGTGTTTAGGTTCTGTTGGCGATTATTTGTATTTGTAGTACGTGTGGTGAAACATTTACAGCGTTGTGGTTTCGAATAAAATTTGTCCGTGAAGCACTTGTTCCGGAAGTGTTCGGATGTCATCAGTTGTGAGTCGTGTGTAAACCATTTTTCATTTATAAACAGGGGTCTGGGGGCTGGATTACCGAGCATTTTAGTTTGTTCATGAAGACGTGCTTCGATTCTAACACAGGACGTCTGCGAAATACTGTTCGAGAATTGTTCCAAATTCATCAGTTCTGAGCCGTTTTTTCATTCATAAACACGGGGGGTCTGACAGCTGGGTTAACGAGCATTTCGCCATTTTTTTTCTTTTTTTTTGAGATATATACAAGAGTTGTTACATTCTTGTACAGCCACTAGTACGCGTAGCGTTTCGGGCAAGTCCTTAATCCTATGGTCCCTGGAATACGATCCCCTGCCGCGAAGAATCGTTTGAATGTTTGAATGAATGTTTGAATGAAAAAACCATTGTTTACAAACACGGTCTCGGCATTTTACGACCTCCTTTTGCGCGCGCCTTTTGGTTTATTTCGACACTGCATCACATTCAGGGTTCTGGTTCGCATTTTGTCCACATTCTTTAAGCGGTCGGGGCGTCAATGACGTCAGTAAAGAGCTAAACCACTAACAAGATTAATCCGAGGCTATTCAACTCCGCTCCTTACCCCCCAAATCTCAGCCTGTCTACAATCAATTTTTCCTCGCAAAGAATTTTACACACAAAACCAATTTCGTCGACCTGCAACCGGTTTCGAGAAGGGAGAAGGGGAGATAAAGGAGGAGGGTAGAAACATGGAATGGGGAAGAAGGGACGCTGGAGGTGGTGATGGGAACGGGGGAGGTGGTGATGGGAACGGGGGAGGACGAGTGAAGGGGCGCCATTCCCTTCTCAACAATCACCATTACCTTTATGCCCACCCGGTACTGGAGGCCCCGTCAGCCCTGCATGATATTAACAACGGTTTCTGCATATCACTTATGACACTATGGGAACGTCATTGCCTGACGAGTACCGCCATCATCACCACCTCCCTGGCATCATTCCTCCCCACCCCTCCTTCCACTTAGGCTGGACGGTAGAGCGACGGTCTCGCTTCATGCAGGTCGGCGTTCAATCCCCGACTAAGTGGTTGCCACCATTCCTTCCCCCCCGTCCCATCCTAAAGCCTTATCCTGATCCCTCCCAAGTGCTATATAGCCTAATAGCTTGGCGCTTTCCCCTGATATTACCCTTCTCCCTCCCTCTGGCATCTCCCTACTTTGTTTCAGGGATACACACGTTGCTATGGAATCTCACACCCACACACAACCTATATTCATTTTTAGCCTTAAGCTATACTATGACTGCCATACAGCAGGAGTCATAGAAACAACGCATCTTCATTCCGCCATAATAATGTCTCCCCTTAACTGGTCGACCGAGTCAATAAAATGTCTTTGTCCTTAACAACCAAGACTCCCGTCGCCCACACGAAGGCACGCCGCCCGGTACTGCCACGTAAGGGATCAATAAAACTATAACTCCCAACGTTTAAGCCAAGACCAATCGCCCGAATTAAGTCCCATTAACGACAACCCTTTGGTTCTTCAGTACCATTATACCACTTATCATAAGGGCTGTTTGCGTCGCTAAAATGTTTCCTCGAAGGGTTTTGCTTTAACAACAAAGAACTATCATCATCACTGACGTGGACTACTTAATCTATATATGTCTCGTCTAAGCCACAGCTTTTCTTCGGAGTCAAAGACGTCTGGAACGAGGGCGGATACCCCCCGCCCTCGCTCGTCCTCGAGACAACCGCCTTCATGTGATGAGCTGGAGGAAGAGGAAAAGGAAAAGCATAAGAGTAGGATAAGGAAGAGAAACCAAAGGGCTTGAAGCGCAGTCGTATCGACACCAGCAACAACCCAATCAGCAGGAGCAGCATCAGCATATTAGCCTCAACGTTAAAGACAACACACAAATCACCTAAGGCTATCCTACTGTAATGATTAAATCAAATCACACCAGAACAAAAATGTACATAATAAATATATATGATATATAATATATATGATATATATATAAATATATAAGATATAATTTAGTGTTTTGTCTATTTAACGGACTCGAGAGTAACAGGAAAGTATTTCTGGCAACCTTTGTGTTGAAAATGCAAAGTTGTGCCGGAATGTTTGTCCACAGAACTGAAAAAGTTGTCAAGGAAGGTGAGAAAACTAGGGAGGGTAATAAGTATTAAGTTGAGTTTAAAAAAATGCAATAGTTGCATTAAATGTCATAGTTGGGTTAAAAAGTTGATTACGCAGGTGAACATTTCTCTGCGAAAGTGTAAAAGTTGTAAAGTTATACACTAAAGCACAAATGAGAGATAAACTGTAAGTCAGGTTAAAACTAAGGGTTTTTACTACTTGTAAAAGTTAAAAAATACAAACACACACACACATATTATATATATATATATATATATATATATATATATATATATATATATATATATATATATATATATATATATATATATATGCATTCAAAATGAATCTGTATTATCATAGTCCTAACTTTAAACATACATTACACAACATTACAAACACATATGACCGTATTACAAACACACACTCCAACATTACAAACACCGGGAGCTGGAAACGTTTGCTGGAAGCTATGACCCATGCTTCCAGCAAAATAAAACTCCGTCTTGAGCACTTTTTTCCTATAATGAAAAGCTGCCAGAGTGTGGCCAAGTTATCATTACTCCAGAGGGCGCGTGGAGGGAGGGTCCTCGTATCTGTCGGCTCACAGCTGACCCCCTTCTCACCACTACTACTCTTCCTCCTCTTTTATTGGGGTGTTGGTAATCGCTTCATCCGTGTCTCCCCCCTTTTCTATCATATTTCACAAGCGCCCCATCATTATCAGCCTCGCACATCCCCTCTACCACCCAATCCCTTCCCCCTCCTCCCATCCCTTTACCTCTTCACACACTCTCCAACCCCTTTTCCATACATTTTATTTACTTACACCCCCCCCCTCCCATTCTTCCCCTCCCTCGTGTATCTCCCTCTTCTTCCCCCCACTACAACGTACACAAGAAGTCCACAAACGCCATTGTGAAATCATGTCTTCCTCATATATCATATTTACAGCCACGTTATTGAGACTCATCGTCCACCATTGTGAAATTGCTATTAAGAGCATGGACAGATACGCCAGCCAGCACCAGTAACTACATGTTGACAACCACCTCCCCTTCAACCCGAGGCACTCGAGTATACACTCTTCTAGATCAACTCGCTTGAATTTGTCTGTGGTGAAGCTTTAGCTCCAAGGCACTGCCTTTTAACACAGTTGTCAGTGTCAGTTAAACTATTTTCAGAGTCAAAGAGCCTCCGCATGAATGGTCCGACACCACTCCAAAAGTGGAGGGAAACCTTGATTGAGGCCTTATCCCAACGCCAACAGCCAATCAACATCAAGATCCATGGTATTCCAGGCACTACTGGCACCATCTTTAAACGGCACAACAGCTCCGCCTCAACTCATCACTGAGGCCACTATGGACCTATAATTAAGCTCCCTGACACCATTAATAGTTCATCAATTTTAAGATTTATGAATAAACCGAATATAAAACGCCACGACCGTTTCCCCTGATATAATTATTGTCCTCTATGTGTCACTTTAGTATTCCCAAGCACCACTCACCACCCTGGCCCCAACACTCCCAGCAGGCATCACCACCCTGGCTCCAACACTCCCAGCAAGCATCACCACCGTGGCTCCAACACTCCCAGCAAGCATCACCACCCTGGCTCCAACACTCCCAGCAAGCATCACCACCCTGGCTCCAACACTACCAGCAAGCATCACCACCCTGGCTCCAACACTACCAGCAAGCATCACCACCCTGGCTCCAACACTCCCAGCAAGCATCACCACCGTGGCTCCAACACTCCCAGCAAGCATCACCACCCCTGGCCCCAACACTCCCAGCAAGCATCACCACCCTGGCTCCAACACTCCCAGCAGGCATCATCACCCTGGCTCCAACACTCCCAGCAAGCATCACCACCCTGGCTCCAACACTCCCAGCAAGCATCACCACCTTGGCTCCAACACTCCCAGCAAGCATCACCACCCTGGCTCCAACACTACCAGCAAGCATCACCACCCTGGCTCCAACACTCCCAGCAAGCATCACCACCGTGGCTCCAACACTCCCAGCGCCCGCTACTCGCCAGTAACTCCGGCGACCCGGGCGATAATCACACCACCAGCGACAACATGCTGGCCATTCAGGTGCTCTCCACGCACAATAACAATGAAATAGAATTCTTCACTCTGGAGGAATTTGGACGAGACAAAAACAAAAATGGTAATTTCGTGCGAGTGTTGCCTCGTAATCAAATACAACCAACTGCACGCATACAGTTAGTTGAACATCCCAGATGGGAGAGAAAGCTCACATTAAACCATCACCCTTCCATCCTAAGCGATTATGGATCTAAAAGGAAATATCGACCAGAAGATTGGATAGGCCCACAGGGGGGGAAGGGGAGGGAGGGGGGTAACTATCAATTCTTACGTCCCCCTAGCCATTTGTGGCTGACCCTCCCCCACCCACCCCATCCCATCCTTCCCATCAGTGTTTATAAGTGTAAAATGTATGAAATGAAAAAATAATTTGTTTTGTTCATATACACTCAGATCAACGTCTCTGGGCATGTGACGGGAGTCGACAGGTGGGCTGTGGGAAGCTGTGACGGGAGTCGACAGGTGGGCTGTGGGAAGATGTGACGGGAGTCTACAGGTGGGCTGTGGGAAGCTGTGACGGGAGTCGACAGGTGGGCTGTGGGAAGCTGTGACGGGAGTCGACAGGTGGGCTGTGGGAAAGGATGACGGGAGTCGACAGGTGGGCTGTGGGAAAGGATGACGGGAGTCGACAGGTGGGCTGTGGGAAAGGATGACGGGAGTCGACAGGTGGGTGAGTTTACATAACTACTATATGTTGTTTTTTTTTAAATTCTCACTCATTTGAGAACTCGAGGTGTATACACGGATATCACAAGTTAGGCCGCGAGGACTGGGTGTACCGAGTGAGTACTGTGTACCGGGGAGCCCTGGGTGTACCAGGGGTACACTGGGTGTACCCCCGGTACTGGTACTGGTACTGGTACTGGTACACCCAGTGTACTGGTACACTGGGTGTACCAGTACACCAGACGGAAGCAAAAGAGACCAGGAGACGAGCGTCACCCTGTGTACACACCTTAACAATGGCGAATCAAGTAAATATGTAGAAGTAGTCAGGTATTATATACACTAACACCCCCCATCGGGTTAATATCAAGAATGTTCCAAGCAGTTGTGACTAAGTAAATACGCGCATCAACGTGCAACTTGTACCTGGATGTGGTTGTGAGAGTTGTTCTACGTCCCAAGCCGGGTTGCCAGGCTTGATTACATGTGTTTGGTATTTAACTGGCAAAAATATGCAAAGCAATTAGCAAATCTACTGTAATTATAAAAAGTGCAAATAGGTGCACAAAATTAGCAAGTGCAGAACACGTTACAATATTTGCAAATATGTGCAAAGGCAGCATGTTACACATGCTGAACTAGCTTCAAACACGTGCGTAAGTGAACACATGCATTAGCGAGGTGTCTGCGGGTGTTTACACAGCCTGTGAGTAATGACCTGCTCTGTACTAAGGGTATAGAGTCCCTACACCTGCAGGGAACACCCAGTCTCTAGTTCACACCCAGGGGGTAGTACTACACTATACCCCAGACTCGTCCCCAACACTATACCCCCGACATATTACCTCCACATACCCTCCCACATACCCCCCCACTCCGCCACAACAATTTTCCCGCCGCTTATTAATATAAATGCTTATAATTACACAGGTTCGGTGTAACTGGTCGTTAGACGTGGCGTTATCCTTGTTATCCCGTCAGCGAACTACCGCGGCTCCGGGATTACGGCAATCCAATCATCATTTCCGGGTCAGTTTTCACTAATTATGTACTGACATTGGCATGAATATGAATAATGTGCATCACATATGAGCTGATTGAATCACTCTCCATCCGTGTAATGTTTCGCCTCTCGGGAATCCACTCAGATTTAAATTACATATTTAGACATCCTCATTATATTATATATATATATATATATATATATATATATATATATGTCGTACCTAGTAGCCAGAACGTACTTCTCTGCCTACTATGCAAGGCCCGATTTGCCTAATAAGCCAAGTTTTCATGAATTAATTGTTTTTCGACTACCTAACCTACCTAACCTAACCTAACCTAACCTTTTCGGCTACCTAACCTAACCTAATCTATAAAGATAGGTTAGGTTAGGTTAGGTAGGGTTGGTTAGGTTCGGTCATATATCTACATTAATTTTAATTCCAATAAAAAAATATTGACCTCATACATAATGAAATGGGTAGCTTTATAATTTCATAAGAAAAAAAATTGAGAAAATATATTAATTCAGGAAAACTTGGCTTATTAGGCAAATCGGGCCTTGCATAGTAGGCCGAGAAGTGCATTCTGGCTACTAGGTACGACATATATATATATATATATATATATATATATATATATATATATATATATACATATATATATATATATATATATATATATATATATATGTATATATATATATATATATATATATATATATATATATATATATAAGGGAAAATGAAACACGATATTACTTGAGCGCTTTCGTGTTAGTAAACACATATTCAAAAGTATTGTAAAGGGGAAAATTGAGGAAGAAAGAGGAGGGGTAAGTGGGGAAGGGAAGAGGAGGGGATGCAGGTTGAGAGAAAAGAAGATGGGTGGAATGGTTGAAGGTGGGGGAGGGGGGAAAGAGATTAACTGTCCCGGATACCACAGGGAACTCCTACAAGAGTGAGTGAGTGAGTGAGTGAGTGAGTGAGTGAGTGAGTGAGTGAGTGAGTGACTGAATACAAAATAAAACGTAAGGAGAGCCACAAAGAACACTGTGAATCAAAGCTCACCGCCCCTCATAAACACATACCACCAAATAAAAGAAACATCGCAGAAACAAAAAGTTTGAGAACTCAATGGGAAACTTGACAGGTCCCCCAAGCTGAGGAATCCGCTGGACTGTTAAGGCTGTATGAGTCTGCAGGCGGCGAGCACAGACAACCAAAAAGACCAAGCAAGCATCAGAGACTTACACGAGTAAAAAAAAAACAAAATCTATCACAAATAAACTATATGACATATCAAGAGAACCTAGAGCCATCTGTCCTATAACCACAACTAACCAATAACATAATCTATTTAAAATTGCTCTCCAAAGCCCATTAACAAAGCACGTGAACACTCTGGCAAAACTAACGAGGCCAACCTGCAGAGTTTTGAAGCGAAAAATATTTTAACCAGAAAACACCAGTAGGAATATAACGTTACTCAGTAATGGCCAGTGTAAACTCAGCCTGGAGGCTAGGTATACTGCTGGTGAAGGGGGAATGGATACACAGAATACAAAGGAGTATTTCCAAATACCCTCAGGATGGGTATGGGGTCTACTACCACCCCTCAGGATGGGTATGAGGTTCACTACCACCCACAGGATGGGTATGAGGTTCACTACCACCCTCAGGATGGGTATGAGGTTCACTACCACCCTCAGGATGGGTATGGGATACACCACCACCCTCAGGATGGGTATGGCATCCACTACCCCCCTCAGGATGGGTATGGGATCCACTACCACCCTCAGGATGGGTATGGGATACACCACCACCCTCAGGATGGGTATGGGATACACCACCACCCTCATGATGGGTATGAGATCCACCATCACCTTCAGGATGGGTATGGGATCCACTACCACCCTCAGGATGGGTATGGGGTCCACTACCACCCCTCAAGATGGGTATGGGGTCCACTGCCACCCTCATGATGGGTATGGGGTCCACTACCACCCCTCAAGATGGGTATGGGATCCACTACCACCCTCATGATGGGTATGGGATCCACTACCACCCTCAGGATGGGTATGGGGTCCACTACCACCCCTCAAGATGGGTATGGGATCCACTACCACCCTCATGATGGGTATGGGATCCACCACCACCCCCAGTATGGTCACCATACACACACCTGACCCACGGATGGTCACCATACACACACCTGACCCACGGATGGTCACCATACACACACCTGACCCACGGATGGTCGCCAGGGACACACCTGACATAAGGGAAAGGAAGAAAGGATGAACATTGGAAACTGTGTAAGAGGACGGCTGAGAGGAACGAGGTGGGTGGACATGGCAGGAAAAAATAAGAGATATAAATGGAGAACTGGAAGATCAGAAGGAAACAACAGCTACGCTGCCCCCCCAAAAAAGGAGAAAGATGAAAGATAGGGTAGAAAGAAAAAGCAGGGAGTAGGAGAGGAAGGATAAAGTGTGTGTGTATATATAGCAAGAGCAGATAACAGAAAACCTTTTGGTATATTCTGAAGTAATATACTGAGGAAAATAGAACTACTATAGTGGAAAATCTACAATTGCACAAGCGAGAGAGAGAGAAAGAGACCGAGAAAGAGACCGATAAAGAGAGAGCAATGGGTAGGGAAAGCTCTTAGCTTGTAAAATGGAGTCAGCAGTGGTCTACTCCTAAACCCACCTGTAGTATAATAATGAGACAAAGGTGAAGGAGGTGCACCTACCAGGTGAAGCAAGAGCCGCCCCCAAGAGTCTCCATCACCACCGTACACTTGAGAGTCGGGCTGATCCACGCAAATCCTGACCATTACAGTAAACTAATAGTGTACCTGGAGTGTAGCGTGACGCCATTCCTGCACCAACACCCTCCTGGTATCCACTCACTCTTTCAGTTACACAGCAAGTATGAATCTGTATACACCTAATTCATGATGTAAAAAACTGATTCTAAGGAAGGTAGGCTGCAGAGCAAACAGCCAGGCGAGAAGCTACCCACACAGCCTGCCACCCAACACACTACCCACACAGCCTACCAGCCAACACACTACCCATAGAGTCAGCCAGCCAACACACTACCCACACAGCCTACCAGCCAACACACTACCCACACAGCCTACCAGCCAACACACTACCCACACAGCCTACCAGCCAACACACTACCCACACAGCCTACCAGCCAACACACTACCCACACAGCCTACCAGCCAACACACTACCCACACAGCCTACCAGCCAACACACTACCCACACAGCCTACCAGCCAACACACTACCCACACAGCCTACCAGCCAACACACTACCCACACAGCCTACCAGCCAACACACTACC
Source organism: Procambarus clarkii (assembly GCF_040958095.1). Classification (NCBI taxonomy): domain Eukaryota; kingdom Metazoa; phylum Arthropoda; class Malacostraca; order Decapoda; family Cambaridae; genus Procambarus; species Procambarus clarkii. The sequence goes on from NC_091156.1 coordinate 1,749,720, forward strand.
CACACAGCCTACCAGCCAACACACTACCCACACAGCCTACCAGCCAACACACTACCCACACAGCCTACCAGCCGTGTAGCCTTGAAGGGGGACCTAAACACTGAAGTGAAGGGCCTCCGACGCTTAACGAAGCCAATGACGGCCTCGACCGTGATTGGTGTTATAGATCCCCCGGGGTCAGGGCCTGAGCACACATGATCACATATAATAAATATTGCACACTCACACACGCGCGCACACACGCACACACACACACACACACGCACACACACACACACACACACGCACACACACACGTACACACACGCACTACTACTTACTGGAGAGGCAGGCGAGAGTAAGCGGAAATTTAGTTACCTAATATGGGTAAGGAATTACCTAACAGGAAACACCTGGAGTAAGAATAAGGGATGAGAAAGCGGACTGGCGAACAGTAACGAGTTTTCATCTTCAAGGATCGGTGCTGAGACCAATTCTATGTCTTATACTATATACGTAAATGACATATCTTCAAGAGTTGAGTCTTGTACGTCGATGTTTGCGGATGACGCGAAATTAATGAGATGAATTATGGCAGATGAAGATTGTAGGATCTTCCAAGAGGATTTCAACACTTTGAAGAGATGGAGAAATGGCTAATGGAGTTCAACACGAGCAAGTGTAAAGTGATTGAAATCGGAACAGGTGATATGAAATTTGTGTCGTTCCAGAATTGCGAAGGATGAGATACTAAGGGCGACTGAAAGAACTTTACCTGACGACGCTATAAAAAGGGACAAAAGAGCCATGAGAGAGATGTATAAAATACTTAGGAAGATTGACAGAATGGAAATAGAGGAAATGTTCACATTAAATACCAATAGAATCCGGTGGTGGAAGCTTGAGACTCTGATGAGTCAGATGTTGGCATATAAATGAATCGTTAAATATTCATTTAGCGTAAGAGTGGTGAGAACACTGAATGAGCTAAAGGAGTAGGTTGTGGAAGCAAACTCCATTCATAATGTTATCAGTAGATATGATGGGGAAATAGGACAGCAGTCATCGCTTTAAACAGCCGACGACTAGATAGGCGGGGTCCAAGAGCTAATGCTCGATCCTGCAGGCACAAATTAGGTGAATACACACACACACACACATACACACGCACACACACACACACACACACACACACACACACACACACACACACACACACACACACACACACACACACACACACTCCCTATCCATAGGTTCCTTGAATCAAAATGTTATTCTCTAGTTAAAATCCTCCATTGGTGACACTTCTTCTTCCACTAGTGTACTCGAGCCGTGAGTATCAACACAGGTCAAACGTTATCATAAACAACACTCATCTACAGTGTACTGAGCTGGGCCGATAATATACAGAGAGACAAGGATGCGACGGAGAGAGACAGGGGCTGAGGGGAACCTGAATACCCAAATGAGCCACAGCGAAATTACTAATTATATGAGCATTGTCACTGAAATGAGACGAGTATAAGGGAGCAGAGCAGTGAAGGGAGAATGTATACGTGGCTTCAACACCAGGTACGGGATTAGGGAACAAGTAGTCTGGCGATGGGGGAGACGGATGCAAGAGAGAGAAACTAGATTGTTTCCTCCAAGGAGTGCCGGACCAACCGGGCTGTGGTGGGTATGTGAGCCTGCGGGTCACTCCAAGCAACAGCCTAGTGGACCAAACTCTCACAAGTCAAGCCTGGCCTCGGGCCGGGCTTGGGGAGTAGAAGAATTCCCAGAACCTCATCAACCAGGTATCAAGAGATGGTACTCAGCCTCCGCAAGCCAAGATGTCCGTACATGCGGGCTATAATAGGAGATAGTTGAGACAACTTCAATACAAGTGTTGAGAGCTTTGGAGATTTTTCTCTGGCAACAGCTGACTCTGGATCTTCGTGGTGATCAGAGAGGAGGAGAACAGCGGATGCAGGGAGTAAGTTTCAAAGAGGGAAGAACTGCACAAGAATCTAGACTCTTCCGATCAGTTGGGGAGGCCTGTGAGTAGCTGTACCAGGCGGTACCCAGTGTGAACAAGAGGTTTGATTACTAGTATTATTAAGCCTCTTGCCTCGCTTGCAATATGAAGCAAGAGCTCTGAGTTCCCCTTCTTTTAGCTCTCGCCTTCATACTTGAAGGCATATTCCATTTTCCGCGTTTGGAATATGAAAACAAAAGCTCCAGCACGGAACGAAACGTCGTCACTTCCTTTATGTACAGATGTGTGGGCCGAGTGTCTACATTATCAGCCACGTTACTGTTACCTTCGTTCTACCTAAGTTATTGCATTAACTGACCAGGATGTGACAAGGTGGGGTTAGGGGGCTATTGTTTGATCCTATAAACACAAGTAATTGAGTACACGCGCAACTTTGGTCTCCCGCCAGTAAGCAACTATTCCCATTATGGACTTGTCAATGAGTTATAGCTTAATAATTACAAGATATAAATCAACGGTCTGTTTATTTACATAATTTTATAATTCTGCTCTGTGACATTCCTCGATGAATAATAAGCTGAATAATCTTCTCATTATTTATTACGTTTTTCTTCACTGTCGGGGGTAATTGAAAAATTAACTCTCCAAAGTTCATTTCCTCATTTTTTTATTCATGGTCTGACGCCTAAAAGCGTTTCGCAAGGACTTCTCACATTTTCAAAGACAGGTTTACATATATCATATCATGCTTATATTCGTTTTGGGTGAGGTGATATGACAAATGTTTTTGAGTGAGGTGACACGAATCAATGGGTATAAATTGCATATGAGAAATTGCATGTCATATATGTATGAAAGTAACAACAGAAGATCTGTTGGCTCATATTTTCTCTTGCTGCTTCTATGTTGGTTTGGGGTCTTGAAATGGGGTCGCTTCATATATTATATATATATATATATATATATATATATATATATATATATATATATATATATATATATATATATATATATATATATATATATATATATATATATATATATATATATATATATATATATATATATATGTGTGTGTGTGTGTTTGTGTGTGTTAAACTTCAGGGTTTAATTCCTTGCTTTCCCTCCTTGTCGTCAGCATCACACACACACACACACACACACACACACACACACACACACACACACACACACACACACACACACACGAGCTGCACTCTCGTTTGATTTCCTACAAGCACAGCTACACTACTGAACAAGCGACAGCAAATATTACAAGGCAAAATCAGGATTAATACACGTATATTGAGAACTACGCAAATTCCCCCCCTGCCAATCTAGAAGCAACAACCGCGCTGGCCAACACCCAGTCATGCTAGAGTAATAACTAACTTATAATGAGAGGAACAACATACTTCAGCCCTCAAATCTGCGGCCATGAAAACACACACAAGGCTCCTTTCTGTGTTGTGCATGACTGACGGCTCATGCAGCTGCTGCAACTGCTGCTGTTCCTGCTACTCCCACCATCCCTCACCCAGGTGGGTACATGAGAATATGTACTTTATTAATATTTGTACATGTATGTACACATATACAAATGTATATGTGTACATACAAAAGAATGGGGGTGGTAGGAGAAGAAAATATTAAAGTGTTCAGTGAGAATCCACAAGGTCTTCTCTGAATACTCTTTATTTTCTTCTCCGAGAAAATTGTTAAGCTCCTCTCCTTGTAACATTTTAGCCCGAGGATAACAGGCGTTGAAACACAGCGCAAATAAAGAAATCAATTCGGTACAATTCATTTATAATTTACCTGGATATCTGAAACAATTAATACGAAGTTTTGAAAAATATTACAAAATTCACGCAAGCTAAGCCTGCCCTGACCTTCAATAATATATATATATATATATATATATATATATATATATATATATATATATATATATATATATATATATATATATATATATATATATATATATATATATATATATATATACATAATTTAGAATCAACTGAGAGATTTCTCTTAGTACGACATTTGTGAACAATGATTCAACATTCACACTCGCTCTAACAACCTTGACTATTAAACTTGTTCCAATTTATTTCACAAATTGCGATGTATTCTCAATAGCATAATCATGTTTTTTTTTTATAGACGCTATAATTGGATCTAAAAGTTTTGTTGACCAGACCACACACTAGAAGTTGAAGAACTCACAATCGACTTGAGAATGGTCCAGGACGGACCGAAACGTCGTCGTCCCTTCAACTTCTAGTGTGTGGTCTGGTCAACCTACTTCAGCCACGTTATTGTGACTCATCGCCTGCACTAAAAGTTTTGCTATTTTATAGTAAGAAGTACCAATAGAATATATTATTGCTGTGTGGCGGGACAACTTTAGGAAGACAATAGAACTTAGATCAGTGAACCGGTCTGAGAACCGGTCTGAGAACTGGTCTGAGAACCGGTCTGAGAACCGGTCGCATAAAGAGCATTATATATTTTATCTCTTACATGGCTTTTAATGTCTTAAAACCCTATTTAACTTTTCTTCAAGCTTTACAACAGAAGAAGACGTATCAACGCTGAAAAGACGTATTAACATATTTTATATACTGAAACCATGTATTCGCCTAGTTGTACTCACCTAGTTGTGCTTGCGGAGGTTGAGCTCTGCTTTTTCGGCCCGCCTCTCAACTGTCAATCAACCAATTGATTTTTTCTCTCACACACACACACACACACACACACACACACACACACACACACACACACACACACACACACACACACACAGGAAGCAGCTCGTAACAGCTGTCTAACTCCCAGGTACCTATTTACTGCTAGATATCAGGGGTGAAAGAAACTGTCCATTTGTTTCCGCCATAGCCGGGGATCGAACCCGGACCCTAGGATTACGAGTTTCAAGCGCTGTCCACTCAGCCACAGGGCCCCAATATGTGGGTCCACATGTGCCCACGAGCGTATTGGCTTCTCCCGCCCCTTTTGTTTAAACGTTATCATAAAATATACATTTGTTACAAAAATGAGACCTTTACAAACAAGAGATGCCAGACCAATACTTCTTAGGACCCAAAGAGCTCTTCCCACATCCCCGAACCCACGGTCTACTGACGATACCACCTCTTGGCCAGAGCAGCGATGGTACCACCCCACTATCCCCCCTGAAACCCCTGAAAGTGCCATCCCACTATCCCCTCTGAAACCCCTGAAAGTACCATCCCACTATCCTCCCCCTGAAACCCCTGAAAGTACCATCCCACTATCCCCCCTGAAACACTGACAGTTCCAACCACTCACCCCGTCCATCTGCCATGCCCACCAAACAGGCACAAATGACTATCCCTCCCCGCCCCCCCCCCCTCTCCCACCACTGCTAAGAAAGCCCACTAGAAAATACCTCATATTTACACGCAGTTATAAATCTAAACATAAATCCTCACACACCCTCCAATCCCACCAAACGCACCCGTAAAGGACCTAATTAGCGCAAATTTACCAGAACTAATGGGTAAGGGGGTCGCTGCCGGTAGTGGGGGGGGGGGAAGGGGGGTCACTGCCGGTGGGGGGAAGGGGGGGATGGTAGCCACTGGACACGTAAGCAGGTGGATAGGACATCACAGGCAGCCCAACTACCCTTGTCATCGTATTGTGTAAAATATAACGCAAAGGCTGTCACCACCATCATTCCCACCACCATCGTAATTATCACCACCACCCTCATTATCACCAACCACCATCATATTAAACAACCATTAAAATGCTAAGCAACCACCATCACCACCACAACCACTAGCAGCAACAGACATCTCGAATAAACTCCAATTAAATGAAGGAGACGCTCTTAATTAGACTATCAGCAGGGGTCCCTTCGCCCGCTGACCACACTGGACCAGACATACTAGTGCTCATTGTTGCAGGTGGATGGGTCCAGTGGGACACCTCCAGGTGGATGGGTCCAGTGGGACACCTCCAGGTGGATGGGTCCAGTGGGACACCTCCAGGTGGATGGGTCCAGTGGGACACCTCCAGGTGGATGGGTCCAGTGGGACACCTCCAGGTGGAATGACTTAATCGCAACTCCCCAAAACTAAAACTTGAAGGATTAATTATGACATTGACTCGGACAAACCCGCAAACTTCCAGCATCATAAATCAGTCTTCTCTCGCCTGACAGATTACCCTGGAGGCCAGCCGACTGATCAGTCTCGAGCACCGCAGACATAATGCCTCCATAAAAGCCACACTTCTTATTTGGCAACTCAATCGGGACACCCGCAGCTTGAAATATTAACCGGAGACATCGCCGGCTTGACGGATTAATTGCAACACCTCCCGTCCCCCTCCCCCCTAGGGAGTTTACAACACCCACTGGGAAAACCCACTGGGGGTTTTCTGCCCCCTGCCTCCTCCCTGTGCCTCCATGCTAACCCCCAAACATTCCCTAGACCCCCCACCTCACACACAAACACACACTCCTCTCCCTTTCTAAGCCACCTCCTCATGCCATCCCCTTTTCTTCCCTATGTCACGTCAAATCAAACCCTTTCCCCCCCTCCCTAAGCCACCCCCCAGCTCATACCATCACCCTTTCCCCTCCTCGTATCCCTCCCTCTCTCTTCCCCAACCCCGCGCGTTTATCACGGGTTGGCCCGTGTTATTGGCGTTCTCTTTGTTTTAGCTCGCCCTCTTATTTTACCCAGTTACTTGTGGCAATTGGCAAAAACGAGGTTAGTGAACAGCAGGGCTCACGCTAGTCAGGGTGGCCCAGTGTTCACTGTGGCCCAGTGTTCACTGTGGCTCAGTGTTCACTGTGGCTCAGTGTTCACTGTGGCTCAGTGTTCACTGTGGCCCAGTGTTCACTGTGGCCCAGTGTTCACTGTGGCCCAGTGTTCACTGTGGCCCAGTGTTCACTGTGGCTCAGTGTTCACTGTGGCCCAGTGTTCACTGTGGCTCAGTGTTCACTGTGGCTCAGTGTTCACTGTGGCCCAGTGTTCACTGTGGCTCAGTGTTCACTGTGGCTCAGTGTTCACTGAGCCACGCGTTCTTTAAACTAATGTTGTGGATTTCTTTACACTATCTTTAGATTGTGTTTATATACAAATTTATGTCTATATTTATATTTATCTAATGTGTATATGTTTATAATCTCCAATATGTTTGTAAATTGGAGATAACTGTTATCCAAATTACACTCTAGCCCTTTCTTACCCACCCCCCATGAAGTTAATTAAAGATTACCAGGAGCTTGGTATTGAAGCCAAGTCTAATGCTGGGGCCAGATTGATATTTCAGTCAAACTAGACACATGGTTGTCCTCTCCCCCACTCCCTTTGCTACTGAGGGAGCTGTCACCCAGAGTGTGACTCGTTGGTCACTCACTGCCTTGAGAAATGGGACCCGTTGGTCACTCATTGCCTTGAGAAGTGGGACCCGTTGGTCACTCACTGTCTTGATAAGTGGGACCCGTTGGTCACTCATTGCCTTGAGAAATGGGACCCGTTGGTCACTCATTGCCTTGAGAAGTGGGACCCGTTGGTCACTCACTGCCTTGAGAAGTGGGACCCGTTGGTCACTCACTGTCTTGAGAAGTGGGACCCGCTGGTCACTCACTGTCTTGAGAAGTGGGACTCGTTGGCCACTCACTGCCTTGATGAGGTTCACATTGACTTCTATACTTCTTGCACTTAAAGTTTGGATAGCCAAGTTGGACGAATTTGTGCCTTTAAATGACTTACTCATCCATAATTACTATTGATTTCTAAGACACCATTGCAACATGCTTGTATACGAAGACACGCAAAAGTCTAACAAAGTTTGCATGACGATCGCACGTATTAACTGTAGAGCTGAAGTCTGAGGAGCGCTCCGGAGCTCAGTCTTGACCATATACATAAATGATTCAGACATAAGATTGAACAGCAATAGTTGCACGTTTTCCGACGATACAAAAAATGGGGGTGTGAAATAAACATTAGATTACAAATTATTACAAGACGATTTAAACACTTAAAATAGGCAAAAGTTTGACAGGTGCAGTTCAATGGTAACAAATGTGGGATTTGTTATGTAATGCTATTGACGGGTTGCCAGATATCACCTGAATGATTTTGGAATTGTCAAATCAAAGGGGAAAAATATCTGCAAGTCATGATTAGAAAAGTCATGATTTTCATGTCATGATGAAAAAGTCATGATGAAAAGTCATGATTTCCTTGCCCGAAACGCATTGCGTAATAGTGGCTTTAGGCATTGTATGTACTAGCTCTATCTATATATCAATCCATTAATGTAACATCACTTGTATGTATATACCTTACCTGAATAAACATCTGAATCTGAATCTGAAAAGATATCGAGTCAAAAAGTAAATTTAAAAATATCCGGAAATGATATAAAGAATTGACAGCATCACGACATCTAATGTTAATTTTCAGCTTTATTTTGCCCTTGTTAGTTCCCATTACATTACGTAGTTCAGTTTTGATACCGTTCTGGAAAGGAAAAATAGACAAATTCGTTATAACGGGAACAAAGAAGGATGGCAAATTTAGTCCCAGGAATTAGAATCCCCCTTTACGAAGATATACTAAGATAGCCTTTAAAGAAACTGGGGCCAGATTCATGAAAGCACTTATGAACCTGTACATATTTTGTCAATCTTTGGCGGCTTTATTTCCAATTATTAAACAGTTAATGAGCTCCGAAGCACCAGGAGGCTGTTTATAACAATAACAACAGTTGAATGGGAAGTTTCATGCTAAAACTTGATAGATTAAAACTTGTAAACTGTTTAATAAATGTAACCAAAGCCGTTAAAGATTGAGGAAAGATGTACACGTTCGTAAGTGCTTGCGTAAGTGCCTTCGTGAATCTGGCCCCTGGAAACTAAGCCCAAGAGTAAATAAAGGTCGACATAACTGAAGTATACAAGTGAACAAAATTATATATAAATAAAGAGGGAAATATAATAAAGATATTAAATATGTGAGCACAAAATTCAAACACGAAAACAGAGATACAAACTGATTAAGCATAGATTCATACAAGTATATATATATTCAACGACTAAAAACCACAAATTAAAATATGAAAATTGACCCGAATGCCCTCCTTTGGGAACCAATGGGACACCACCATCAACCACAAAATATGTGTTGAATACCTGCCAACGCTAAGCTGCTCATGCCCCCAGGGGAAGGTGAGGGGGAGGCACGAACACTAATATTCTATTATATAAACACTCATTGCATTACGGAGCAGCTGGCCGAGGCTCTTGCGTGGTAAACACAGCAGCAGGGAAAATCCACTTGATGACAGGTAGGAGCCGGGTTAACTGCCACCTGCCACGACACCCACATCCACCTTTAGGACCTCCACCCCCCCCCCCCCCCCAGACAACCCCTTCCTCTTCCCCCGCACCCCCAGACAACTCCTTCCTCCTCCCCCACACCCCCAGGCAACCCCTCTTCCTCCTACCCCAGACCCCCAGACAACCCCTCCCTTCCCCCCACCCCAGTTAACCTTTTCCTCCCCTCCACTCACCGTTTTCCTTTCACTCACCCATCCTTCGCTACTGTTCCTGTCTTTTTTTCTCCCGTCTCCTCCTCTCTTCCTCCACTCTCACCCTTCCCCTGTAGGTCTTCACCCTTGCTGACGCTTCCCCGTCTCCCTCCCCGTCTCCCTCTCCGTCTGCCTCCCCGTCTCCCTCCCCGTCACCTATCTTGACCTCTACCCTTATCTTCAGGTTATCTTGAGAGGATTTCCGGGCTTAGCGTCCCCGCGGCCCGGTCCTCGACCAGGCCTTCTTTTTGTTACACACCCCCAGGAAGCAGCCCGTAGCAGCTTTCTAACTCCCAGGTACCTATTTACTGCTAGGTAACAGGGGCATCAGGGTGAAAAAAACATTTTGCCCCAAACCACCGGGGATCGAACCCGGGACCTTAGGACTACGAATCTGAAGCGCTGTCCATCCAGCTGTCAGGCGCCCTAACTATCACTCTCATTCTCCATTCACAACCTTCACTGTTCCACTAGCCCCTTCTTGAGGTTATCTTGAGATGATTTCGGGGCTTTAGTGTCCCCGCGGCCCGGTCCTCGACCAGGCCTCCACCCCCAGGAAGCAGCCCGTGACAGCTGACTAACACCCAGGTTCCTATTTTACTGCTAGGTATCAGGGGCATAGGGTAAAAGAAACTCTGCCCATTGTTTCTCGCCGGCGCCTGGGATCGAACCCAGGACCACAGGATCACAAGTCCAGCGTGCTGTCCGCTCGGCCGACCGGCTCCCTCAGTGACCTCAATGTCTCACTCTCCCTTCAGTGGCCATACAAGGGCAGGGATGGGTTCATAAGTGATGCAGCTTAGAATATAAATAAAATCGTTTTTAATTCTTTAAAATGGACAAGCAAATTTTTTATAAATTATTAGCATGTCGTCCAGTACACCAGATTCAATGAAATAGTTACACAGTTGGTGGTACCAGGAGGTCTAAAATCTTTTACGGTTTCACATTCAACAAGATAGTGTTCTAGTGAATGCATTAAAGGTTTGTCACAGAGTTTGCAATCTGAATATTCTGGTAGTGGCTCAGCCTCACTAACCTGCCAGATTGTGCCTATAGCTAAGGCGAATTCGCGCATTTATTCCATCACGTTGCCTGGTCTGGCTACTGTGCTGACCATTACAATATATAGCTAAGCATCACTACCGTGAAGAACCACCATATAGACATAGCAGCATAATGCCACAATACCCCACTTCACCGTCACTTCACCATACCATCACCACAACAAGTTCCTCCCAACCCTTCCATACACAACATCAGAGGACGGGGCCCGTCACAGGAAATAAAACACTGCTCCGAAGCTCATTAGTAGTAGTCAAGAGGTAATCGATACAAAATGTTCACAATTCACTGAGCACAAATCAATGGAGGAATACAAGAACGTGGCCAGATTACGTACCCTTCTGGCGAGCCCAACTGTGCAGGCGGACCAGTGTATGATACAGACCAGTATATAATACGGTCCCGTGTATGTGTATATAATACAAGCTGGTGGCACGGTGGAAACACTCGTCCTGCATCTCGCGAGCGATTTGGTCTGGGTTCGAGTCCTGTGGCCACAGAAGATTGTCTGGTCACCAATGCTCAACTGATGGTCCCTGTTCACCCAGCACTAATTGGGTATCCGATTGTTAACCGATTGGCGGGTCATATTCCTAAGAAAAACTAGTGGGTAAGGCTTATCATGAACTATGGATAGGAAAAGCTCTCGGTCAGCTAACAGGAGTAAGAGTTTGTTCCTTCAGTTCCTTCCCCCACCCCACCCACCAGACTGGTTCTAAAGCCGAGAAGAACGACTTAAAATTAAATCAACGAAATGAACCTTTGCGTCACTGAAAAAATTATAAACAGAGGAGACATGGGAGTGACAGAGACAGAATGCGGATGACAGGTGGAAATCATGTATTCAGATGAACCTTTGGGGGTATTAGATAAAACTTTACAATGTCAAAATAAAGATGAGAGAATGAACTCTTAGTTTTATATATATATATATATATATATATATATATATATATATATATATATATATATATATATATATATATATATATATATATATATATATATATATATATATATATATATGGCAGAAGCCAAGAAGTTTAGGGATAGCTGCACCAGTTATTTAAGGTAGAGAGGTAGGACATGGGAGCCGGTGGTTCGAGTCACTTCCAGTGCAGCTTGCTCGGCCACTAAGAAAAGGGATCCGTTGTGGTCAGTCTAATGACTTTATCACTCAATAACTTTTTCCTTCTAATAATAATATTGCTATGTAACAATGTCAGTTGTCCCACAAACTTCACTACAATATCACAGTGCTTTTCAGTTCCCCTTCTGCTGCTAACGTATTTTTTTCACTTGCCAGTTTGAAGTTGTTAGTGTTTTCACCTGCTCCTCTATGTTCACCACACTGTCATCAGCTTTAAATATGCATTGTCCACTGAGCCGTGGTCATAAACTTAATTGTTATTCGCTCCTTTGTCGCTTATAATATACTTCCTCAGTCTCCTTCAACCTCTCGCTTCATTTCTGACATGTTGCTTTGAAAAATCATAGCTTCTACGAACGAGAGAGAGAGAGAGAGAGAGAGAGAGAGAGAGAGAGAGAGAGAGAGAGAGAGAGAGAGAGAGAGAGAGAGAGAGAGAGAGAGGCGAAGAGGAGGGGGGAAGGGAGAGACGAAGAAAAGAGAAACAGAGAACAGAGAGGAAGACAGAGGTCTCCTCCAACACGTACGCAACACAAGATGAACAAAACACAGCGAGGCCAGGAGGACCAGGCACAACTCAGCCCTAAATATGGACTATAAAAGTGAACTGGCTTCCACGTCTTGCGAGCGGGCTGGGTGAAGAACCTGTGTACGTGGGCGCCGGTACTCCTGCCAACACAACACTCACAAGTTGGTGTCGTCGTGGAAATAATAAATGTTGAAGCCAAATAGTATTATGGACAAGTTGAGGATCAGAAAGAAAAAGGCAACGATTAAGAAAGAGGAGATGAACCGCAGAAAAACTTGGTTAAGGAGAGAAGAAAGAGAAGATGCAGGAGCAGCAAGAGGAGATAAAGTTGTAAATGAAGGGAAATTTATGAAAAGAATGATGAGGAAGAGACGACAAGCCACGGTCTGGTCTCCTCAGGCTCTAGTAATCCTCTGACGATCTCTTTCCTGTTCCCATCCTCAATCAACTGGGGATGGGAACAGGATAAATGATCAGCTCACAATCCAGGCTCATCGTTTGTGTCGGGCCAGGATTCCGCTGACCACCAACATGACCATTCTTGTAGCTTATTCAGATCGTCCTCCAATGTCTGTCACCGTTTGATTTTCCATCTACTACACAATGGACAAAACAAAATATGTTTTCTGCCCTTACTGCGACGTTGCTCTCTGTCGTCTAAGTTTTAAACCACAGTTTAGTGCTCGTCCCATCATGTTTTTCCTTTCTAGCAGTTTGTAAATACTTAGCTTTCCTACTTTATTTTGTCTTTAATTCACAGAGTTCTACTCGAGTTATGAACCAGGATTTACCTCTCATGAGGCTCGGCTGATTCTCTGTGTACACATCTAGTTGTGCTTGAGGGGGTTGCGCTTCGGCTCTTTGGTCCCGCCTCTCAACCGTCAATTTACTGGTGTACAGATTCCTGAGCTTCTCGAACTCTAGCATATTTACATATGAAACTGTGTATGGAGTCTGCCTCCACCACATCACTTCCTAGTGCATTCCATTTACTAATTACTCTGACACTGAAAAAGTTCTTTCTAACGTCCCTGTGGCTCATTTGGGTACTCAGCTTCCACCTGTGTCCCCTTGTGTGTGTACCATCCGTCCATATCTACCAATCTACCGTGTGTGTGTGTGTGTGTGTGTGTGTGTGTGTGTGTGTGTGTGTGTGTGTGTGTGTGTGTGCGCGCGCGTCTGTATAGAAAAAAAGGGTTGATAACTTTTTTCGTTTGATAAGGTCATTTCGTTGCCTGAAACGCTATGTGTGCTAGTGGCTGTACAAGAATGTAAAGAACTCTTATATATATAAATAAATATATTATTTATATATATATGCAATACATAAATATATTATAAATATAAATAAGATAATATATAATATCGCGTCCGTCCCTTTCGACATGGGTCTCTGGGTTGCTAAGACCTGATCTGACTAAGTCAGGTCAGCTTCAAGTCAGGTCAGCTTCAAGTCAGGTCAGCTTCAAGTCAGCTTCAGGTCAGCGCGCGCAGGTGTACGGGAGTGTACGCCGCCACCATCGAGCTCAGGAATTACGAGCTGATATTTCAAGCCAAACAATTGGGCGATCCGTTACCATGCCATACTAACTTACCCAGCAAGAAATAGTTCCCACCAAATTTTTTTTTTTTTTTGGTTATCTTAATAACATTTTAAAGAACCTGTCAACCTACATGCTAGGGTATGCGCGCGCGCGTGTGCACCCACACACACACAATACAACTTTTCCTGGACAAAGTCAAATGCACAACGAAGGTAATAGCTAACTTGGTAGAAGGGGAAAACTACGCGTCCTTTCGCCTTTGTGGACGAGACAGCGAACCGAACCACTGTTTCCCCTAAGTCATGTTCGCTCAGGAAGTCATAAAGACCTGGAGAAGCACGCGACACTGAGGAAAAAATGTGCTCTTCTTTGGCGAGCCACGGGCTGGGAGGGTGGGGGGGGGGAGGGAGAATGAGGAGGGGGGAAGAGGGGTGATGGGAGAGGGGGGAAACGGGGTTAGGGGAGGGAGGGGGGCCAACACATCAGCCACCAGCAACAGGAGTCCCACACAGGCTGTGAGGGAGTGCTGCTCTCTGTGGGGAAGCAGGCAACACTGCCTCCCTAGTGTGGGGGCAGACATTGACAACTCTTGCCTCCCACACTTTGGAGACAAATGTTATCTGAGAGAGAGAGAGAGAGAGAGAGAGAGAGAGAGAGAGAGAGAGAGAGAGAGAGAGAGAGAGAGAGAGAGAGAGAGAGAGAGAGAGAGAGAGAGAGAGAGAGAGAGAGAGAGAGAGAGAGAGAGAGAGAGAGAGAGAGAGAGAGAGACAGACAGACAGACAGACAGACAGACAGACAGACAGACAGACAGACAGACAGACAGACAGACAGACAGACAGACAGACAGACAGACAGACAGACAGACAGACAGAAATCAAGAAAAGACATATGAAACAGAGAAAAGGAGCTGGCAGGAAGAATGTATACAAAATACAAATGATATTCCATGTGTTATTACACATTCAATTAACAGAGGCGCAGAAAGCCCGACCATATCACCATTAAATTAAGTTAGAAGACCAAAAACACAAAGACATGACACTGCACGACCTCATTCATGAAGAGGATAACGTACTAAAGAATAAAGTAAATAATGTATTAACGAATATAATTCCAAAAGACATTTCAGGCAAACTAAGGACCAGTTACTTTGGTTAGTTTTTAATACCTGTGATGCAAGTTTTATACAAATTTTATTGTGAATTTCATCACTGTTTAGGATGTATATATCGTATGTGTATGTGTATATGTATAAGTAAATGTGTATGTAAACAATTCCGCAGGGAACATCTGACTGTTTGTTAAGCGGTAAAGCTGTCACGTTCTGCTGCTTTAAAGTTTTGCATTATTTAAAATCAGTCAAAATAAATAAATATTATAACTATGTTTGAATGTCTTTTCAAGATTGGAGGCCAGACGCTTGGGGCTAACTTCATCCAATTTTTCAAAATTTGAACATTATATAATATTCAATTCGTGATGTGTACACAACATCCTTTCAGTTACAGAGATTTCACGATTATTGAATTATAGGACCGACTGTTTACACCATGCATAAAAAACATGCAATTTTGCAAAATTACTCTTCTAAAATAAAACTGGAACATTGGAAAACTTGTGATGTACAGAATAAACTCAACTGTAATTTTAAAAGTTGTGATAAATGAGTGGCATGAAACATGTAGCGAGCGGCCAAACATTTTACAAACTCATGATGTGCAACAATAAACCAAACGTGAAATAAGGGACTATTAACCTTTCAAACTACGAGCGTGAAACATCTGAACGAACGAACGTAGGCACATTTATACACGAATGTGTGTGTGTGTGTGTGTGTGTGTGTGTGTGTGTGTGTGTGTGTGTGTGTGTGTGTGTGTGTGTGTGTGTGTGTGTGTGTGTGTGTGTGTGTGTGTGTGTGTGTGTGTGTGTGTGTGTGTGTGTGTGTGTGTGTGAGAGAGAGAGAGAGTTTGAGTGTGTGTGTGTGTGTGTGTATATACTATTTGTGTCTGCAAAATCGAGCTATTATCTCTGATTGATTGACAGTTCAGAGGCAGGCCGAAAGATCAGGGCTCAACCCCCGCAAGCACAACTAGGTGAATACAACTAGGTGAATACATACATAAAGCAGCCCGTAGCAGCTATCTAACTCCCAGGTACCCATTTACTGCTAAGTGAACAGGACCGCCAGAGAGAGACGATTGTCTGTGTAGAGCAGCAGACATGGTTGTCTGCCTATACCAGAGGCAGACAGTTTTCGCCCTGACATTATTGTTGCAGTCGAAGGCACAGCGCTCTTCAACATGTGCTCGTCCACACAGTCAATATGTGCTCGTGAAAAATTCTTTGGCTTCGTGTCCTCAAGAGTATAAGGAATATCTACACATGTACTGTACCTGTTTTCTGGTTTCCAGCTTCCACCTTCACTCACCTGGAAAACAGAGAGAGAAAGGATAAGGAATCTCAGGTCTGTGAATAATGTGCTGAAGACTGCTTATATGATCCACACAACACGAGCCATGAGCCGCTCCAGGTGGCAGCTCCTTCCCGCCTCCGATGTTTGCCACATAACTACTCCCTTTAGAAACTTGTTTTACTTCGTATGTCAGACCAATACCGGGGTATGCGGCTCCAGCCTGGAGTCCACATCTAGTCAAACACACAATGAAGTTAGAAATTTCAGAGGTATGCCATCAAGCTAGTTCTTGAGCTGGGGGGGGGGGGGTATGAGCTACGAGGAAAGATTGCTGGAAGTAAACCTCACGACATTGGAAGACAGAAGAGTTGGGGAAGATATGATCACTACCTATAAAATTCTCAGGGGAATTGACAGTTGATAAGAGTAAACCATTTAGCACGGTTTGTACGCGAACACGGGGACATAGGTGGAAATTCAGTACCCAAATGAACCATAAGAATGTAAGACATTTTTCATTGTCAGCAGTTAACAGATGGAATGCACTAGGCTGTGATGTGGTGGAGACTGACTTCATGCACAGTTTCAAATGTAGATATGATAAAGCCCAGTAGGCTCAGGAATCTGTACACCAGTTGATTGACGGGGGGACCAAAGAGCCGAAGTTCAACCCCCGCAAGCACAACTAGGTGAATACAGTTCCCTCACGCCTCCTGTGCTTGCCACAGTTCTCTTACTATATTTGTTTACAAACCTGTATTGCGTATTACTAATTGGTCGTTAGCATAACTGAAAATTAACACAGCAAAATTAATTTATGTCACCCGACACCCGGAAATATGTGTTTGAAGAATGAGCTCGCATATGAGAGGGCGAGACACACACACACACACACACACACACACTCACTCACTCACTCACTCACTCTGACAAGCACAGAGACTTGAGCGTGCGCCAGATTTTCCCCAAGCATGAAAAAATATTTGAGTATTGTATTATTAGTTATGACAGTGAGTGAGTTGAGGCTGAGGGGGAGGGGGAGGAAGCCAAGACTGAGGGGGTGGAAGCCAAGACTGAGGGGGTGGAAGCCAAGACTGAGGGGGTGGAAGCCAAGACTGAGGGGGGTGGAAGCCGAGACTGAGGGGGGTGGAAGCCAAGACTGAGGGGGTGGAAGCCAAGACTGAGGGGGTGGAAGCCAGGACTGAGGGGGTGGAAGCCAAGACTGAGGGGGTGGAAGCCAAGACTGAGGGGGTGGAAGCCAAGACTGAGGGGGTGGAAGCCAAGACTGAAGGGGTGGAAGCCAAGACTGAGGGGGTGGAAGCCAAGACTGAGGGGGTGGAAGCCAAGACTGAGGGGGTGGAAGCCAAGACTGAGGGGGTGGAAGCCAAGACTGAGGGGGTGGAAGCCAAGACAGAGGGGGAGGAAGCCAAAACTGAGGGGGTGGAAGTCACGACTGAGGGGGGGTGGAAGCCAAGACTGAGGGGGTGGAAGCCAAGACTGAGAGGGGGAGGAAGCCAAAACTGAGGGGGTGGAAGCCAAGACTGAGGGGGTGGAAGCCAAGAAGTCATTGGGGAGGGCCGCTGTAAGATTGTATCATCAGGGTAATGGAGGAGCCCTGCCGGGCCTCGTGTGGGGGTACACGGCACAGGACCTTCTGTGACTTCTTCCTCTACTCTTTACCTCCTTCTTTTCCTCCACCTCCTCCTCCTCGACCCATTTGGTAATGGCTTCTCCTTCATGCTTTCATGTCCTGGCGCGGCTTGCTGCTGGCGCACATACTCGGTAATAATGATGGTGAGGGTGATGGTGATGAGGGTGATGGTGGTGATGGTGATGGTGATGCTGGTGACAGCGTTAGTGATGACGATTGCGACCATGCAATGATGATAATACTCCTCCATCGTGTAGCATAATGTAGGGGCCCATAAGATGGGGCCTCGTTTCTTTCACCCTGACGCCCCTGTTACCTAGCAGTAAATAGGTACCTGGGTGTTAGTCAGCTGTCACGGGCTGCTTCCTGGGGGTGGAGGCCTGGTCGAGGACCGGGCCGCGGGGACACTAAAGCCCCGAAATCATCTCAAAATAACCTCAAGAAAATCGTGAGGGGAGAATCAGAGAGAGAGAGACGCCAGCAGCAGCAGTGTTTGAACCGGTTACAAGGAGAGGTTATCTTGAGATGATTTCGGGGCTTTTTAGTGTCCCCGCGGCCCGGTCCTCGACCAGGGCCTCCACTCCCAGGAAGCAGCCCGTAACAGCTGACTAACACCAAGGTACCTATTTTACTGCTAGGTAACAGGGGCATAGGGTGAAAGAAACTCTGCCCATTGTTCCTTGCCGGCGCCTGGGATCGAACCCAGGACCACAGGATCCCAAGTCCAGCGTGCTGTCCGCTCGGCCGACCGGCTCCCAAGCTCGAGGCCTCCCTCAAGCATCCATACATGTACTACGAACCACCAACCGGAGCTCGGTCCACCAAACACAGATGAGTACGAGCAAGTTAAGGCAGACGCAGAAACACACAAGCCGAAGCACAACGTTACACTGTAGTTGGAAAATTGTATCAACAAGACGAAGGAGTAGAAAAAAGTAGATATGATTGAAGGGTTGTAGACATGTTGGTCGTGCATTAGACCACCTACGGCTGGAAAAAATGGAGTTCATGAGCTAAAGCTCAACACCTACAATCACAACCGGATGAGCTAACGAACACAAAAGACACAAACAGGTGACCACACAGTGGCAGATATACAAGCCAACACACGAATACAAAAACACAAACATGAATTAAACAAAACAAAAACTTGAATTCAAGCCAGCTTTCTGTCTAGCCGCGAGCCAGCCGAGCCCCAGCGGCGACCCGCTCACCAGATCGTCACTCACACCGGAGATAACACAAGCAACTTATCAAGCCCACGCCATAACTCCAGGCAAACAAGCCCAAGAATTAAGGCAGCGCCGTAAATCAGGTGATAGTGGAGAGTGCAGGTAGGAGGATGTGCAGGTGGGGAGCAGGGGCGGGGGGAGTGTCTGACAGTGAGGTGAAGGGAAGCTGAGGAAGAGGCGTGATAGCAGACAGAATCTGACGGACAGGTTATGGACAGATGAAAAAATGCACCTATACCCTATAGGGATAGGAGCCGGTCTATAGGGAGCCGGTCGGCCGAGCGGACAGCACGCTGGACTTGTGATCCTGTGGTCCTAGGTTCGATCCCAGGCGCCGGCGAGAAACAATGGGCAGAGTTTCTTTCACCCTATGCCCCTGTTACCTAGCAGTAAAATAGATACCTGGGTGTTAGTCAGCTGTCACGGGCTGCTTCCTGGGGGTGGAGGCCTGGTCGAGGACCGGGCCGCGGGGACACTAAAGCCCCGAAATCATCTCAAGATAACCTCAAGATACCCTACAGAAATATTAAAAAAGTTGAAAACATGGGCACATAATGTCCTACTTAAATTCAGTCCCAGTAATGAAATCAATAAAAATAGAGAGAGAGATTGAAGTGCATTATTAAAGATATGCAGCTTAAAGCTTTATGGACATAAATGGTGGACATCATTCCAGGTTTAACGCCTGAAGAACAGAATAAAGCTGGTTGCATACGCAAAGCTGTAAAATATGACAATGATCTCTTGGAATCTAGACCAGGAATGAATGACAATTATACACAACCTACTTAGGCCAGACCATTTCTTGAATACCAGTAATTAGAGTAAATTAACCTATGAAAACAGCATAAAGTAGGTAAAGCTAGGAACACTAGGAGAGAGAACTAGTAGAGACAAACACAACATTCAAGATACTGAAGGGGACTTGACTAGAATGACAGGCACATGCTATTTCTAACAGCTTGTTCAAATAGAGAGGAAATCCAATGGAAACTAATACAAATGAGTCAGAGAGAAGCACGAAAAAAGTCGCTTGTAGTACTACCTAACAGTACACCATTTTTGTGACACTGTGACAACTGGAGAGGACGGGTTGACTAGTCAGCACCCACACAGGACACTTTACTACCACCACTCAACACCCAGGTCGTCCTCTCAAGTTGCCACAGTCACAAAAATGACGTACTAAATTGCCCGAACCTAACCTAACTGAGGACTCAAAATAGAAGAAAAACAACAGCCCGTCAATCTTGCGAGCCGCTATGATTATAGTACATTATATTTTGACGATGAGAATTTTGATGTCAAAAGACAAGTTACAACACCAGCATCATCAGTCATGCCTGTTCCATCATTTATTTACTGATATTTCCTTGTTAAAAGTCTCCTCACAAACCTAGGTTAGCTAAGCAGTTACTTGCTTTTCCTAAAAGTTTTCTGCTTACATTGCTAAACATGAAAACCTTGGTCAATTAAATCTATAAACGACAGCTTATATAATGGTAGTAAATACTCATAAAACATTGTGGAATATGCAGGCGAAGAGTCACAATAACGTGGCTAAATAAAGTATGATGACCAGACCACACACTAGAATGTGAAGGGACGACGACGTTTCGGTCCGTCGTGGACCATTCTCAAGTCGATTGTCGACTTGAGAATGGTCCAGGACGGACCGAAACGTCGTCGTCCCTTCACATTCTATTGTGTGGTCTGGTCATCATTGTGGAATACAATGTGTTACATGAGTACCATTTCCATCATCACAACTGGAGAGCATCAGTTTGTAACCACCTGTGCATGGGTGTGTGAGGCACGGCCCCAACACACTAGACCTGTACGTGGGTGTGTGAGGCACGGCCCCAACACACTAGACCTGTACGTGGGTGTGTGAGGCACGGCCCCAACACACAAGACCTGTACGTGGGTGTGTGAGGCACGGCCCCAACACACTAGACCTGTACGTGGGTGTGTGAGGCACGGCCCCAACACACTAGACCTGTACGTGGGTGTGTGAGGCACGGCCCCAACACACTAGACCTGTACGTGGGTGTGTGAGGCACGGCCCCAACACACTAGACCTGTGCATGGGTGTGTGAGGCACGGCCCCAACACAAGACCTGTACGTGGGTGTGTGAGGCACGGCCCCAACACACTAGACCTGTACGTGGGTGTGTGAGGCACGGCCCCAACACACTAGACCTGTGCATGGGTGTGTGAGGCACGGCCCCAACACACTAGACCTGTACGTGGGTGTGTGAGGCACGGCCCCAACACACTAGACCTGTACGTGGGTGTGTGAGGCACGGCCCCAACACACTAGACCTGTACGTGGGTGTGTGAGGCACGGCCCCAACACACTAGACCTGTGCATGGGTGTGTGAGGCACGGCCCCAACACACTAGACCTGTACGTGGGTGTGTGAGGCACGGCCCCAACACACTAGACCTGTACGTGGGTGTGTGAGGCACGGCCCCAACACACTAGACCTGTACGTGGGTGTGTGAGGCACGGCCCCAACACACTAGACCTGTGCATGGGTGTGTGAGGCACGGCCCCAACACACTAGACCTGTACGTGGGTGTGTGAGGCACGGCCCCAACACACTAGACCTGTACGTGGGTGTGTGAGGCACGGCCCCAACACACTAGACCTGTACGTGGGTGTGTGAGGCACGGCCCCAACACACTAGACCTGTACGTGGGTGTGTGAGGCACGGCCCCAACACACTAGACCTGTACGTGGGTGTGTGAGGCACGGCCCCAACACACTAGACCTGTACGTAGGTGTGTGAGGCACGGCCCCAACACAAGACCTGTACGTGGGTGTGTGAGGCACGGCCCCAACACAAGACCTGTACGTGGGTGTGTGAGGCACGGCCCCAACACAAGACCTGTACGTGGGTGTGTGAGGCACGGCCCCAGCACCAACCCTCACTACGCTATAATTTGCCTCCAATAAATCAAACATTTTCTCGCTAAATTTGCCTGAAAACTCCTCTCAGGTAAAATTGGCAATATATTTTACAACAGTGATCGTTATCTTCGCTAACTGTGTATACCTTCCTGTTGCTACACGGACCATACCTCTACACTGTGTATACCTGCCTCCCGGTACACGGACCATACCTCTACACTGTGTATACCTGCTTCCCGGTACACGGACCATACCTCTACACTGTGTATACCTTCCTGTTGCTACACGGACCATACCTCTACACGGTGTATACCTTCCCTCCGGTACACTTAGTCACATCCATATACTCCCAGGTACCTATTTACTATTATTTGAACAGTAACATCAAGAGTATGGAAACATGCCCAGACATCTCGCCCTGTCCGGGAATCGAACACAGGACCAATCGGTTGTGAGTCGACTGCGCTATCACCAAGTGTCATTGCGGCCCCAGTAAGTCTTATTTTGTTTTTATCCAGTTGACCAGACCACACACTAGAAGGTGAAGGGACGACGACGTTGCGGTCCGTCCTGAACCATTCTCAAGTCGATTGTGATCCTTTTTATCCAGTGTTTGTTTCTGCTGACCAGACCACACGCTAGAAGGTGAAAGGACGAAGACGTTTCGGTCCGTCCTGGACCATTCTCAAGTCAATTGTGATCCTTTTTATCCAGTGTTTCTGCTGTTTATAATATTATGATACGTTTGTATTCTGTGAGCTCCTAACACACAAATGGCGCAGCCTTTTGGGATCTAATAACTCGAGAAGATTTCTATATTTGTCACCGCAATAAAGTACCTAGTAAGACTTCTGTCATGGTGTACTCCTCCGCTAATTAAGTTTCGTTTATATATACTTGACTCAACTTTAGACTGTCGTCTCGTCTCTCAGGTGTCGCTACACATGAGACATTATTTCTCACCTGCCTTCGTGTCTCGTCTCACTCGACGCTATTTATCGCTGTTTAATTATTTCTTAGTTTTTTCTCAGTATTTATCACCCTTCTCTACTCCCTGTTACTATGTTTCTTCCCTGTGGTCGTCTACGAATACTGATTTTATATTATTTCATCTATTTAGTGCTTTTTTCTTTGCTAAATATTTTAAATTTGTATTCCATATTTTTATTATGTTAATTTATTCATCTTTTCACACTTGCTTAATTCATTGAGTAAATCCGAGACTAAGAATTATAAAATCCGGAAGAGCACAGCTGTTGTTGCTGGATGTGGAGGCCGGTAATGTTATCATTACCAACACACAGCTGCGTGTTTACCCAGAGAGAGCGAGCATCGGAACGCTGCAAAACACGATCAAAACATTTGCCCGTTGAGCCCACAACTACCAAATCTCCGAGTTGTGGCATGCCAATTATGGAGCCTGGCGCACCGGAACGCTGGCTCGCGTCCCGCCGACACCATTACGGGACGACATCGTTCAATTTATCGCGCGATTGTTCAACGACAATTTTTTTTAATGTTACCTTTATTTCAGCCGAGTGAAGCCATTACTGTCGAAGCGCTTGCGTTTTGTTGTACGTAGCGGAAATTCCCAATACAGGAACGGTTCCTGGTGGTGATGCATGCAAGAATGACTGACTAGAGATTATTGTTTCGAATTTTCGTAAACCATTTATAGTTCTTTATGTTGTTCCGTGTCTCTTTATTGCGATAACCAAGACGCTGCCCACAGCTTCAGGGTCATACAGAGCAAACATCTGACTGTCTGACACCTGACATGCCCCCCTCCTTCAGTGTAACACATTGTGCCTCTCAAAAGTAACAGTATCCCTCCCAAGTGTAAACACCGCCAACATTAGTATTAGAATCTCCTCTAAATTATTTTGTCGTGGTACCACCGAACTTTCCACACATTAGGTCACACAACCTTCACTTCAGATTATCAGGATGGGGAGCCACTAACCGAAAATGACGATGGAAACCTCGAATACTGTAGGCGGGACTGTGGGATCAGACACGAGAGTACATGATAGGCAGAAACACACTGTGACTGAAGTTACAGCCTCGCTCCTATGCCAGGTAAGTCCACTACGGGCTCACTATAGCTCGTGCTACTTGGAACGTTTCTTTCCCAGTAGCTGAATCTTAAACAACAACACTGTGGCTTAGACTGTGCCAGAGGTGAGGTGGTCTGCTGGCCAGAAGGCGGAGGCTGGTCTACTACCTGGAGTAACTTTGCTGGTGGAAGAAGATAGAGTTGACATAGACACGGCTGAGACCAATTGTACCCACACAGGCAGTGCCAGCTGGCGTTGTGGGACAGCGTATCGGAGCGAAAAACAGTTGTACGGGCGATAAACAACCAGCGCAGGGACGCTGTAACCTGGGGCTAAGAGACGTCTCGGTGATTAGATTAGTTATGATAATTTCTCTTGTCACCGTGAAGGCGTGGCCATTGGCACCAATCATCCCAATCAGATAATTTTGTTGTTGCTAGTTTATTATGCAGCAGGTAAACCATCGTGTGAGGGGTAGCACAAGAGGGTTGCACGATGTCTTAATCAGACCCGCGGTCGTTATTTTACATTACCTTTCATAATTTATCTGCGCACGTAGACAACGATGATCAAGCGATGAGTCACAATAACGTGGCTAAAGTATGTTGACCAGACCACACACTAGAAGGTGAAGGGACGACGACTTTTCGGTCCGTCCTGGACCATTCTCACAATCGACTTGAGAATGGTCCAGGACGGACCGAAACGCCGTCGTCGTCCCTTCACCTTCTAGTGTGTGGTCTGGTCAACGATAATCAACCGAGCAAGACATGTATATTTTATCACAAAGAATGTTAGGTAACATGCTTATTGTTTGTACTGAACGGGGGTGAGAATAGCTTGAGCTACTTTATCCCTTTAAGTGTATTTATACCTCAATAAGCTTATTTCATTTTAAGTCAACCAGACTGAAGAAAACCACTTACGGTATGGAGGCTGTGAGCTGGCCGAGAAGCATTCAGGCTGGACGGGTTGGGGTGTGTGTGTGGTGATTGTATCCTGAGGGGTGAGGTTCCACCACCTCCAATGTGGTGAATGAATGGATGTGTGGAGTGTAAGCACGTGTGTATACAAGGTGAAGGTCTGGCTGATTCTGCCTGGAAACTTCCCCGGATTGACGGGACCAGGAAAGATCTTTTGTGCCCTCTGTAATGCTTTTGCGCTACCGCTCGCAGGATGAGTATGGGGTGCACAATAAACTAAATCAGATAGATAATATATAGATATTATATATTAGATCTAATAGATATATTAGATCTAAATAGATAAAAAAATCAGGAGTGAGCTAATCTTGAGTACACAACTAATGCAGCATCCCACTACTCTAATTGTTATAGAACTATATTTAAAATAAATTTAAAAATGCTGTACAAGTTTATAATAGAAAAAACAATCATTTAATTAGTTTATAATCGAAAATCCAAGGCACTGAAAATCTTTGGTATCTATATAAAATTTGTCAAGTCTAATGGATTTATGTGCGACAAGCATCATGGCCTTCGGAAGTCAAGTTGCCTACATGTAACAGTATCATCATAGACGTCACACTTGGGTGTCCAGGGGGCTCCCATAAGGTATGTACTCACCTAATTATACTCACCTAATTGTGCTTGCGGGGGTTGAGCTCTGGCTCTTTGGTCCCGCCTCTCAACTGTCAATCAACTGATGTACAGATTCCTGAGCCTACTGGGCTCTATCATATCTACATTTGAAACTGTGTATGGAGCCAGCCTCCATCTAAAAGTATGTGCTGGTATGTATAAATGTATAAAAAGTATGTATAAATATATGTATAAATATATATAAAAGTATGACCTATAATAAGTATACTGGTCACTCGTGTGACCAGTTCTTATCCAGCCGACACAACCCAGCTGTGTTGAACCTCTTAAGGTTTCGAAACGTCAAGAAAACGGTCAATTTAAAGTGTCCTCTCCTAATAGATAAAGCCAGAGGACCCAAAACAGAAAACGGGGACAGTACGTCACTTCCGCCAGCCGCTTCCATTTTCTAGTACGACGATTTTTGGCCTTATGTAACGCATACGAGCGAAAAACAACGTTATTTGTAAGAGGACAAGTTGCACAACCATCAGCCATGTACTCCGTCGTTCACAGCACCAGCAGCACGACCCAGGCCGACGACAACACCCGCCCCCTGCTTCACTCTCCTCCCCTACCCCTACCCATCAAAGATTAGGCAGATTAAAGCTATTTATTCAATGAAATACTGTATATAGTTCTGAATATATAATCATATAAAGGGGCTTTATGTTTGCATTTTTGTATGAAACCACATTAAGCCCATATTAAGCTCTCTCGTTCAATAAGCTCCATCGACCATAATATTCTGTCATTAAATTCCACAGCCCTTCAATACCACCGTTCATTAAATGCACGAATGGTTAAATTCCAATATACGTTAAAAATCTACCACCTACTATAATCCCACCGCCCATTATAATCTCACCACCCATTAAAACCCCCACCACCCCACAAGAACCCTTAAATATCCCATACAAGGAATGGTAACAGCCAGCAAGTACTTCGCATTTATCAGTCAACCAATCCACTATTAATTCCTTCATCATTCAGACACCATAATGGCTCTCTCCCCTTGTGTACAGCGCCGCCAGACACGCTTACACCCCCCTTGTGTACAACACCACCAGACACGCTTACACCCCCCTTGTGTACAACACCACCAGACACGCTTACACCCCCCTTGTGTACAACACCACCAAACACGCTTACACCCCCCTTGTGTACAACACCACCAGACACGCTTACACCCCCCTTGTGTACAACACCACCAGACACGCTTACACCCCCCTTGTGTACAACACCACCAGACACGCTTACACCCCCCTTGTGTACAACACCACCAGACACGCTTACACTCCCCTTGTGTACAACACCACCAGACACGCTTACACCCCCCTTGTGTACAACACCACCAGACACGCTTACATATCTTGTGCCATGAAAATAAAACAATGCATGGTCTGGCTAAAATATTTGGTTGTGTGCGTGTCATTCCAGAGATCACGGAAGGTAATGCCTCCCTACTCTTGTGTATTGGATGACAGGAAATATAAATTTGCATTTTGTTCTAAACAGGCAACTGTACTTTTAATTTTTTACACATTCCATTTAATATTTTACTGTGTTTCATTATTTTAATAAAGTAAAACACAAACTTTAGATATCATTAGTTAATATTCACAGCTATTTCACAGGTAATTAGCGTGCTAGACAATTCTACTTTTTTTTCTCCATCATCATATTTTTTTTTACTTTACAAGAAGTGGGTAAAGTTCCACTGTGTCTCCCCAACTCACTGTGTCCTCCATATATTCATCAATATAATAGAAAAACATATAATTACTATATTATATTACGTCAAATTAAGATATAACCTCTAAACGCATATAGAGCAAAGGGAAGACTGAGAGGAACGTTTGGGTCCGTCTTGGACCATCAAGTCCAGACCTCACAGTAGTCCGCCCCAGACCCAAACGTCCTCACTTGTTCATGGTTCTAATGCATTTCTCTAGTGTTTATTTGTTCCAGCCCTGTTACTGTGACTTATACTCTCAAAACAAACAATCTGGCAGACAAAATGTTCTTATACCACCATCATTACACGACTGTGTCTGGGAAAACAAATTCAAGATATTTACTGTACATTGTCTTGGTATTTACTTATAGTACTGAACTTCACATCTGTGGGTTTCCAGTAGTGTAACCTGGCGTTTGCATGTGAGTGAACTTTTCATTATAGAATTATTTGGATCAGCAAAGCAGCTGATTTGTAACAGCATCTATTGCTTCCAGTACAGTGAATCTGCTTTTTCCACAAGGGCAACCTTTACTTGTACAGCAGGAGCAGGAAACCTTTACCTCCAGGTTATCTTGACGTTATCTTGAGATGATTTCGGGGCTTAGCGTCCCCGCGGCCCGGTCCTCGACCTAGCCTCCTTTTTGTTACACACCCCCAGGAAGCAGCCCGTAGCAGCTGTCTAACTCCCAGGTACCTGTTTACTGCTAGGTGAACAGGCGCATCTAGATGAAAAAACCTCTGCCTATTTGTTTCCGCCTCCGCCGGTGACCGAACCCGGAACCTTAGGACTACGAATCCCGAGCGTTGTCCACTCAGCCGTCAGGCCAAGGTTAAATATCATTCCTTGGAACTGCGTTAACCTGAGATGCATTCCGTCACCACTACCCATAGGCGGCCCACCACCGCTTGCTCTACCACCTTAATCATCATTACTTACGCCCTCTAACCATTAAATTAGGCTGAATCACTATTAGCGTGAAGTAATACCTCACGCACACTATTACCTCCGTCATCTAGCAATTACAATATTTGTCTGCCAAACATATTAGTGGAATGATTTCCATCCATCTTCACTCCTCAGAGGAGTCATCTGTGCGCCGATCTGAAAGAATTTTTAAACCAAATTTTTGGGTTTAAAAACAAAATTACACAGTTAAAAAAAAACTATAATAGTATTACAAGGGGGAAGTAGAAACAATACAAAATACACTAACATGAGAAAGACAAAGAATAGGAATAGCAGCAATAGGAAGAACAAGAAATAGAAGAAGAGTGGGTCAGCCAGCCCACCACAACACAGGCGACGCTCACAGTTGAGAGGCGGGCCGAAAGAGCAGAGCTCAACCCCCGCAAACACAACTAGGTGAACACACAAAACGGCCCACCTTTCTCTCTCATTTCACCACCTTTTAAAATCTTATCCGTCGCCCCGCCGTAAAAAGGTGAAACAAAAAAGCCATCTCCATCTTAATCGACATGCAGCTAATCATAATTATATTTCCGGGGTGTAATTATGGGTTATTTAGCGAGCCATCAGGGGGAGAATCTGGCTCGCTAATCAGCTTGGGTACACCTGGCTGTTCTTGATCCCTTGACTCCTGGCTGTCGACGTGGTCCCCCCTCCCCCACAAAACACTCCACCCCCTGTTTCCCCCAACAGCACCCCCCCCCCTCCCCCAGAAACAAGGGGTTGGTGGAAGTCGTGTGCATATAATCGCAACTGTACGTTCCTCCCGCCACAAATCTCCAATATCATTGTAATAGAGGCGAAGATCCACTTTAGTTCCAGTGTCCTTTCGCTGTTATTACGCGGTCCGCAGTGGAACACGTTTTGAAGGAAAGGGATTCTGAGGAAGGAGAGAGAGAGAGAGAGAGAGAGAGAGAGAGAGAGAGAGAGAGAGAGAGAGAGAGAGAGAGAGAGAGAGAGAGAGAGAGAGAGAGAGAGAGAGAGAGAGAGAGAGAGAGAGAGAGAGAGAGAGAGAGAGAGAGAGAGAGAGAGAGAGAGAGAGAGAGAGAGAGAGAGAGAGACGGGAGGGGGGGGAGAAAAAAGAAGTGAATGAGAGAGCGGGTGAGGGAAGGAGGGGGGGGGAAGACAGGATGGAAATTGAAATTGAAATAAGTTTATTGAGGTAAAATACACACAAAGGGATGAGGTGGCTCAAGCTATTCTCACCCCGTTCAGTACATCGTGTTAATACATACATATAAACACATCACAAACAATAAACATATTACCAAACATTCTGAGAGATAAACATCTGCATTTCCTAAACAGGATGGAGAGTAGGGGATGGAGTCAAGAAGGCGTGCCTGACCTTGCCCGATATTAGAAGACAATCCACTTGGAAGATTCGTAGATTTTTTTATATTGAAAACCCGTTGAAAACTCTGACTCTGGGAGTGTAATTTTAAAATTAAGTAGATTATTGAAGCTTGTAGTGGGCCACAAAAACCAGCGTTGAACACACACATTTCTTTGTATTCAATTGTCTTTTTTGCTGCATGTGTGCGTGCGTGCAGGAGTCTGAGCGAGTACACACCTATCAGTGTCTACGATCACCACGATCTGGCTCAATATTTGTTGTTGGTTTAGATTTAACTACTTAGAACAAAAGTTCCAAAGTAGCACGGACTACGGTGAGTCCGTAGTGGACTTACCTGGCACAGGAGCGGGGGCTGTCTCAATATTTGTGTCCACTGTCGTACTTACGCTTCAAACTGATGAGATGGAGTCCACAAGTTATATCTGTACCTGTGTTATGACTAGGCTCAGGCCTCGACATAACTATATCATTTGTATACAAGTGTATACCTAATTATTTGCGTTGATTATTCTAAAATGTAACGTAGGATTTGATATACTAATTTCACATTGAGATTATACTAATATAATTTAGTGTTTTAATGAGAACAATTAGACATTCAAATTCAAACAGAATCTTGTTGAATTTAAATGGAGAAAATTTGTTTACGTTGATTCTTATTGATGTTTCTTTAAAGTTTGAAATGTCTTTACTTTGAATAACAAATACAAATTATATTATAGGCCTACGTAATAAGGTAACAGTAAACTTTGTTTACATTTATAAGTGGGGGTTCCCCTCACCCCCTATGATTAAATAGTCCTTAATCGAAGAGTGATGAAGAATAGGGTAAGGTAATCGGTGCCTGTCATCATCTAATGGTTATCTACCGGGTCTGATCTCTCCTCAAATCAAAGGTAAGCCATCAAACGATGAGACACTCGATGTTAAAACCATTTGAATGTTGATTATTGGTATCAGCTCTCGAATGAATATGACCTGAAGTGTTTGTAGCGTCCGTCCATTACCCTCATGTGCACCACTTCAGTATGGCGGTGAACCTAATGTGTTTAACAATCACTGATACTCTTGGGACATTAATTTGATGCCATTATGTAGTCTCAATATTTAATTTTTCATAAATACATGACATTCTTATGGATTCGCTGTGTGTCACTGACCGTGTATCACTTAAAACATACACACATGGTGCATAGTATCACTACAGCCTTGACACCAAACGAAAATATTAATAGAACATATTATTCGACTGAGTTAAAGATTGAAAAATAACAAAGTGAAGAGGTTGACATGTTGCGGGCCAAGCAGCGTGTCGGCGCAGGTCGGCGTGCTGGGCAGACCTGCCATTTGGGAAATCAAGGGCGTGTTTTCATTTGCCGCGGCGACTCACAAGCCAACACGTTATTACTTCATTATAGAATTTCCGAGGGCCACATGTTCCACTTGACAACGAGGCGTGGCAACGAGGTAATATCTCCAGAACCTATACCATGATCTTCCAATAAACCTAACCAGCCATCTCAAGCAAAAACTTTGGATGACGTCCCTCTCCTCTATACCCCTTCCCTCCCCCACCTTTCCTCACACACACACACACACACACACACACACACACACACACACACACACACACACACACACACACACACACACACACACACACACACACACACACACATTGATTGACGGTTGAGAGGCGAGACCAAAGAGCCAGAGCTCAACCCCCGCAAGCACAATTAGGTGAGTACAATTAGGTGAGTACACACACACTAGTTGGAGGAGAGTCCAGACCTTGAGCAGGGAAGAGTTACTGTGGAGGCTGTGACAAGAGTCTACAACCAACGCAACGTTACTCCCTCTTGGAAAAATAATAAGTCTGTGTTAAGGGTTTCAAACCATGGTGGCTTCGATCCCTGGTGTGTAGTAGTGGGGTCGAGGCTGTGACCGTCTCCAAAAACACACCGTTGATCCCCCTTAAGCATGACTCGAGGACAAGGTTTCTTGTGAGACTATTAACAATGGTGAATACGTTTTTCAAAGGCTATTTACCGTGTGATTGCCTTGAATTATAACAATTATTTTCCTCAAGCCCCGTGGACTGGGCAGGTCTTCCAGTGTGGGATAACCTCACTCGACCTTTCCTCCCCGACACGGAGCGAGTTGCATTCATTTCCACCGAGGAATGAACTCTCTCTCTCATAAGGCGTGAGACGCTCGCATGGTTTATAATTATGTTCAGAACGAGTTGCACCTTATTATATTTCACTATTACTGCTTTTGTTTTAATATGCTCAACTTTAAGAAGAAAATATGTAATTATAATGTATATATAATTATTATTATTACATATATATCTCAAAGTAACTATCAACAGCCAGCTAACACTCAGTTGGAGGTTGATTGTTGAAAGGATAACTAGTTGATTAGCTGGATAGCTGGGTGGCTACAAGGCTGGCTGGACGCAAGGCTAGCTGGCTGGGTGGCTAGAAGGCAAGCTGGATAGAAAGCTAGCTAGCTGGCTGGTGGCTACAAGGCTGGCTGGATACAAGGCTGGCTGGTGGCTACAAGGCTGGCTGGATACAAGGCTAGCTGGCTGGGTGGCTACAAGGGTAGCTGGATAGAAAGCTAGCTAGCTGGCTGGTGGCTACAAGGCTGGCTGGATACAAGGCTAGCTGGCTGGGTGGCTACAAGGGTAGCTGGATAGAAAGCTAGCTAGCTGGCTGGTGGCTACAAGGCTGGCTGGATACAAGGCTAGCTGGCTGGGTGGCTACAAGGATAGCTGGATAGAAAGCTAGCTAGCTGGCGTGGTGGCTAGAAGGCAAGGTGGATAGAAGGCTAGCTAGCTGGCTGGCTGGTTACAAGGGTAGCTGGCTGGCAATATGTTTGGCAAGAAAATCAAATCTGTGGAGTGTGGGAGAGTGAAAGTAATGGTGGCGGGGGCGCGCGAGACTGAGCCATGGCCTGGGGGGAAAATGCTTACTCTTCATTCTAAATGTGATCGAGCGGACCAGCGGCTTCCTCGAATTTTAGAAAACTCGGCACGATGATCTTTTTCCCTTAGTGAACACAACGACGCGAGATTTATTGCACAAAACTGAGGAAATTAAGATTTCACAGGTTGCAACATGAACTATAATGTTGCAAATGAATAATAACTGGATAAATTATATTGCAAATACGAATGTTTGTCAGATTTTTTCGGTATAGTGTATTTATAATTTGAATTTAATATAGTGAGAAGGATGACTGGGGTGTGGGCGGGGGTGTGTGGGGAGACCAATAATCTTTTCAGGGCTTATATAGGACCTCTAAAGGCTTTGATCAGGCTCCGCGCACAGGAGAGAATCTTACACTCTTCAGAGTGGCTGGTCTAACACGGATTTTACACAGGGGGGGAGAAAAAACCTGCGCTCTTTTCCTCCCCCTCTTGCCCTGTGGCTGCTCTGACACATGGTGGAGAAACTTCTGGTTGAATAACACACTACAATATGCATCAGTTGAGCCGACCCATTTCATATTTGGATTTTTGTCCTATGCATATCTGAACTTGGCGTCCCGGTCGCCTTAAAAACGACCCCTAATTCATAAATATTAAGTTGTCCAAGAGGTCTCTCCTCTACTAATATGGTAATACTGGTCAAGTTTATGGAAGTCATATTCCAGTCAGTACGGTCCACAGGCTCAAGTAAATTCTAATTCAATATTCGGTATACAGTTATTTTTTTCTTGGGGACTGTCAGTTAGTACTTCGGAAACTGTTACCT